>NC_060033.1:6272500-6872500 GCF_905333055.1 Maniola jurtina
AATGCGGTACAAAATATTCACTAAGGATGACAGCATCTAATAGTGTTGGTTCGTCTCAGCCAGCGTATGTTGATGCCACTACTTTGGGCGGAGGTGAAAAGGAACTTTATATTGAAGTTTTTATTTTTGATCGTAGTTGTAGGCAAAACTTTTAAGTAAATTAAATCAGAATCAAATCATTTACGGTTTTTGAAACATTTTCTTGATGAAAATGAAGATCCAGTTTAAGTGAACTTATATTTTAATCACCTTAGCGGTCTTTGCTCACTATCCGTCGTTGGCCCAAAGTCGTTTCTCAAGACCACTTAGATTTTTTAAGCCAATTTAAATTTTAATTCAAACTGACCCCATTGGTAAAACTTTTCTCTCCAGTCTTTTGCTATTTTAAACTTTAAATTCCAAGTTCAAAGAGATAACTTTCAAATCTATTCGATTTTTAGTTCCAATATCGCCAACGACAACGGAATGGTTCTGGAGTAACTCAAGCCACATCTACATACAACTGAGCGGGTGGGATGAGAACGGCTGTGAAATTACGCGGTGGGAGGTTGATTATAGAGAGTATGGAGGGAAAATTTGGAGGCGAGCTGAAAATAGACTGGTGAGAGCTGATGTTTTCTGCTGCTACTGAGGCTGAAAAGTCGTGATAGCCTAGTGGTTAAGCCATCGGCCTCCAAATAGGTTGGGGTTTCAATCCCAGGCACGAACCTCTAACTTTACGGAGTTATGAGTATTATACATCGATGTGCTAGAGTATAAGCTATAGATATAACTAACCTGAAATTACTACTATCAAACACTTGAAATAAAACAAAGCCTTGAAGAAGATTTTATATTTCCGCATCCAATTTTCGCAAATAATTAATATCTCTGTGCTTGCCATTCTTCTGTTTGCAAAGTCGTATTTATTCTAAAGACTATTAAGAATCTGAAAGAAAAGTTTGTATTAAAACTACTTTTTATTTTAATGTTTAAAGTATGGAAATCTAGCTCCTAGTTTACACAGAAAATCTGAGGTAGATACAGCTAATACCTACTCATAGTCTTTACTCTAGTCTTTAGCAACACTTCCATTTATTATTATTATTTTCACATCCATATTACCCATACTAAATCTGTCTGGCTGTCTGTCTTTCTTTCTGTCTATCTGTCTGTCTGTTTGCCTGTCTGCCAGCTTTTCACGGCCCAACACTTTAACTGATTTCGATGAAATTTGGTACAGAATTAGCTTACATCCCGGGGAAGGACATAGGCTACTTTTTATCCCGGAAAATCAAAGAGTTCCCACGAGATTTATAAATAACCTTAATCCACGCGGACGAAGTTGCGGCAATCATCTAGTTTCTTATAATCGCTTTGTGTTACTAAAATATCAATAACCCGCAGCCCCTACTTGACCAGTCGTGGAACCATTACTCTCCATCAATCCTGAATCAGCCGAACTCGTTCGTCATAGCCGAGCTGGCGCCGGCGCAGTGGTACCAGATACGCATCGTCGCTGAGAACGCCGCGGGCATATCCACGTCGCTTTATATGTATGCCACCACTACCATACTTGGAGGTATGTTTATTTACTCACTAAAATCAAAAAAGTTAAGTAGTTTTTAAAATGGGAGAAAAAGTTTTACTGTTTACTGTAAAAGTTTTACTGAATTAATGTAAATTTACGTCCATTTTTATAATTTGCGTTATTATATTATATCGATGCATAATATTTGCTGAAAACTTTGACTTCGATAAAAATTAATTGTACTTTGGCACAATAATCTTCGCAGAAAACGACAGTTAGTGCTTTTTATTGATGTGGACGGAGTTTTACGAAAAAAACCGTATGCATTTTCTAGGTTTGATTCAGGTCTTATAAGAAATTTAGAAGCAACAGAGCTTTAGATAAAATGACTATAACATCGTGAATGTCTGCACTCAGTACCTACGTACTTAGTTGATATTTCACGGATACGTTATATTAAGAGGTGACTCTTTAATTTTTTGGCATGTAATATGTATATTACATTATTATATAAAATGCGGAAGAATTTACCAGCCTATGGCATTATTATCCCAAGAAAACCCCTTCCATAACTATGTGATAAGAGTTACGAGTTATGACCCTTAGCAATTAGGGTCCGAACAGGGAGAGAAGTTTAATATAATTCTTTTGTTTTTCAGAATCAATCGGACCACCATCCGACAACTTTGACATAAACATGCTAGTTATAATATGCAGCTCAATACTACTATTAATTTGCTTGGTTACATGCATGTACATCCTAGTCAAGAGACACCAGTAAGTGGATTATGCGATTTTACTACTATAACATCCATGCAGAAATACAGGCAGTTCATGCGTTTTGAATGGCAAGAGCATAGCTTAGTTTATGACTTTCTATTACTATTGACTATTAAATGCACTTATAATAGATAATATATCTGTATCTGTTGTTTTCCAGATTTCTATTAAAATGTGTAGTTTAAAGTTACACGGGCTCAAAGGTTTATATTCTGAGCCAATGTAAATTTGAAACTATACATTTTTAGGGAAATCTGATAAACTTCGGACGCATATATTTGTTCCTAGGCCGTATCTACAACATGTGATTGATTTTGATTGGCTGATATTCAAATGGGAACCAAACTAAGTTAATAACAACGTAAATTGTTAAAAGCACTAGGGAGCGCTCTTAACATTGACAACATCCCGATTGTCAAAGCATATGCGACCGGTTGGGTTTACCATTTTCGGCGAAATATTATTCCATAAGTTTTCAAACCGCTTAGGTACTTGTCCCAATCCAAATTCACTTGACCTTAAACAATGTCTAAGCCCATAATTGCATTTTCAGCCACCAAAGACTAACGGAGTACAGAAACTCACTAACGGGCGAATGTAAATCGGAGCGAAGTAACGCAACGGTCAACACTCCGCAGAGCATTCCCGCTGACGTCAACAACCGCGTCTACAGCACGCCCGTGCACCTCACTGCTGATAATAAACACGGTAAAAAAACCCGGCCAAGTGCGAGTCAGACTCGCGCACTGAGGGTTCCGTACTCGGGTATTTTTTCCAACATTTTGCATTATAAATCAAAAACTAAATATAAACATAATATAAATATAAATATAAACATAAAAATAAATAAAAATCTGTTTTAAAATATACTTAATGGTAAAGCCCTTTGTTATGATACCCTACTTGGTATAGTTATCTTATTTTGAAAATTGAAACATATTTTTTTTATGTGACCACAAATTGGCGGTTTTCAGATTTATTCCTATACTTGTACTATAAAGACCTACCTACCTGCCAAATTTCATGATTCTAGGTCAACCGGAAGTATCCTATAGGCTTCTTGACAGACACGATGGACAGACAGACAGACAGACAGACAACAAAATGATCCTTTAAGGGTTCCGTTTTTCCTTTTGAGGTACGGAACCCTAAAAATATAAAAATGTTCTTAGTAAAAAAGAACGACACTATAAAATACTTACTAAAGTCTTCCACGTACAGAACGATCTATCTATTTGCTAATTATGCTATTAAAATAATGCTATTGTCATTGCTCTATAATCGGCTATGGTAAGCGCCACGCTTTCTTTGTTTTAAAAAAATAACAAGCAAATAAGCACGTGGGTCACCTGTTGTTAAGTGGTTGCCGCCGCCTATGAACATTTGCAGCACCAGAGAACCTCCAATGCGTTGCCGGCTTTTCAAGAATTGGAGGGGAAGGGTTTACATATTATATTATGTAATCGTGTTAAACTGTTGCTGATCAATATTTGTATTTGTTTCTGTTGTAGAGCTATACGAAATCAGTCCATACGCACAGTTCGCGATTGGTTTCCGCACATTCGGCCACGTCGACAACCAGGAGGTTCCTACTCGGATGCACCTCCCCGGAAATAGCAAAGCTAGATATGATAGCGGTGAGTTCTGCTAATTTCCCATCCCATAATAGTGGATTCATTCATGACTATTCAAAGCACATGCTTGACCCAAATCCAGGCGAAAAAACTGGTCAAGTACTTCTATGACATACGAGTAAGTATACATAGTTACGGCTATACTCACATATTTAGTCGACGTAAGCTCAACTATTAGCCCTAATTCGCACGAGCGTTAAAAAAGCGTTGCGTTAAAACCCGGCGTTGCGCTGAAAATACAGTGCGCGTTAAAAAAGCGTTGACGTGTGAACAAATACTTGGGAATGCATTTGTTCTATTTGAACGCTAGTTTAACGGACGTTAAAAAAGCTCTCGTGCGAATGAGGCCTTAGTTCTTGATTGATTCTTGGTAGGAAGGGTTTCGACAGTGGTAAATTCTTTGGACAATTCAAAAGCACATCGTAAAAGTTTATTTGAATAAAAACTTTTCTTTGTTTTACATTTGCCATGAATCATAAATACTTTTTTCAGAGACAAGTTTCCAAATGAGATCGGAATCGGAGGAAAGCGATTGCGTCTCAAGAACTACTACATTGAAAAGTGCGCCAAGAAGTATGTAACAATAAAATATATCTACCTACGTAATTTCTTGAAATAAATATAATAATAACTAAGATAGTACTGAAAATTTTGAGATTGAACTTAAAACAACTTAAAAAGTAAAACCGATGTCTAAATAACGATGTATAAACTTGCACAAACAACAAAAGACCTCAGAATATCTAAATATATAAAAGGAAACGCTGACTGACTGACTGACTAATCTATCAACTCAAACTACTGAACGGATCAGGCTGGGCATGTAAATAGCTATCATGAGGTAGACATCCGTTGAGAAAGCATTTTTAAAAGTTCAACAACTAACCAAATAAAATAGGGGTTTTAAAGTGGAGTCTATGCGGATGAAGACACAGGCATATGCTAGTTAAAGAAAGACAGAATGAGTGAGTTATTGTGTTGTAACTAGGGTCTTTATGACTTCAAAAAATATTTAATTTTCTAATAACTCTCATATGTAAATAGGATTTTGTTCCAATAATATTTTTTCATTTTCAGAAGCCTGTCGAGTGCCTCATCACAGGTAGCCATCGAACAGTAGGTATAAATAAATAGAAGTGACAAGAAAACTAGTCAGAAATTGAGTTAAAAGGTTGTGTTCAATTTATTACGAGATACATTATAATTAAATACTAGTGTTATATTATTAAAATGTTAAGTACGTACCTAAGTATTTTTTCAAAGACTATGTTAATTCTACGAACCCTTATTAGGTAATAGAACATCTATTAATTTGCAATAGCCAAAGAACAGAACCTTTTTAAATCTAAAATTTACCCTCTGGCATGTTCCGGCTGTGTGATGCCGTCGGCTTTACTTTTGTGAAATCTGAGCTTCATATTAAATATCCCCGAACGAAGGATAGTGTCAGTAATTTTTTTTTTTTTTGTATTAAGTAAAGCCTTTTAAAAATATTTTCGATGTAGATATCGTCAAATTAGACTTTGTCGAAAAATAATCCTAATTACCTAATGATTTTATAGTATTATTTACTAACTGCTCATCAGGAAATCTGCTGTAAGACTATTTTTAAATACGAAGTGTTTTTAAAACACGATAGGTATCACTAAATTCACACTGCCGATATATTTGAAATATGTCTTTTGTATTGTTAATTAAGTAATTATAATATTTTATTGAAAAATGTTTGTAAAATATTACGTGCACAATTTTATTGTATTTAAGCTGATTTTTTTCTAGTCTGAACAACAGTATTATTAATACGATCAAAGAATATGACGTACTTTTGTATAATATTATAATAGAAGCGATGGGAATATCTTTTAGAGGTAATTTTGCTTCTATAGATACCTAATATTGTAGTGAAAAATTAATGTTTATCTTCAAAAAGACTGATTGTTTAACGTTTGTTTATTAATAATGATAATTCAAACTTGTAAATGTTCGATTTACTAGAAATAAAATTTCGAAAATATAAATGTTAGAACATTGAATTGTGTATTTTTTATTTCAATCCTTACATTTGAGGGGCGAGGCTTCATACATTATAATCAAGGTCGAATATTAACTATAATTTTATTGAAGTAAATAGTAAATTCAGTAGCCAGTTGTATCTGATAAATCATTTTTTATGAGTAACTAGGTACCTACCAAGCAGGTATTTGATTTTAGTTAAATTAGGTACTATTGATGTTCAAAATAGTACAAAATCCGTTAAGGTCCAAGTCTGAATCGGCAAAACTCAAGCGTACGTAAGTCGAGGGCTTCGAACTTTCAACTTTATCGCTCACCTCCAGACCTGAAAAAGTTTTCATATAAAATCTGTTTGAAACTGCCGTTTTGTTCGAAGTGTGCATTCAACCGAGAAATTGGCTGGAAACTTGCCCTGAGATACGTAGATAATGAAACTACTTACAGTTTTTCTTATAACTCAGTTAAGATTTTGATAGATCGTAATATTCCACTAATTACACTTTTAATTAACTACTCAATGAAATGTTAGTTTTATATGAAGTTTTGTTTTTTCTGAATTTTGGAAATACAAACGGAATTACATGATAGGTTTTGCAGTTTTTAGTAAAAGACCATAAAAATCAGTAGACACATTGATGCTTCACGCAGTAGGTGCTTCATCGAGTGGTATTGAAAGAAAAACGTTGGCGTCCACGACAAGCCGCCAAACTTAAATACCTTTGCGGTAAAGCAAATAAATTAGACACGTAGATCGTAACTCCGTAAAATCAGTCGTAAACAGAATGGACTAAGAGCAAGAGAAAATTTAAATTTTTATAAAATAACGAAGGTCTGATACGCGCTGGCTCTCTCTCTAAAAAGCTGTCCGCTTAAAAATGCTACGTGCTGAAAGGATTAGACTTACCTTAAGTCTCTTAGAGAAGTTTGATAGTTACCTCTTACATCCGTGGCACAACTGTGAGTGCTGTGGTCTAATAAATGACCCTGGATAAGATTCTTGGCAGAAATAATTGAAAAACTTATAACCATATTAGTTTATATAGTATATATAAACTTATAACGTTACCTTAACTAGTTCAGGTGTACAAATAAGTACAAAGAGGTCTTGTACGCCAAAAGCTTTTAGCATCCCATTACGATACGGCGCGGCGTTTACAACAATTAGCTAGGAATATGGGCTTAATTTACCCTATCTCTTAAAAATAAATTTAGCTTGCTTCCATCTTAGGTTGCACCGTTGTTTATTACCAGGTGATATTGCAATCCAGAACTACCTTGTCCTTGAATTAAAAAAACCTACCACTTCTGCGTAGCCTAGTGCCAAATCTGTTACCTACTCAACTAAAATTTAGTATTATCTTCACGTCCATAGATAAATGTTGTAGGTACGTGCCACTACTGTAAAGATTATTAAAGCTACTCATGTGATTAAAGTAGGTACCTACTGAACTTATTAGCAAGATATTAAAATATAAGTACCGTAATAATATAATTAACAGCTTTAATAGTAATTCCAATAGGTACTTTAAAATTGTGATATTAAAAGCTTTTTATAGGCTTCTTCTCGGATCCAGCGTTTGGAACCCTCGTAGCTTTAATTTTAAGTTTAAATAATTAATTATCGCCATTAGATACATCTTATTAAATTCAATAATTGATCCTTTGAGTTTGAGTTTATTTTATAGGTACGTACGTACTTTGAAGTAACCAGTGAATCAGATCAAAGATTCAATTTCACTTTAATTAAGAGTTAATACATTTAGAAAGCGTTCGAAGGCATGTAAGTAACTGAGAGAAAAAACATGTAAGGAAACATCTGGAACCTTTTCCTAAATTAAGCCATCGATTGAAGCGTTCTGGAGTATCCAATTTGCCACTTGACTGCGTCTTCATCTTTTCATCTGAGGCGCCGTAAAATATAGGTTTTCCTTTTAAATGGGCAAACGTACCCACGTTCATTATGATATTGTAATGAATTTTTACTCTTTAAAAGTAAATATGTACATATAAGTATAGGTACTTACTTCAAGGAGTATTTTAACAAATCTATATAGGTAAATATGTGTATGCATGTGTTAGATGCATATATAGGTAAGTATAGTCCTTTCAGCGCGTATCAATACATTTTCAAGCGGATAGCATTCATCAATGCAGCGATCAAGTTCAGCCATTATAAAAGGTCATCAAAACGCATAGACTTTATCAAAACGCGATGCAATATCAATACAATACAATCAAGAATAGCTAAAACGCGCAATTTCAGTAAAGCTTTAAGCTATTGAACGCAAAAAGACGTTAAACGCGATGCAGCATCGATGCAGTCAAAAATCGCCGATTTCTGATGTTGAAAAGCATTGTGTCTGCTATGGCCCTTAAAATCCAACCCAACTTTCCTGACAGTCGCTGAAGGAGACAAACTACGAGTAACAATATAAACTCAAAGCAAGCAATTAAACTACACAGACGACAGATTAATTATTTGTTTATCCAACTAACTTTGGATGGCTTCCTACCATGGATTGTCGATTTAAGTGATCTCTTGCCTTTTGTTGTTATTGCTATAAACACTTCGAGATAATCTAAAATTAAAAGTTTATACGAATGTAACGAATAGCAAAATGTTATTAGATTGTAATAACGTAGGAAAATTATTACTCAAGTGAGAACTTCCTTAGGCGCGTTGGGTGATTTTGGGACAAAATACGAAATTACTAGTTACCATTGATTAGAAAATTAAAAAAGCCACTGTGCCACAAGTGTTATAGCTGCCAATTTTTTCAGTAGCAGGAAGATTTAGACGTATCAGACGCATCGAATAAATGCTTCAAGGCAAGAATGAATAGGCTCAATAAATAATTCTCATAATTCTCTTACGGGCTGTTAGTCTCGCAGCCATGTGTGATTCAAATATGTCGCTTTGAATCTAAACTAGCATACATGTAATTTGCTTACATAAATCCGTTAAAGTTGAACTACTAACTAGGTAGGTACAACATACAAGATGTTTAACATCGCAGTGGCGCGCGGCGTAAGCTAAACTAACTTTATATTGTAGTAGTAGTAGTTGTGAAGTTGTTTGTGTTTATGAGTAACAATCACGTTGTTGTCTGTATCTATTACCTATATTATAAAGAAAATCTGGCTGACTGACTGATCTATCAATGCACAGCTCAAACTACTGGACTGATCAGGCGGTTTGGCATGCAGATAGATGAGATAGCTATTATGACGTGGACATCCGATAAAAAGGATTTTTGAAAATTTAGTCCCTAAAGGGTTAAAACAGGGGTTTGAAATTTGTGTAGTCTAGACGAAGTTGCGGGTATAATCTAGTTGTAAATAGATTGGCATATGACTTCTGAAGATTCAGAAATAAAAGGATGAAAATTTAATAAGCATACGCCGTTCATAATATACTAATAGGATTATGAGTATTTTTACAAAATTACGCTCTACATATATCCTATTTTTACCAACCGTGCCGTATATAATATGAAATACCTGAAGACTGGCATAATAAATACGCGTTGGCTATGGCTTTCAAAATAGTCAATAGCAAATATTTTCAGCACCATGATAAATTGACAATATATATTCATGGGTATGTAATATTTATGCTTAAACAATAAATGCCTAAGTAACTTCGTTGAATTTCAATTTAGCTCAACGAGTAACAAAGTTGAAGTGTCGATGGTTGGGGCACATCACATAGTAACTAGGTATCAATGGAGGCGCGATGGATAGCAACGAAACTCGAAGCCTCAAAGTCTGAAGATGCTCCCAACTCCGGCATGCGCCATATTGGACAGACGATATCAAATGAGTCTTAAGAAGCCGCTGACCACAAGACTGAGCCTAATGATACTCGTATGTCCAGCTTAGGGCGTAGGTACATCGGTTGAGATGATGACGTTTTAAGTAAAACATGTAAATTATTATTATTAAATAGCAGATGCCCAGCTTGCGACTAACGCACCACCTACTTATCAAATTAGAAACCTTTCCGCTAGTGTTGACTACAACTGTACAAAGTTTTTACTCAAGCAAAAGAACGATGCGCAAACGCATATGTATCGAATGGACGAACACACAAGAATTTTTTTTTTTATAGTAGGTAGTTTATAGTTATGGATACTTAATCAACTTTTACTTTAACAGGATCGTCATGTTCTTTCAATGACAAATGGTGTGATTTAGTATTAAGATTAGAAAAATCAGCAGAAGCGAGAAGAAAAAGGCGCAGAGGCTGCACTTGTATCAACAGACGACCAAAATGTTTGCGGATTAGACGAAAAAAACGAAATAAAGTTAGTGAAATCCATATTTCTCTGAAAGACTTTTGTGACTCTACCATCATAAAATCTTTATAGCTTCGTAACTACAAGACAAGAGGCAGCTGGGATCAAAGCAGCGCCTTCGTAGTTCAGATGCTGTTTCCATCTCTCGCAATTTGACGTACGCCATACCTTACTCTGAGGCTTTCACCGAACCATGTTCCTAATACCTACAGGTTTTATAGAGCTAGTAAAGCTAGTTATTATGTATTTACATTTCAGAAGTGCTGCAACGGAAAATGCAGCTGTCCTAGCAACGGCACAGAAGTTCAGATTCCTCTAAATATTGACACTATAGCCTGTTGCTCACCCAGAGCTCATAGTAATTCTAAATATACCAACAAAGTTCAACCAAAAACCAATTTGTGTTCACGTGGTACAAACACGTGCTGCTTACAAAATCACGACAGAGAAATTCAAGGCGCGAATGAATCCAAACATGTTTGCGGTCCGACACAGGATATTGGCAAGAATATTTGCAGATTTACCGTTGATGCTTATTTTATGTAACTTTAAAATTTGCTGGTGTGAAAGTTTATGTTCATAGTTTTTTATTTATGTATATTACGATTTATTGAAATGCGTAGGTATTTTTTTGTTTGGAGAAGTCTTTTTTAAAAGAATAGTAATTTAATAAATAATTAATAAACTAATTATTTAAAAGAATTGTTATCACCCCTGCCCCCATTTAATTTTAGTTTTATACTTAGTAGTTAGGCGTGTTTTAATTAACACCGGTGCTAAGTAAAATAGGCGAAAATTATGGCAATCGAAAATTTCTTATTTAATAATAATATACATTTATATTTATAATGTTACTTAAATCTGTTAATTATTAAAATAATATAGTTACTAGACTAGTCTGTACCTACCTACAGTAGTACTACCTTTATCCACCTATAACTATTATAGTTTTCTAATCATCTTAGTAGGTACTCTGATAGTTGACTGATTGTTTTCCAGTCCATCCTGAGTATCCATCTTGTACCTAGGTTGGTCTGTACGTTGATAGATCAGTCAGTTAGTCATATTTCCCTTCTCTTTAAGTATTTAGACGAATCCGTTACAAAGAGATATTTTATTAAAATGACGAGATAAATTCAGAAATTATGAAAGAAAACAGTTCTTATTCAAGGAAATATTATGTACAAAGACAGCTAAACGGCAAGTTATTACGAGCGTAAGGGAATTATTCTCACAGAAGTGTTAAGGCTTTCGGCAAATTGTGTAATTTAAAAGCGCCTCTCCAAAGAAATTAAGAAATTATGTAAAATTATGTAGGTACAAAATATAAATTTTATTTTATAACCCTGAGGGCTTCCATTACCTCAATACGCCTACATTTAAGGCCCGTTTTTAAACAAATGATGAATAATATTATAATGATATTAACTTGATAATTGTTTTTGTACCTTACACAAATCATACCTACAGAAAACAGAAACAAAAGCGTATTAAGTAATATAACTAATAATAATTGCTTTACATTAATAAATAATAATTATATTATTATTGTCGTCATGTATGAATTTATAATTTAGCACCTGTGCGAAACCATAGTGAGTCGTTATAGTTTAATAAATACTCTAGCGAAATAATCTAACGGACTTCAGATTATAGGTACCTAACTAATAAATGCTTCGTCTAGTTTTCAAAGTGAAGTTCTAAGAATTAAAATTTAAATTATTTCATTGAAATAATTTACTTACTCTTTAATTACTTACTACTTAAAATATATAAATTTCTATATTAACATACTCGTATTATTATATAATCGATTTTAAGTCGCTACATAAACGCTCAATCAATTGGATTAAACAGCGGGCCAATTTCATAAAAGAATCAAACTCGGGAACTTGCTGTGGATAATCTAATTTAAAGGGTTTAACAGATTATCCAAATTAATGGCTAAGAGAGAGCTGAAGATCAGTTCCGCCCTAGATTGCAGATAGGAGCAAGCAACAGATAAGACAATTAAGGCAATTTGTTGAAATTACAACCACTTTGCACACTACAGATAAAAAAGATAATTGATACCATCCATACTAAAATTTCAACGTGCAGAAAGCTGCAAAATGTTGACAATCCAAGGACACTTTTCTCTTAGGAAAAAGTAGGATTCCTAAATCATAAAACTTCCTTTGACTTTGCCTACGTGGGATAAAACAACTAATCTTTGTAAAGTCTGCGTCATTTATTCACAGTGTGAAATAGGCTTGCCTCAATTAAAATCTTCCAAGGCTTATTGATCACGAAAGCAATTAAGCTTATGTTGCCTCGCGGCGTTAATTACGTTAAATAATATTACCAATTTAATTAATTAATTAATTTACTATGGCCGCGTAATGCCTTTCAACTGAAAATTCACCGTGTGAAGGAATAAAGGGAAGATAAGTTTAGTATCGAGTCGCAGGAACCGATAGCTATACTTCAGGAGGGGCAAGATCGTGGCGCGTGGAAGTTCCTATTAGATGCCTACAAGAGATATTACCCACCTGTAGATGTCCATCAGTTAATAATGATCATGATGATGATGTTCACTGTAGGTATATGACGTGTTTCTAAATCGAAAGGCCTTCTTTATTTTCTGTAGTTAAGTATGTAGTATAATCTTTCATATTTTGGGCATAGATAATCTTCTCATCAAAAAGTTAATAAATATGAAGCATTGACCTATAAAACTCGTATATAATTATACTTTTTTATTATATGCATCATAACACAATTAAGTATGAAAAAGCTCTCAAATTAATATAAAACCCCGTGTGCTTCCACATAATAAATGGCCAAAAAACGTCATATAAATCAGATTAATGATAATCCTGAGTATACCGACTATGTTTCTCTTGGTAATTAGTGTTCTACCAAACGGCAAAACTAATTTCAACTTGCTCTACACACGAAACTAATTATATCTTGCGATCTCACCATGTAATAGCTATTCGTCTGGTAATACTGACTGCTGACATTTAGCTTAATCTATGTTTAGTAATTTTAGATGAAAGGTAAAAGATATTGCTAAGAATTGTTTGCCATGGTCAGCGCAGTGGACTATGGTCAAACCCTTCTCATTCTAAAAGGAGAATCGTGCTCAGTAGTGAGCCGGTGATGGGTTTATCATGATGATGATAGTTAAGAAAGCTGACAGGGCTGTGCACCATTCCACGCGGGCATGTTTTTAACCCCCGACCCAAAAAGAGGGGTGTTATAAGTTTGACGTGTGTATATGTGTATCTGTGTGTCTGTGTATCTGTGTATCTGTCTGTGGCATCGTAGCGCCTAAACGAATGAACCGATTTTAATTTACTTTTTTTTGTTTGAAAGGTGACTTGATCGAGAGTGTTCTTAGCTATAATCCAAAAAAATTGGTTCAGCCGTTTAAGAGTTATCAGCTCTTTTCTAGTTTTCTTGTAGAAAAGAAGGTTAGATAACCGTCTTAATATTATGTCAAGCTCAAGCCGTTCATAATATTATAGACTACAGGCCCATGTTTAAAAATGGGTGGGTCATATGAACCACCAGGTGACGTATACAGGACGATATAAGAGCATAAAATAATAAGTTTCAGCACTATGCCGTCACTTGTAAGCTGTCCAACAGAGTGCTGGTGAGAATTGAAAAGTGCAGGTAGAGTGAGTACATTTTGGTCATAATATATTTTTGTACGGCATTTTTACCATCGATAGATCCATGAAAAATAATAAGAAAGCGCGCAGTGCCGTAAAAAAATGGTGCGCCACAAAGTCAGTAAATGTTTTGATTTTCTGACAATTTCCGGGGTAAATTTGGTCATTTAATTCTGTACGGCACTAGTTTCATACTGTTTCAATACAGCCTCTAATCCATTATTCCGCAACGCCGTACAAAAATCATGCGACAAGGGGAAAAAATTGAGGGTAGCAACCCCCTCTCTTTCCGTGGTCCGGGGGGTGATTTGAGAAAGTACGGCTTTGGTTCCAAAACATTATCTAGCACTCAAAAGTACTATTAAAAATAATGCCGTAAAAAAATTAGTGTTCATTTGAATGTGTATCAATAATTATCTTAATTTCATGGTATACTTAATTTTTAAAGCTGTAAAATCATTTGACTCTGTACGGCAACTTTTTTTTTAACATGATAGTGTAAAATACTATTGTTATATAGTATTGCCGTTCAAAAGAAACTGTTCTAAAAAAAATTATAGATAAATACAAAAACTGAAATTTTTCAAATTATTGCAAAAGTTTAAATATTCATAGATTAATAAAATATAGCAATTTTCTACGCTTTTCCCTTGTTTTAAATAGTATTAAGATAAATAAATTAGGAAAAAATTATGCCGTACATTTTAATGCAGACCATATCTTTTAGGCTGATGAAAATGACGCTACCATTTTAAGGGTAGTACTTTATGGCCATCTGATACTGTACGGCATTAACATATTTTTGAAGAGAACAATTGATAATATGATAAAATCACTATGCCGTCTAACTGAAGTGAACGGGTGTGTATATAATATCCACATCCTCTACAAACCTTTGGACCAACGAAAATGTACGGCATGTAAAAAAATATTATCTATGCATAAAACACTTTCAAAATAAATTAATTTTATGTTGTTTCAAATCACCCCCCGGACCACGGATAGAGAGGGGGTTGCTACCCTCAATTTTTTCCCCTTGTCGCATGATTTTTGTACGGCGTTGCGGAATAATGGATTAGAGGCTGTATTGAAACAGTATGAAACTAGTGCCGTACAGAATGAAATGACCAAATTTACCCCGGAAATTGTCAGAAAATCAAAACATTTACTGACTTTGTGGCGCACCATTTTTTTACGGCACTGCGCGCTTTCATATTATTTTTCATGGATCTATCGATGGTAAAAATGCCGTACAAAAATATATGACCAAAATGTACTCACTCTACCTGCACTTTTCAATTCTCACCAGCACTCTGTTG
Source organism: Maniola jurtina (assembly GCF_905333055.1). NCBI lineage: Eukaryota > Metazoa > Arthropoda > Insecta > Lepidoptera > Nymphalidae > Maniola > Maniola jurtina. The sequence goes on from NC_060033.1 coordinate 6,287,717, forward strand.
GACAGCTTACAAGTGACGGCATAGTGCTGAAACTTATTATTTTATGCTCTTATATCGTCCTGTATACGTCACCTGGTGGTTCATATGACCCACCCATTTTTAAACATGGGCCTGTAGTCTATTATGTCAAGCTGTCAAGACGGACGTTGCCTAAATACATAATTATTTATTTGAAAATGATGTTTTGGAAAACTCAGATACTTTAGATCATAGGCGCGGAATAGTCCAAGAAAATCAGTTCAGCCGTTTGAAAGTTATCGTCTTTTCGGTCTTTTCTAGTTACTGTAACCTTCACTTCTCGGGGGTGTTATAAATTTTTAATTTACACTTGTAATTAGATAAGGCTAGCTTTTTATTATTCACATACAAGTTAGCTCTTGACTGCAATCTCACCTGGTGTTTAGTGATGATGCAGTCTAAAATGGAAGCGGGCTAACCTGGAATATGGCAGTTTTTATTAAGCCAATACTCCTTTGCTAGCCACTGGAACGCTTGGCACAGCTTTGCAAGTAGGGTGGTAACTAGCAACGGCCGAAGCCTTCCACCAGATAAAATTTTAAGTTTTACTGTTACATTTAGACGTAGGTAGGCTATGCAAGGGAAAATAAAGGGCAGGCGTAGACCTGGCCGTAGACGAACATCCTGGCTCAAAAACCTTCGCCAGTGGTTTAACATGAGTACAAGGTCAGAGCAGCAGTGAACAAAATCCAGTTAGCCTTAATGATTGCCAACCTCCGATAGGAGATGGCACTAGAAGAAGAAGAAGAAGGCTATGCAAAATACGCTAGTTTGGTTCTCTACAGGGGTAATTTTAGGAACTTATGATTGCAGTGGATTGTTGACGACTAGGTCGACTGTGCCACAGAACGTTATGAGGGACTTACTAGTAAAAACCAATTCGTAGCACATATTATTATACCTTATTATAGGTCAGGGAAATTGAGTAATGAAAATTCCCGGAAAGTTGGATCATACTACTCGTATGTACGTTTCGCGCTGTACTGGTTTCATAATTCGTGGAGCTAACGAAGTGGGAATCACAAATGAGGCGCGACCGTCCCACGAATCTGGGGCATGTTCTCATTGTCATAGCTATTGCTACTCAATTTTTTAGTTACGTTTCAAAAATAGTGAGAAGACTAGTTTCGAAAAGAAAGAAAGAAGTTATTTAATGTTTTGGTTTGGTATATACGTACCCAGTTAGCGCGGCACTTCAATTCATCGCTGGACTATTGAACATGGATTCCTATTAGTATGAAAAGGGTTTAGACCATAGTCCAGCAAGCTGGTCAGGTGCTAGATTGGCAGACCTCATACTCCTTTGAACCATGCATGTAGATTTCCTCATGATGTTTTCCTTTACCGTTAAAGTAAATAATATTTAAATGTTTAAAACGCACAGACTCGAACGGGAGGCTGACATCTTAATTTCTAGCTTACCACGGTAAACCTCGTAGAGCCGAAATTGCTCTCTAATTCAAAATGTCTGGGAATGATCTGGGAACTCCACTTCAAAGATAAGATAAGGTGTGATGTCTGTCAATCCGCACTTGGTCACTATAGCCCGGAAACTGTGCTCGGTAGAAGTTCTCCTAATATAAATAAATAAATTTAAATTTTGATTTAAAATCAGCTTCCTTGAATTCAGCACACTACCAAGTACTTCTTAGTTCATCTTTTTATTCCTAGTAATTCAACTGCATCTAAATCCTAGTTGAACTAGTAAGAAAAAAGTCTCACTAGTTCAACGGTTGAACTAATCAGTTTAACTAGTGGGAACGAGCGAGTGGATCAGCGATTGTTTGGGATGATGATAATGAGGTTTAATGATTATTATTATTATCAGTTTTTAGTTGGTATAAACGGAGTTCTCAGAGGTACGGAACATGTTACAATCGCAAATAAATTCTGAATCCGAGCACATTTTTAATGTCATCTCAAAATGAATGCGCTAACGAAATGAAATGAACAACGCATTTCATGTGAACGTCACATGCAGCGCCTTTGTGTCGACAACACAATGTGCATCGGATGCACGACTTTTCAACACGCTCTGTTGTGCCGCGAATATTTTCATGTTGCCATATTTTGAAATTGTCCTTTTTAAAAAGCCCGTAGGCGCGGTTTATGAAGAAATAGCGATTACTAGCGATTTGCCTCCTCGTTTCTAATTCGAATCGCTAGGATATGGTAGGTACGTCCTTCCGGCATCAGTTTTCCTTTCTAATTTTAATATGGACTAGCCGATGCCTGCAACTTCGCCTTAAGAGGAGGGAAGAAACGGGCAAATGTTCCGACGCCGTGTCTGCAGCGGAGTTCCTATGGAATGGTCCTTGGAATGCTTTGGAACATTGGTTTCCATTGGCTCTTGCCCCGCTGCTTCCAGGGATGAGACTCCTCTGCTATGCCGATAATACCTTCGTCACGGTTTGTGGAAGGACCTAATATGAGGAAGTGGCTCGTTTGACGGAGATTGGCACAGCAGTGGTTGTAAATAGGATTCGGTTACATGGGTTTGAAAATCTCTATCCCGAAAACCAAGGCCCCCTTTTTCTATGGGCAGAGGCCCACTTTTTTAAGCAGACAGAAGTCGACACCACTTTATTTTTAACTATAATATGCTGGCTAACTCGTAAATAATGTAACATTTCAGTACATTATGTTTTGTAAAGGGACGTTAGTATATAAGGTAAAATTCAAACAAATCTAGAAACACCAAAATGTACAAAAACAATTTCCAGCACCGAACACAAAGCTGGTGAGAGCTAAGTTTTAATGAATAATTTCAATTTGACGGCGTTAAGTTAGTAACAACTTCCCATTAATGAGTTCGTAACTGGAAATCTGATTCGAATTATTTGCGAGCCCGAATAACGGAGGGTGATTTATTTGTGCTGCTGTTAGATTTGGCTTAGCGTTTTAGCGGTTTTGAGGGAACCTCTTAATACCTTATTGTATTTGAAATAAAATTGCCAAAAATCTTCCCGAATATCAACAAAATTTTATTATTTCAGTCTGATATAATGATACCTATACTTTTTTATTTGTAAAGCAGGCTAGAAGAAAAAGCGCTATCAAGCTGCTTATCCGATGCTTTGTCATAAAATATTGGTCTTTAGTAGATCTAAAAAATCCCGAAACCACGTTAAGTATACTTATCTTTATAAACAAACTACTAGGCACTAGGCATAACGCATTTTATGTCAACGATAATTTAAAATAAAAAGGTGATTGTCAAACATTTAAATGTGGCCATGTGACATACTTGTACCCACTCCTTCCGGAAAAAATGGGATGCTATGTATGTTTATGTAGTCTTATTATCACAAACTAAATTCCAAGTGGGCAAAGCCGCGAGTACAACTAGTGCGTTATGAGTCTAGTAAGACTCATTGAGCTTTAATTTGAACGTAGCTACATCCCACAACAAAGTCACAATACAGTTTGGAATCTCAAAATTCAGCTCAACACTTCGGTCATTACAAAGTCATTCGAACAAAACATGGGACCCAAACTTTAGCTAATGACGTCGTTTTACCGTAATCACCAACAACCGTAATGTTGCGGCCCTAATTAAATTTTATAACGCGGTTTAGATGCTAATTGTTCATAATAATATCTATTTAATAAAACCCCTACACTGATTGACTGACACAAAACCCATAAGCCTAAGTTTAGGAGCACGAAATTTTGTATAACAGTTCCTTATTAAGAAATTCATTAGCTAAGGAATGATTTTGATAATTAATTCGTAAGATTCAATATACATTGACCTGCCTGCTAAATAGTAGTCATAATCATTTAAAAGCAATCATCTAAATAGGTATATAAAAGGAAAAATTGACTGACTGACGACAGAATTAGAAATACTGACTGACTGATCTACCAACACACAGCTCAAAGTACTGAACGGATCGGGCTGAAAGGCATGCATGTAGATAATAATATTATGACTTGGACACCTGCTAATGCGAAGAAGGATTTTTGAAAATTCAATCCCTAATGGGGTAAAACAGGGGTTTGAAATTTATATAGTCCACATGGATGAAGTTGCGGGCTTAAACTAATACGTAATACTACGTATTAAGTATTACGTAATACGTAATACGTACGTAATACGTACGTAATAAGTAATAGTACGTAATTATAATTAAGGAAGTATTTCATCTTTTAACAGATTGAATTGGTTGAATATGTATATCTATTAAATAGCTATATAGGTACAAGTGTAAAGAAGATTTGTCTCTATATTATTAAGATAATTACATCATAGGCTACCGATCTTAAAAAAGCACAAACCAAGATTTACCTTTTCGAATATAAAAGAAAAAAAGAAAATCCTTCGTTATTGAATAAAAAGTACAGCAGACTGTATTAAAAAATAATCCAGATGCAAATGAAATAGCTTGGCCACCATCCAACACACCCTAGAAAATATATTAACTCGTGGAAACGTGGAATCGACTAAAAAGATGATGGACCGACAAAAATAAAGAAAATACAATTTAAGTGTATAATCGTGATATTAATATCTTTTATGCTTATTTTAAATGAAGGATTAGTGCGATGCGATATGTGAAATATTTTTTTAAACGTGTTTTTAATTGAGAAAGTGCATAATATCTCTCTTGGTATATTTTGTTTTCGCACCTCTATAAAGTTAGCAAGGCTCTCTCCGTCACTTACGCCATACAATCGTAGTCCCAATTCCATTTGAATATTAAGTAACCAAAGTCCATAAAATTTTACAGACATATTCTAGATACTAATATCTTACCTGTGGTGTTTTAGATTTTTTTTAAAATATGTAGTTTTAAAATTACAGGAGCTCAAAGATTTGTATGTGAATTTTTAAGACCGCGTAACTTTGAAACCGAATATTTTAACGGAAATCTGGAAAACCACAGGCATAGATATTAGTTCCCGGAACGTTTCTACAAAATTCCATTAAGTATGATTGGTTAGTATTCCAATGAGAGACGAACTACATTTGTATGGAGCGAGTGACGGAGAGACCCCTCTTAATTAGAATTTGATTCTTAATAAAATTAACTTAAATACGTAAAACTTATATTTGTACTTGGTATAGATATTGTAGGTAGCTTGGGTACATAATAGAGATTAAAATTATGAAAATTATATCCTCATTTTGACATAAGAACAAAAGTTTTATAATGAGGTTACTAAATTTGAAAGTTCCTTAATAATAATTAATTAGTTGAAAGATTATTACGTCATCAGGTACCAAAGACTGAAGCTTCTATTGGTATAGAGTAGGTACAGACGGAATACGTAAGTATAGTGCCATGTTTCCTTGTTATTAGAAATTCCCTTTACTATGAAGGTGCCTTGATTGAGTTTAATCATTGGGGATTTCATTTTCTACGATAATTTAAGGGAAATCCAAATTAATTAAAATCATAAAATATAATAATTATCATAAAATCATAAAGTATTAAGGGCCAGAATAATATTAAAAAGACTGTTTGTGTTCACGCAGTGCTGGTTAGAAGGCTCCCCAGTCCGATAGGCCGATCATCTTTTAGGGACTTTTTAACCCCCGACTCAAAAAGAGGGGTGTTATAAGCTTGACGTGTGTATCTGTGTAGCTCTGTATCTGTCTGTAACATTGTAGCTCCTAAACTTATAAACCGATTTTAATTTAGTTTTTTTTTGTTTGAAAGGTGGCTTGATTGAGAGTGTTCTTAGCTATAATCCAAGAAAATCGGTTCAGCCGTTTGAAAGTTATCAACTCTTTTCTAGTTACTGTAACCTTCACTTGTCGGGGGTGTTATAAATCACACTTCACACTAATATTATAAAGCCGAAAGTTTGTATGTGTGTGTGTGTGTGTGTGTGTGTGTGTGTGTGTGTGTGTGTTTGTTACTCCTTCACGCAAAAACTACCAGACGGATTTGGCTGAAATTTGGAATGGAGATAGGTGTCAAGAATTTTTTTGTGCGTGGATAAGGCACTCTGATTTTACCTTCTGATATCCCTTTTATCTTGCAGTTTTCTCTACAAATATATCCCTACCTTATCTCTTACTTAAATATACAACATAAGGTACACTTTTTTAGTCGTGTTTATAGTTGTGGTCTCCCAAGTTATGGATCTGTTCATACATTTCTGTTAATTCTCTGAAAATATTTTGTAGTACCTATACAATTTTGCACTGAAAGGAATTTCGAAAGTAAGTTTTGTAAGAGCGTGGATTATATAACTTATTAATTAAAGGTGTGATAAATTTATTATCAGACCATCCACGTTCATCAGATCTGATTATTAATAGCTATTATTAATCAGGTCTGATTACATTTTTATTGGATCAATGCTTTGGATCTACTCGTATATTACACCAGATACCAGAGGAAAAATGGCTGAAATTATTCCAAACTAGCGGATGCCCGCGACTTCGTCCGCGTGGATTTAGGTTTTTTAAGATCCCGTGGGAACTGTTTGGTTTTCCGGGATAAAAAGTTGCCTTTGTTAATTACAGGGACGCAAGCTACCTCGGTAGCTTTCATACAAATCGATCAAGCGGATGAGTATTTAGGAACCCCGCGAGAACTGCTTGTTTTTCCGGGATAAAAAGTAGCCTATGTCCTTCCCCGGAATGTATCCTAAGTCTGTACAAAATTTCATTAAAATAGGTTCATCGGTTGAGCCGTGAAAGCGTAGCAGATAGACAGACAGACAGACAGACAAACACACTTTCGCATTTATAATATTAGTATGGATATATTCATATTTTATGCTACATCTAAAACTGCTGGTTGTAGAATTTACGACCTTTAGGCGAAAACTCAAACAATGGCTCACACTAAATTGTTTTTATGACATAAATGAACTTTCCTCGTAACTAACTGCAGTGCTACTTTTACGCATATGACCTCAATTCCACGATAAATTGTGTACTCCAATGAATATTGTTACGATAGATGTATTCTGAGCAATGGATAAGAACATTTATTTATACGTGACATTGTATTTTTTTAATTATTGTATTTTTTTTGTGACATTGTATTTTTTAATTAATTACCTACCATTAAATTAACTCAAAATTGTTATTTACATTTCATAATTTTCATAATTGTTAACAATAGAATTGTAATTGTTTTAATCACCAATGTTATACTTTGCAGCGCCCTGACGGGGCTTCATGTTGTAATAATATTTTTTATGATGAAGACATGAATGCAAATAAAGAAAGAATAAAGAATAAAGAATTTGTGCTCTACACACCAAAACCGGTGGCCCAAGTCCCAACTAACAATTATGCAGAGCTGGTGGATTGAAGCAGTGCATGCTACCCGGTGCGGTGGTATGCTGATGGGTTGCGCTCCGCTTGCTCAGTTGCCCACCGACATTCATCATGTATCACTAACTGCATACGATATAATATGCCGCATAATATGCTACGGTGCGGCGCATCAAAGCTGCACGCAATGTTCTGATCCGTCGAGCTAATCCGCCGGCACTAACCTGCCAGGTTGACTTCGGCTGGCTGACAATTTTAGTGTGTAAAGCACTTTATTACAAATACCATTTCACATAAAGTCATGTAGGTTTTCTCTAAACCCCCACTAAGAAAGGATCTTTAGAAATTCCACCCTTTTATCCACCTTGACCATTTATAGCCGAATTATTATAAAATGTCCACATACGTAAACCAACGCTTGCTTCCACAATAGCGCCATTGTGTAACCAAAACATAATTACCCTATCCACACATTTCCCTCATATTCCTGGATATTGTAGCTTAATCTGCATGTCGTTACGAGTCTTGCCTTGACTCATCCATAATTCACATAATGAGAACGGCAGAGTCGTTTGAGTTGGTACTTGGTAGTTGGTGGAGCCCGATGTATAGCACCTGGACCCTTAATAGCTGAACTACTGAACCTTCATGATAAAGTTATATTGTTTACTTTGAATTTCTAAACAGTTTATATTTAGTTTCTAACATAAGTTTATTCAATTCTGGTTTTATATATAGATAGATAACTAGATGACTAGATAGTGCTCGCGACTTTGTCCGTATGGATTTAGTCCGTTTTAGTGGTCCGTTTTCAAATCCCGAGGAATCTGTTTGTTTGATTTTCCAAGATAAAAGTAGCCTATGTCCGTATACGGAATGAATACTATCTCAGTCTTATTCAAATAGATGATGAATTAGGTTATAAATCAAGAATTGAATAAACTTATATAGGTACTTAAGCTAAATCCATAATCCATTTCAATATCTACGATATTATTATAAAATGGGACTATGTGTCTGTCTGCTAGCTTTTCACGGTCCATCCGTTTAACGGATTTTGGCTAAATTTGATACTTACAGAGTTTTGCATCCCGGGGATGGAAATAGGCTACTTGTGTCCTGGAAAATCAAAGTTCCCACTAGATTAAAAAAAAAACTAAATTAATGCGGATGAAGTTGCAGGCATCATGTATCTAATTCTTCTATAAAATATAGGTTCTTCTTACCTTTCGCGGAAAAGGACGAAATAAAAGCTATAGGTATGTTACACGTTTTATTGCGAAAATTGCGATATTTGCCCCGGTAGATATTATGGTTCGATCTGGTTCGATAAAATGATTCTGAAAAACAAAAATTTGCGTTCAAACTATTTCACATACGATTTTACGTTAGGTACGCCGGCAACGTATGAAACTGGTATTTTATTCTGGTTCGCTATTGTATTTTAAAGTTTTTATGTCGACCAGCGATTGTTATAGAAAAACGCATCATGTATCATTATTATTATTCATTATAACTAGGAAATAGGGCATCAAAGTTCTCATGTCGAGTCTCTTGCCGTTTCTTCTCCGTAGAATTGCTTTTCGAACCAGTGATAGAGTCAAGCATGACATAATATGCGGCACAAGTTGTCTTAAGTTGATTTCAAATTACGGAATATAATATTATTTATAAATTATATCACATCTAAGTGTGAACAGGGACATTTAAAAGTAGCGAGAGCGATATCTATACTAATAAATAAAATTGGAGTGTCTGTCTGTAATTTCGAAATAACTACCTCATATTAAGCTCAAATGGTTATTAGAACGATACCAACACTGAATCACACGTTTTTAAAATTTTTGTCTGTCTGTCTGTCTGTCTGTCTGTCTGTCTGTCTGTCTGTCTGTTTGAAAAGGCTAATCTTCGGAACGGCTGGACCGATTTTGACGGGGTTTTCACAGACAAGTAGAGGATTGATCAGGGAGTAAAATAGGCTACTTTTTTAACCGACTTTCAAAAAGGGAGTTGTGTTTTTCTTCCTATGTACACCGAAATCTCCGAGATTTCTGAACCGATTTGCGTAATTTTTTTTTTAATCGATAGAGGAACTTTGTGACAACTTTCCCACGGGATTTCAGACCCTAAATCCACGCGGGCGAAGCTGCGGGCATCAGCTAGTTTATAAATAATGTTATATTCCGTAGTTTGAAATCAACTTGAATTAAAAGTATGTATTTGAATTATTAGAATTTGTATTTTTACTATTAGTTCTCTAAAATATTTAAATGTCACTCTCAAAAAAAGCTATTTCTGTTATGTTTTAAGGGTGCCATACCTCATTAGGAAAAAAGGAACCCTTAAATAACTGTAATATCAGTATGGACAAAGTAGATATAGATTTATACTTTTATATCGACATATTCAAATACTGTCCAAAAATCTTTCGATAAAAGCAATCTGAGCTGACAAAAATTGACGTTCTCGTATCGCACATACGGTTTCACGCATCGTTGGTTCCGTACTGATACTACGGATATTTTATTGTGCCACGGAATTGTATTTTAAACTTTTTATTTTCGAGGCGAGCGATGGTAAAGTCTCGGTAAAATTATTACCAATGATATTTTAATTCGTAATCGTTTGTTTTTTTATGAATAATTCATATAAATAACCATTTTCCATAAAATTTTGTAACTTAGACTACCTTTAATTAAAAATATTCTAAGAGACATAAAAGAAACTATAAACTAAACATATATGAAACATAAGAATTACGAAAGAAAAGCTTAAAGTTTGAGGTTTTAAAAGTTAAATTGAAAATTCCTGCTATAACACCGTGCAAAGGCCTTTTAGAGCCTCAATAGCTCAACCGGTAAAGGAGTGGACTGAAAACCGAAAGGTTGACGGTTCAAACCCCGCCCATTGCACTATTGTCTTACCTACTCCTAGCACAAGCCTGACGCTTAGTTGGAGAGGAAAGGGGAATATTAGTCATTTAACATGGCTAATATTCTTTTTTTTTTTAAAAGGCGACTCGACTTTTTGAGGCATCAAACTATAATATTGGCAATGTTATAATATGATCCATAACATGCTAGTGTCAAAGTATTATTAATATGCATTATCCTATAATAATAGGCATTGTATCACAAGTACGACAACGTAACCCCTCGTAATAAAATATGATCACGTCATAAAAAGCAACGGTGTTATTTAATAAACACCTCATAAATTCGCAACTCGCAAAAATCACTTCTCACAACCCTAATAGGTTGTTTAAATTCCATTGCGGGCGGTCGATAACAATGCCAATAAAATTGCCTTTGAAACGTCAAACGATATGCTAATGCTAGGGCTGCCAGCTCTTTTATATTCGGCGCACGGCCCCGATATTTCACCGTGAGATCTGCTAAAATTCAGATAAGCGGACGCTTTGTGTGGAGATGGACTTTGTGAGCGGAATAGTAAAAAGTGTATTTTTCATGTCTTCTACTTTATTGTGTTTGGGATTTGTTGAGTGTTTTTGTAAACATTCGTGTGCGAGGGATGAATAATGGATACAATAAAAATATTATGTAAACCTTAAGTTTTGTTTTCTATGCTTCTTGCTCTCGATTGATATTCTATACGTTCAGTTATCAGTTGAATGTAAATCTTGCCCAAATGAAAGTTTAAAGTCCGCAGCCTTAACCCTAAACAGATTTTCCTTTGGTAGCTAGTTACTACATTTTCTTGTGCACTATATGCTTTTTCCTTATCTATTACTTACTGAATCAAATGAATTGCATACCAATTTACGGAATTCGTTTGGTTCACAAATGGGTGAAGAAATTAAATTGATTCGGTTAAGCGACCCGTTTGAAACATGATGGTTATCGTTTCACGTTATTTAAACGTGATGGTGATGTATAATTAAGATCATAAAACCCTTTGTTATCCTAATGTTATTAGATGGATATACTTAGATCCAGTTATTCTTATCTTGGATCTCGTACCAATTTTCATGAACTTTAATAAAGTGCTGTTTCCACACTTCATTAGCATAGAACACCTGAATATCGGCAGATTGCGGCTTACACTTACAGCAAGCGTTCCCGGTTATTCTCCGCTCCACTGGGTTCGAGGACAACACCGGATTAAGCTATTTTCAACCTTCGCCATTAGACATAAGGGTTAACACGTCTGCACGAAAACCTAAACTTTGTATTACGACCACGTTCTGGCTTTTAATTTCAAATTACTCTTAACACAAAGGAAAATCGCCTTTAATTTGGAAGCGTTAGAGTTTACAAATAGAATCATTAAATTCAGGAATGGATTCATGAATAATTTGCTATACCTACTTAATACAGATATTATTGATGATAAAGCGAGTAACTTAATTCCCATTCGAAGAAATAATTTGAAGAATATGATCCATATATCGTAGGTATAAATAATGTGATTTCATAAGGCACAGCTGCTGTTTTTATATTGATAAGAAATAAGAGTAAAAAGCTAAAAAATCGAAACGACTGTGTTAAACAAAAGCTGTCTATTATAAAAAAATCTTTCACTCGCAATAGATTAGCTAGATAATTAGCTAATGATGGTATAGAAAGTAAATACCCGTGTAAATACTATTAGTACTAATGCGAATTATGTAAGCAGTGATCAATATTCGGTTGCGTTATGGAGCTTATACCCTTCCAAAGAACATGCAAAAATAAAAATGATAAATAAAATGCCTGACCATGGTAAAGAGAGTAAATACTAGCTTTATAACAGGCAGAGTGACACATTTAGCCTTTTATCTTTTGAACCCAACACCAGCCACAACAGCCGTGATCGTTGCCAAATGATTTTGTGACCTATACCGGTCTATAATAAATTACTATGTGATTACTACCGTATGATACTTCACGAATTTTATTAGAAGGCATCACATCCCAAAGGCGCGGCCTTCTAATAGCAAATGAAAAATTTAAGCCTGGACGAATTTTATTCATTCAAAATAGGTAAAATAAAATCAATACAAAATTAAGATCAGCTATAATAAAGAATAATACGTTCTCTCAGTACAACAAGGAGAGCAGATAATCTAGATCAACTGCTAGTGTTGCATTATTAATGCCCCACTCAGAGCTTCCTAGGCGGTAAGCTCTCGCTACTGAGTGCTTTGACATACTGCTCGAATAGAAGAACTTTTCTTCAAAAACTATGAGATAAATTGCAGTTCATTGTTTTTCTTCTATTAGTTAGATTTGGTCGTAAGTTGTCATATTGTCAAAATTATTATCAGACTTGTCGAGTACTACTTACTATATTTTATACGATAGTTGAAATTTTGCAGACAAGTGTGACTTGGATGACAATAGATGATTTGGCAACGTCTTGGTATGTTAAGGCGACGGTCCCAGTTTGTAACCCCTGACCCAAAAAGAGGGGTGTTATAAGTTTGACGTGTGTATCTGTGTATCTGTCTGTGTCATCGTAGCTCCTAAACTAATGAATCGATTTTAATTTAGTTTTTTTGTGTTTGAAAGGTGGTTTGATCGAGAGCGTTCTTAGCTATAATCCAAGACAATCGGTTCAGCCATTTGAAAGTTGTCAGCTCTTTTCTAGTTACTGTAACCTTCACTTGTCGGGGGTGTTATAAATTTTTAATTTACACTACTTGTTACCACTAACATCTGATAATAACTCTAAAGGATCGAAAACCACACGTCATTAGTGAGTTGTATCGAAAGGATCTGGGAATCCTAAGAGAACTCTTGGTATTATTTTGTGATCAATGGAAAGGAGTACGACCCTCAGCATTGAGGAATAAGACAATGAGCATCTCTGGATGAAGATGTGAGGTGATCATCGGAACTCTCTAATGACATATGGAAGGCCAATTTAAATTTGACTCATTTACTTTGTAAATTACATTTAAACAATACTATTTATTATTATTTTTGATTTTAATAATAATTTATTTTAGTGTAGCTTTTTAAACAGGGCCGTGGTGTTGACTTTAGTTTAAATTAAAAATTATGTCATTACATTTTAATACCTCTTCCTAAATATATTTAAAATTTAAATATTCATCTTATACAAACTCAATTTGTTGCGCATACAGATACAGCAGTTAATTGGAGTTTCCCAATTTAGGATTCAGGCCGCAGTGGTTGTATCGGAACTATTTATGGTGAGAGCTTTTGGTATTATTAGATTTAGATATTACCATGATATAATCCAACTAACTGCCTCGTTGCCCTATATTTTGTTTGCGTGTTGCGGATGACAAAACCCTGGGTTCGATTTCCTGGTTGGACCAAAAATAAGTTATAGAAAATTAGGTGCCTATTCGGTTTTTAGGTATCTACTAGCTCGGAGCGAAGAAGTTGGTGGTGTTTCACCCCCATGTCTCCGAAAGCACGTAAAACCGTCGGTCTTGTGCCTCACGCGGTCGTGTTGAGATGTGTATGAGAATGAGGGTATAGAGAGGGCACCCATGTTTGCGTACACTTGATGTGAACTTGATATCTCCCGCGCAGATAGCCAATCTTTATGGAGATTAGCCGCCGAGACTGAAATTCGGCCGAGAGGACATTATTATCGTATTCCAACTATATTACCCACCTACATATATTATTCTAGCTGGCTCGCTCTGGTTTCACTCATATGAAACTTCTGAAAATCCTTTTTAGAGGGGATTGTTATAGCAACCTCGAGGTGAACGACAGATACCGAGATGAGAGTGGCAAATAACATAAAAAATACCTTCAATGCATTCTATATCACCGCAAATGGAATCATTCGCCAGTTTCCCGAACACTATAATATTGATGCACCCATCAATTCCTCGCACATGCTTTGGACAAGTTGAATTTTTAAAACCAATGCCATTTGGCCGCGCGCCAACCTTTGACGCTCTCGGAACGGAAAAACAGGGAAATTATACAAAAAGTGCATCATTATTTGCTTACCTCTGTATGCGCTTGTAACGGGTTGCGAAGCTGAAGGGGCAATGGACAGGGCACATAGTTCGATAAACCGATAGACGTTGGGATAACAAGGTGCCAGCCCCACTCGACGACATCAAACAAGTCGCAGGGAGCCGCTGAATTCAGGCGGCGCAAGGCTGTGGCAAGTCCCTACAATAGACCTATGTCCAGCAGTGGGCATCTATCAGTTGATAATGGCGATGACGATGGTGCGCTTGTAGATAAATCAAAGAAATGAAAACTATTCGGTGAACTTGTGTGTCTATGTTTTGGACAAGTGAATTTTAAAACCAATATAATTTGGCATGGCGCCAGGATTTGATGTGTGAAAGACAAAAATGCGAATTTTTTACCAAATATGCACCCTTTGATCTAGTTTTTACAGAGAAAAGCCACATAAAGCCTCAGTACCTTCCTAAAAATGTAAACCAAGGCCTCTGCCTTATGTTGACATTAGGAACATATGCAGTGAATGCATGTTTTATGAACGCACGTCGACTACGCTGCAAATTGCATTGCTAGTGTATGTAAATCACTCCTCATAATAATATTATGTATTATTATAAATTTAATATATAAATGAATTTGTTTCTTGATGATTAGGTTAGTTGGTTTGCCCTTCAATCACGCCGTAACAAAGCAACGGATCGATGTGTAAACTTAAAGACTTGGAGAGTGACATAGGTTACCTTTATCCCGGAAAATCAAAGTTTAATACCTAAATGTACGCAGATGAAGTCGCGGGCGTCAGCTAGTGTTAAAATATTATAATCCGGACTGTGTTGTGCTCATAGCAGGTTTTTGTTCAACTGCACGTGAAAATATAATTTGCAAAACACTTCAAAGTCAATAGAATCTTACATTTTGTTCCATCCAGGACCAAACACCCAAACCACTTCAAAAAACTGCCTCATCTTCTTCTTCTTCTCTCTGGGCTGGTTTCCGCACTTAAACGTTTCCGTCTGTTGTGCGTGAAAAACTGCCTCATATCCGATGGCTTTAAAAATAAAGTATTGACGTTCAGTATACAGCCATTAGAAATACTAACTTACCTAAGTTTCAATAAAAACAGGACTCTTTAATTTATACTACGGAAAATACATAAAACAAGCTTATTCAGAACAAGATGATTACGAAAAATGGTTGAAGATGTAGAACATAACTAAAACCAACTTTTCCAACTGCAGGACCTTTTTCGAATTCAAGTATTCCCCTTTCCTATCCAGCTAAGCGTGAACCCTGCACAAGAGCTTAGCTCGCTCGTGAACCATTTTAAAATAAGTCAAAAAAGGATTTTCAGTCCGGATGTCCTATAATATTTCGGCTTTAAAATTCTTTTGTGCTCTGTTTGTATAGCTGTACCGGTGAAACCCGCTTTTATGAATTGCTTTTTTTTTTTTGTTTAAATACTTACTTACAAACTATATATTAACAAAGGAGGATATTATAATGTATTATGTAAGTAATCCAAATTTTCCAAGAATGGCGAACGCAATGCGATGTTATTGGATAGAATAGAAACATTTTTTATTCAAATAAACTTTTATAAGTAATTTCGATTTATCAAATACATCTAACACTGTGACTGGTCGAAATGCCTTTTCTATCAAGAAGAATGCGTAAGAAACTAGGCGGTTGCTCCTTTCAAAGATTGTTATTTACAGTAATAATATTATGCCATGTATAACAGTGACTGAAGTCCCGCGCATTGTTGGAGCGAAGTACAAGTCAAATACACGCTCTTTAATGTTTTTTTTTTTTTAGGAGCATACTTATGATAGATTTTTTAAATTGGTGCTAAGATATTATAGACGTGTGACCTTTAAAATTCTGCAACCCCCGACACAAAAACCTCTATAAGAAAACTAGAAAAGAGCTGATAACTTTCAAACGGCTGAACCAATTTTCTTCGATTATAGCTAAGGACACTCTCGATCAAGCCACCTTTCAAACCACTAAAACTAAATCGGTTCATTCGTTTAGGAGCTACGATGCCACAGACAGATACATAAACACACAGATACACACATACACAAGTCAAACTTATAACACCCCTCTTTTTGGGTCGGTGGTTAAAAATGGTTCTTAAATCAGTAAAATATTCAAATGTTCACCAGAAATTGGAGGCATTAAAAATTCTTTTCTTTTCTAAAACAAAGGGGTGAATCTCATTATACGATTATACCATTTAGGAGTAAAAAGTATGAAAACAGTTGTCTATTGTTGGAATAGGAATCTAGTATTCGGCACTGAAAAGGATTCTTTGTGCATAGAAAAAGTAGGTCATTGTGTACACTTTTTCCACAAGCTTTCAAATAAATGGCACACTTAAAATTTTGTGAAATTAGATGTTTAGTTTCTACGATTTGTGTATATGACAACTAGTGAGCGCTTAGTGCAGTTCTAATTCGTGGTAAGTGATGATGTGATCTAAGATGTAAACGTGTTAACCAAAAAATCTAACACCATTTATTAGCGAACATTAAAAAATCGTTAAAAACATTTTTGTCTTATCACTTCGATATCAGTTTCTTTTGTTTTAACCAATCAATCAATCAGCCTGTTTTCATCCACTGCTGGACGTAAGCGGTAAGCCTTCCCAAAAGTGCTCTACCACACACGGTCCTCCGCCTTCCTCATCCACCCACTTCCCGCTACCTTCTTAAGGTTGTCATCCAGCGGGTTGGATATCGTCCCACACAGCATTTGCTGGTACTAGGTGTATTGTCTTTTGGTCCAAATTCAGTGTACATCAGATAACCTTGTACTTAGCTAAGGTAAGTTTCCATCTTAGACCACATCCTCACTATCATCGAGATAAGATTGCAGTCAAGGGCTAATTTTTTTAAAAGAATCAGTCAAGTGCGAGTCGGATTCGCACTCGAATAGTTCTTTACCGTCGTACAAAAAGTACCACTTTTTATTTTTTTATTTTCATAGCGGCCATTTTGAAATTTTTATTATTTGTTGTTTTAGTGGCAACAGAAATATACATACTGTGAAAACTTTAACTCTACATATTACGATTCACGAGATACAGCCTGCTGACAGACAGACGGATAGATGGATGGACGGACGGATGGATGGACGGATGGACATCGGAGGCTTATTAATAGGGTCCCGTATGCGACTACGGACACTCCTTGGATACGGAGCCCTCAAAAACGTTAATGTTATTTGTCCACTTTTATTGGCTAGCAGTGTACACCCCTTGTTGACCATTCGCTTGCCCGCCCAGCTTCCAATTAGCGCGCTTTGTACCGTATGACTGTCGCTTCAACATTCATGTCCGACTTTAATAAGCGGGTAAATTCCCTTTGTGACGTGCTTCTTTGAAATCCAATGGATCAGTTGTTATGACATTTTGAACATGACCTTTATTACATGGCTTCGTAACCTAAAAAGTTAGGTAAATACCATTTATTTATTTTTATATTTCGGTTTTATTACTTGGAAATTATAATTTTTGTATGATGGAAACTGTAGTCTCATCCTCAGCAACGAGGATAGAATTACTTGCTTTTTTAAATTTTACTTCAAAATAGATAAAAGACAAGGAAAAAACACAAAGACAAACTATAAACTAAAAACGATTGCATGCAAAGGCGGCCTTATTGCTTAAAGCAATCTACACCAGGCAACCTTTGGTAACAGGAGAAATTAGGTGTGTTGGATAATACCTACGTGCGATACACAATTCAACACAATTCTTATATTCTTCTAAATTGGTAAATCACATCATACTAATCACACTAATATTATAAAGGCGAAAGTTTGTGTGTATGTGTGTGTGTATGTTTGTTACTTCTTCACGCAAAAACTACTGGACGGATTGGGCTGAAATTTAGAATGGAGATATATTATACCCTGGATTAGCACATAGGCTACTTTTTATCCCGGAAAATCAGAGTTCTCGATGGATTTTAAAATCCTACATCCACGTGAACGAAGTCGCGGGCATGAGTTAGTAAAACAATATAGGATGTGGCCAGTATTGTAGCATCTCATTTGTTATCACAACACTCAGAGCCAAGCATTTCAAATTGGTTAGCGGCACCTCTGGAAATTCAACGGTCGACCGCGCTGGCTAGATAACATGTTGTTTCTAAACCATGCTGCATTTAGAATATATGCAAGTTCACTACGCCATTTAAAGGTACTCGTAAATGCATGTAATAATATTTAAGTTTAATATCAACACAATCCTTAGCCAGAGACAAAGATTTATGCAGCCAATTCACTGGCATAAGAAATTTTGTTATCTCATAGGGCCAATTGGATATATTCTGTATAACTTTATTCTGTTTGGCAATTAAGGATTGTTTCGTCTTTTATCAGCTAGCTTGTGCTAATGTTTTCATTTCTAGAATGGTGCTTTTTTAAACTTGCTGCTGAAACTTTTTTTAGTGTAGTGTTGTGTGTTAAGTATTGTGAGGTAATTTCTATCACCTACTTCTCCAGTGACCCTAGAGTATTTTTTTTTGACCAATCCAAAGCGTCATTATTTAAGTAAAGCGAGAAAACTGAAACCGGGTTGGGTTCTATAATATAGATATCGTTCGGTCCAGTTTTTTTTTTTTTTTCTCTCTCGTCTGGCTTTACAAAGATTAGCCAATGTCAAGTTTGTACTTATTTGTAACAAGTTAGATAAACTATACAAGTATTATTATTAGTATTAGTATTATATGGACCCCGTCTGTGCCGGCGCTCGCCGACGTACGCACGGCACCCCCTTAGAGCGCTTTCCAGTCAGTTTTAACAAAAAGAACACTCCAAAAGGCAGAGCACGCCCGTCAGCTAACACCGACACGGACAAAGTCCTCGGTCCAGTTTACTCGAGCTAGTGATCTTGCTAAGGGTAAACGCACATTAGCTCGTTTGTTGCGATATCGCACGGAATATCAGGCGACCCGCATGGCGTCCGACCGATAGCGGCTCTCGCTCTACGACGACCCGTCGCTAATGGCCTGATATTGTTTCTAGCTGCGAAACCCTACTTTTAGCAATAAATTAACACACAGAGTAAGGTCGAAACACACTGATGGTTAAATAACTTAAAAATTATCATACACATGCTATGTACTAACTACAGATTTCAATTTTGCCCGCGTAAATTTAAGTTTTCGAAAATCATTTAGGAATTCTGAGTTCCCAGGATAAACGGTAGCCTATGTTACTCACAATATCTTTAAGTATCTTCTCATCCTTCAACCATAATATCTTTTTCTCATGCGAAACATCTCGTCGATCTGTTGCTCCACTGCGGCGTGATTGAAGGATAAACCAATAGGCAAACACATGGTTGCGGTGTTTATTTGTTGGTTTATCCTGTAATAGTAGCGGTAATATAGCCCGGACAAAATTTTCATAGACCTATACGGGTAGATGTGGCGGCGACCACTATATGTGTGTACCTACCTACTTAAGACAGCTAATACCATACTTGGTCTATAAAAGGGACCTGTACCCTAATCACGTTCACGCCACTCCTCCACCGGTCTCTCTGTCGATTGTTCCACTGTGATCGTTTCAATCGTGTCCGTCTGTCTTTTTTGACAAAATTTGGTACCGAGGTAGCTTGCATCCTGGAGTTGGGCTTAATATAAGTCACTTTTTATCACGGAAAATTACCTAATAAGTTCCCACGAGATCATTTTAAAAACCTATATCGACGCGGATGAAGTCTTTTTTTATTATTAAGTATTTACTTTACATAAATGTTTATAGTAAGTAACATGCATGTATGCAATTCTGTAACTCGACATACCTATAAATAATTGCTCTCAGTATTTTCATATGTCAAGGTTTGGCCAAGAATTTAGAACATACGAAGTACAGTTGCGTTCCTACTTCGAGGTAGGAGCATATACGAGTAAGGAACGCCAGTTGAGCTGAAGCAGTTTCCATCGAGAGTGCATTGTTTTGTGTAGTAACGGACAATGTGCATTATTGTATGCCTTAAAAGCCATTTTAAAGATACCTTGAGAGATGTCTACTTTGTAAAGGTAGTAGACAATTTCAAAATTATGCCCGCACGATTTACTAACTGTGTTGTATATTCGAAGGTTTAAATAGGAAAAGACACAAGTTCGCTTTTAAAATATTGAGTACTAGTTGATGACCCGCGACTTCGTCCGCGTAGATTTAGATTATTTAAATATTCCGTGGGAACTCTTTGCTTTTCCGTAATAAAAAGATGCCTATTAATTATGTGCGTTTTGAGTAATTAAATATTACTTGCTTTAACGGTGAAGGAAAACATCGTGAGGAAACTTGCACTCTTGAAAGTTCTCCATAGTGTTCTTTAAGGTGTGAAGTCTGCCAATCCGCATTTGGCTAGCGTGGTAGACTATTGCTAATTTCTTCTCATTCTGAGACCGTTCTCTGTAGTGAGTCGGCATTGGGTCGGTCATGATGACCATGATTCATGATGATACTGATAACGTACTATAAGTACCGTCTAAGTTTCATTTATTATGTTAGAAGATGCGCAAACATCTAGAAAATGTATAGCAAACCCAGGGGAGCATGTGCATTTAACCCGAGCGTGTTGTAATGGGTAGCCATGTTGCGCGCAGCTGGATGGCAATTTGCATTGATATCACTTTGCGGATGGTTGCAGTTAGAAACAGCTACGTTGAAGAACATTCGATACGATTTTAATCGACTGTGAAATAGGTCACATAAAGAAAAAGATGTAGTATTTGAAATCGGACTTTTCTAATTTCCTATAGACGATTTTGCGTAAGCATGTAGAATATTATGGCTCACATACCTACCCATTTTTCCACAAAGTAAACTTAAAATCTACGAGACATAATACAAAAACAACGGCCTAAACTGTTTTACAACAGGGTCGAATACTCTCTTAGAATTTTTAAAATGTTATAGGTACTATAATGTTAGTTTGTTTTGTGTAAAAACGCTCAATGCGTTTAAAAAGATACTAGGTATTTTATGGGAAATCAAGGTGAGTCCAGAAACGACAATGCAGATCCAGAAAACAACATGATTTTCCTGGCTAAATGATTCAAAGAGAATATTGGCATTTGCCATTGAAGGAAGAGAAAGAAACCACACCACTCATGCTAGTCCCGACTCCCACGTTATTTCAAGAGGACTTTTCCGTTTCCAGATTTTTTCACAGTCCCTTTCCGAAATATCTGGGTCGTTCGGTACGGCATTTTCCTACTAGACGACCCAAGAATCCTTTTTTCTTTTCTTTTTTGATAATTTTTTATTATCCAATATTAATTTTAATAGACAACTGCGTGAAATTTTCGTCAGTCGGTTTTTAATCGGTCATATTTACAAATGCAGTCACATTTGCATCAAAAAACTGTGGCATGTAAAAGCAATATAACACATTAATTCCCAGCGGGCGTGATGCGTTGTGTAGTGAAACAGTGCGGGTACGAACCGCATATGAATTTCGCTTTAGACCTATAGCGCACTTACACGTATGAGTTACTTGCACTAGCAGTGATATATTGTGTTGTCATGATTCATCTCAGAATGGGTTTAAGCTAGAGTCCACCATGATGGTCAAATGCAGATTGGGGTACTTAAGGGCGAAAGTATCGACTATTCTCACAAATTAGTCGATACTTTAATTAATTTCTTAAACTGGACCTTTTCAAGTAAAGATTTTTATATAAACCTGTGAGGATGATACTGCCACTGTCGGAATCAGAATGCCATAAGCTTACGTTGTCGTATTAGTTTACAAATTGCGAAAAACCAAATTAAATTTGAATTTCGCGGGCAAGCCGGTCTCATGCCCCTTAACACAACATCTTTGAAAACATTATGAAGAACTCTCAAGCATGCAAGTTTCCTCGAGCATGCAAGCATTAAAACAAGCAATAATTAATTGCTTTAAACTTACTAGATTTGTCATTACCTTTACCAAATTCCTTCAGAATTGGTTTAATGGATTGACCGTGAAAAAATAACAAACAGACCAACAAACTTTCAAATTTATAATATTAGTATGGATAGAATGAATTTTTACAGAAGTGAATATTAATTCTTATTTTCTTAAAGTTTTCTGTGTTGCGATTTGCGTTGTGCAGAGAAAGTTTGCAATTTTCGAGCTTCTTCCCGATTAAATTGATCCCTAGGTATGTGAGTTTCCAAAACTGTTTCGAAGGCCGAAAGAACACCTGGAACAAAGAGAACAAGAGAACAAAGTTGATATTATATAAAGGAATGAACCCTGCACAACTAATGTAAATTGAAGAAAGTTGCTCAAGGTCAAAAGGCTTCACATACTGACCGCCAAACTTCAAATAGAAGGTGGCAACCCAGTGATGAGGAATTGGGTTTAGTATACTTGAACCAACCATCATTTCAAGCGACTAAACGCAGCACAGTAATGTGTGTGGCAACACCCGCTGTGTGAAATTAGAGCTATATCTGCGCCGATGTTATTGTTTCGTCAAAATCCGTTTTGCAATCAAACTATTTAGTATTTAATCTCTGTATTTGCACTATGATACTACTTGCCATTGCATTAAATATATCCAACATTCAAAATAAGTAATATCTTTTTTAGGTTGCTGTACCTCAAAAGGAAAGAGGAACCCTTATAGGATCACTTCGCTGTCTAAATCTGTCTGTCTGTCTGTCATAACTGTCAAGAAAGACCTATAGGGTACTTCCCATTGACCTAGAACCATGAAAGGCAGGTAGGTAAGGTAGGTCTTATTGCACTAGTGAATGAATGACCATTTGATTTTACATCCCCGTGATTTTTTGGTTACATCTTCGTCAACTAGCTCTAGTATCGACTATTCTTACAAATTATTCGATACTAGAGCTAATTTCTTAAACTGGACCTTTTCAAGTAAAATTTTTTATATAAACCTGTGAGAATGATACCTACTGCCATTGTCGCAATTAAAATACCATAAGCCTACGTTGTCATATTAGTTTACAAATTGCGAAAAACCCAATTAAATTTGAATTTCGCGGGCAGGCCCGATATCCACACGGACGAAGTCGCGGGTAAAAGTTCTTATTATTTTAGTTTTCGAAAGTAAAGCCACGCCAACAAAGCCCAGAGGCCAAACTTTTATATGGACGAAAACCGGGATATAAATTTATTCCAAAGCAAAACACTTAAACCGGCGGGCAAACCGTCTTATTCAAATGCTAAAATATTATTCCCGCAAGTTTATGCTAAGTCCCCGCTCGTCTCGGTTTCCTAATGAGGTGCCATTCTTTGTTAACACCAAGTTTGTTAACTGGTTTGATCCTGTGGCAGCGCCTAGTTTAATCCTTTTCTACTTTTTGTAGGTTTTTTAAACCATTAGAGTGTAACCGGTATAGCTATAGCAATCTATGTAAAGCCATTGGGCCTGCGCCCGATCTTTCTCCGTTCGTTTCGGATTGCCGGCCCAGAGTAAGAGTTTGCAAGCTGCTACACTTTTGCGCTTAGTATTGTTGACGAATGACGACCTTCCTGAAGCAGTGGAAAGCACCGTGGTCATATTAGTGGGAGGTCGCGGATTCGATTCCCGACAGGGGTTTTGAATTTACAATTTCTTAATTTCTGGTCTGGTCTGTTGGCAGGCTTCGGCCGTGGTTAGTTACCACCCTACCGTGAAAGCCGTGATGCCAAGCGATTTAGCGTTCCGGAACGATGCCGCGTAGAAACCAAAGGGGTAGGTATGTGTTTAATAAAAACTGCCATACCTTTCCAGGTTTGCCCGCTTCCTTCTTAGATTGAATCATCACTTACCACCAGGTGAGATCGCCGCTAAGGGCTAACTTGTATCAGACTAAAAAAGCATTACTCTTCTATAAATAGAAAACTGCAAAGTAGTAGTTAAAAGTTGGTGCCAAACGAATTAAAATGAAATATCTTAAAACAATTAAACTACAACCGTTGAGTGCGCGCGACGTCTTGGCGTCCCTCCAACGTGTGGCACTTGTGGTTACTGAACGTACACATTAAGGTACATTTACACATGCGCCAAAAAGGACGAACCGCATGGCAGCCTGCATATGTAGACTACCTGTTTACAAGTTCGTTTCTGGTCTCGTCTTGCAACTGTGCAGTGGCACAGAATATAAATCCATACATCCACACTTAATATTATAAATGCGAAAGTATGTCTGTCTCTCTGTATGTCTGTCTGCTAGCTTTGCACGGCCCAACAGTTTAACTGATTTTGATGAAAAGTACAAAGTTAGCTTACCTTCCGGGGAAGGACAAATGCTACTTTTTACTCACGGGATTCTTAAAGGTCCTTCCGTTTGACCGATTTATATGAAATTTGGTTGCTTTAATCCCGGAAACTGACACAGACAACTTTTTATCCCAGAAAATCAAAGAGTTCCTATGGAATTTCAAAAAAACCTAAATCCACGCGAACGAAGTCATGAGCACAATGTACCTATGTGTAGTGGAGATTACGCACGGTAAGTAGCATACAGTGCGACACACACATATGGGGTGTATAAATTATGACGGGTAACTATTTGGGCCTAAACTTGAAAACGCAAAACAAATTCGACTCTGATAGAAAAGAGACTATTTGATTGATAGGACAACCCAATATCCATCAGTTTCCCGAACTATTTAGCCCACATTTTTACCACTTCAGTTTAAAAAAAAAAGTATTAACAAAAAACAAACAATACCCATTACATTCAAGTAACAGAATCTGTACGAACATAAGAAATTTCAAGCGTCGTGAATTGTAACTTCAGTATCCAACTTAAGCAATTCCGTGCTAATGATGGCATTTTGCATGGCGTCTCCATTCTTTGTACGTCTGCCTTTTGTTCGGAAAAAATGTCGTGTTCTTATAAATAGTTGAAAAACTTACGGCTATTGTTTGGGAACTGTCATTCTTAAAATATGCTGGAGCTACGTAGCATGGTCCACACAGACGGAGTGTAAGCTGACTGCACACTGTCGACTGACAGTACACGTATAGTTCACATTGTTAGCTTTTATTGCATGACTGCCCAATTAAACATTACTACAACCCGACTACAGCTATCCGCGAACTGCCGATAGATAGATAACGATAGATATACGGCCGAAATAAATAATCAATCTATGTGTAATCTGTCGATAAGTTACTTAGCAGTGTTGTTATTCGTCTAATGTCTTTTTGACAAATAACACCGTTGCTAAGTAACTTATCGACAAGTTAAGATAGATTGAGCATTATTTTTGGCCGATAGTAAAATTGTTTTTCTGTCACTCTGTTTATTTTAACATTGTACTTATATTTATATATTTAAACTCAGATTTTTTTTCCTCTTTCAATTCATATATCACTTGAAACATTGCCAAAACATATTGGAAACCCCACTTGTTTGGATGTAACATCCATCAAATCGATTTTTCTCATATAAAATGTAACCTATATGTTACCAGGATTATAATAACGAATCGATTGACACTTCATTCATCAAAATCGGCTCAGTAGTTTAGGCGCTAACAGATTTGAATGTATATGGATCGTTAGAATCCTTACAGCATCCCGAGTGCCCTACAGTTTACTGCCCCAGCAATAACCTGATTGGTCTATTAAAAACGTCTCTGCTCCACTTCAGTGGAATCATTAAAATGTTGTCAGTGACTTTATAACGTAGATGAAGAAATGTGTGTAAGTAGTACTTAGTATGCTCTAGAAAAGGCTTAGACAAGAGGATGTTCACGAATAAATACTAATTCAAGTTTACTTGAAGCCAATAAACAGTTTCGTCTCTAGTGAACTTAACAAAGAACACACAACACTACTAAAAGTAAATCCAACAAGTCAAACAAAAGTAAAATAAACTAAGAGGAAAACTCTCGTAAAACGCCCCTCGTCGAATTTACGATTGAAAGGGTTTTATGGTTTTCAGGTACAAGTTTGAATAATGACGTGAATGGTGATAAAACAATACGAGTATGTAATTATGATGGTCGTATGATTCTTACCAGGACTAATAAAATTCCAATATATATTTTATGAGTATTTTATCCTCAATCAAAAAACAAAGGAATTAGTTCATTTAGTTGTAAGATTTGAACACATAATAATTAAAACTATAAGTTAAAAAAAAAAGGTTGTATGTTAGTACTTAAATAAAAACAAAGACCTTAACCTATGTATAATATAATAGGTACCTTATCCAGATTAATTACCATTGTAACACAACAACGTCACCAGCTGGCGCTAATTACAGGGTGCGGAAATATAGATCGCATCACTCCCTGTAACTTGCCAAGTTGAAACTAGATGGCGCTGACTATAGGTTGGCAAAAAAGTAAATGACGCTAGGGAGATTTTCCAACCCTACCATAAGACCCAGCCATAGCCAATGTTTATCAATCGAAAATCGAAAATCGATTCAATCAAGTGATTCACTAGTATGGATCACTCGACACACGAGGTCACCTTGTAGCCGCGCTTCCGACTTTCGC
Organism: Maniola jurtina; assembly: GCF_905333055.1. NCBI lineage: Eukaryota > Metazoa > Arthropoda > Insecta > Lepidoptera > Nymphalidae > Maniola > Maniola jurtina. The sequence goes on from NC_060033.1 coordinate 6,314,367, forward strand.
TTCCACTGCGTGGGACGAATTGTATGGGACACGACTCTCTTAACCCCGTGTAAAAGTCGCGCTTCCGACGTTCGCTTCCACTACGTGGGACGTCCGTAAGGGACACGACTCTCGTCGTCTAGTGGTGCTTCCGACCTTGGCTTCCACTGCGTGGGACCTAGGTTAGGGACTCTACTCTGTAAACCTAGAATAAATCCATTGTGTCTTCACGCAACGTTGCTGTTTGAATTGCTTCGGCTGAATCCCGACCCGTCGACAACGTGGAACTTTTCCCCAGCTTTCTTACACCATACTATTCAGATTCGTTATCATCATAATCGTCAATCGATAACGTCCATTTTTGGATATAGATCTCAAAAAATCTCATAAGGACACACACGCCACGTTCCCTGAGACTCGTTCGATGGCTGAAATTATCGGCAATCTACCTAGTGAGGGGTCTGCTAACGCTGCACTTCCCGATGGAAGGTCGCCATCCTAACACCTTGAGACCCAACGTCTATTGTCAGATTGATGGAATCCTTTTATTCCCTTGGTAAACTTAGGGATGCAACAGTTGTTTTCCATGTTTCCCTGTCTTTGGTTGCTGCCTTGACAAGAGAGTTCCCCTCTTTAAAGTTTGCTTCAATGGACCAAACCGACCAGACTCCAGATGTTGGTAGGTCGACCAGGTTTCCTTTGACTCGTGTATCAAAATTGGGCCTTATTCATATTGTAATTTTGATCGGCTTTGCATGTAGCAGTCAGTCGGTAGTGTAATTGTTTAAGTATGCACATGTCATTATAATATTTTGTTTTTTGAAAAAAGCAACTGCTGAGTTTCTTGCTACCTCTTCTCAGTAGAAGTGGCTTTCCGAACCGGTGGTAGAGTCTGGAAATATCATAAGTGGCACAAACTGTTCTACATGAAATTATACATAATTTCATTTGATTTCAACTTATAGCAATCTCATGCATCTCTTATGGCGTCTAATGCATGCATGATGGTCAACGATGTAAATAAATTAACTTTTGTTTCAGACCTTAGACCCATAACTGATTTGTTGACATTTTACATAGATAATACATGATTTATTAAATTATTTACATTTTAATTTTAAGAGCTTTAAATTATATTTTATTTAACAGTAATGATGGTGTTGTGAAATCAGACCTATTTATGACTATGTATATGTATACCTACCTAAGTATGACTGTAATGTGTAAGGTATTTTGAGCATATTCAATGTACATTTAAACTATTTAGTGTAGTTTACATTGATTATGTAAAATATTTGCACGCCATTACATGGCAAGTGTAGTGACACTAAAATAAATTGTAAAATCTATGCTAACCTACATTTGAGCAAATAAATGATGATTTTTTTGATTTTGATTTGATTTGATAATTGTGTTAGTATGACAAACATCACTTAAACTATGTTAGTAGATACTTATTTATAAAACAATGTCAGTTTACCCTCATATTTTCACACAATACTGCAGGTACATGAAAAAGGCGTTTGAACTAAACCAGAAATAGAGAAAGTCACAAAAATAGGGTGTGAATATAAAAGTCACGTAAAGTTATAAATAATATGAAATCTTGAGTGCCTTTCTCACTAATCCTGCACAAGGCCAATCCGTAATAAGTTTTGGAAGGCCGGTGTCACTGTCAAATTAAACGTTAATCATCTGTTATAAAATAGAATTTGAGTTGAAATTTGAGTAAACAAAGTTATTGTGGCTACAGTACCTAAGTAGATGATAAGAGCGGTGACCTAAATTATTATCCATACAAAAATTACATGTTAAAATTATTAACATACGGGTACGCTCGCGTATACCATATGTATGAATTTTATGTTATGAGTGTTCAACAAGCCACACATACTTCTCTGCAAATTGCCCTGTCAGTAGACTTAAACAAGTAGTGATTTCTGTGTTATTTAGAACTATTTAATGGCCGACATACATTGCAATACTATTTTCAATTTACAACTCGAACGTCACCTATTATGTTGATGGTACTATGTCAGAAATCTTCATGGAAATAACAAATCTGTACAAAGTTTCAACTTACAATATTATGTTTTTAGATGACAAACGGACCAACATTAATTTTTTGTAAAAGATAGACACAGTGAAGAAAATGTTTAATTTTTTTAAATGAACACGAAGTTCATGTACAGATTTCAATTTAATTTAAGATACATTTTATGAATTAACCTAACCATTTAAAAGTATTAATAAGAAAAGTTCAAATCAATGACTTGATTCTCGGTGGAACTGGCCCGGGATCAAAATAAAAGTTTATGAGCCGTGTTGTCCGTTCAACGGAAGGCATAATACCGTACCAGAATAATCAGCTTCTTTACGCAATTTACAGCTTTGACAACTTCTATAAATTTCCCCTTCGATGACTTTCTGTTTTCCTTGAGTCTGCCTAGCAGGCACATTCTTTTTAGTAATTTTTTCGTAACCGTAAAATCATTTTGTTTATACTTACTAGCATAAATAAGCCATTAAGATGCATGGTTAGGTAGTACGTAGATATAAGAGGCTCAAAAAATTAAATAAGTGTTTCAAATGCAGCCCAAAAAACACATATGTACATGTACACACACATAAAACACATACAAAAAAAAACACTTTACATATTAATTCTTTAAAATCTCCAAAAAGCTGCAGAAATTATTATTAAAGTGCATTTAAAATATCCCATCTAATTTGAATGCACTTTAATGAATTTCTGAAAAATCGAAAGCGCCTTAACTGGTTCGGCAGATAGGTATTTATGCATGGCGGTAAGCACTCAACATCAATAAATTTTTCTACTCATTTGATCACAATATCTTAAATACCAAATTGTGTTTCTTTGTCTGTCTGTCTGTTACGTTTTTACGGGGTAACCACCCCCAGTTAGGCTATTGTTATATACCTAGTATAAGTTCCCACGGGATTTTTAAATAGTCGCGAGCATTAGCTAAATATCTCTTCCCCTTTCCTTCCTCATATGCTATTATTTTTCTATTCTTTTCATTTTTGACACCGAACTTTCAAAAATTCTCAGACTCAGTTTCCACTTACGCAGAGCAGAGAGGATATGTGTTTATTCAACCAATCAGATCTCTAAAAGATGACGAGATAATTTTTTCACTTAATTTTTTAAGAATCTGTGTCGTCTGAACACAAGCTCCTCTCCACTCCGCTTAAATGGAAACCGGACCTTAATCATGCTTCTTTCTAAAAAATAAAAATGAACAATATTCGTTTCATTTCCAATATTGACACAGATAGCTAGTAATTTGAGATTGCACAAGAAATCGACTTGAAGATATTGATTGGAGTCAACAACTAAATCGTTATTCTGTTTGCGTAGCACTCGACTGGAAATCGATTTAGTTTTAATGGGGGATTTAATCGACTACAACTCTTGAGGGTGTTTATTCGTGTTTCTTGATTGTTAAACAAAATTAGAAATTAAAATATTAGTTATTGAAAAAACATTATACTATAAAAAAAAATACCTGCCTAGTACCTACTAGTTGTTCCCGGCATGAATCGGAATGTGACTTACGTGTCATTTATTGTAATTATTGATACTGAAGTATCAACAACAACTGTACAAAGTTTTAACTCAGTCGAATGAACGATGCGTGATCGAATAGGTAACGAAATAGACAGACAGATAAACATTAATTTTATTTGTAATTTTGAAGAAAAGAAGAACGAAAGTTCTCTACGATGATTTTTATTGAATTAAACTAAATGAAGTCTGCATGTCCAATAGCTCTACAAAATGACCTTAGTGCAGGCAGTGTCTTTTCGTGCCTATGGCGTCCACGCTACGATCAACAACCGGCGTAGCCTTTGGCTACGGAACTTCAGTCGCTACGTCAAATGCAGTTGATACGTAAAGAAGTTACAACACGAATTTATGTCCATTAATTTTAATGGATCTAAGATGTACCAAATTAAACACACTACCCATATTATACATGCGAAAGTGTGTTTCAATCATTTCGCAACGTGGAAACGGATTGATATGATTTTTTATAGTTAAAAACCTGGAGAGTGACAGATTAATTTTTATCTCGAAAAATCAAAGAGTTCGCACGGGATTTTTAAAAACCTAAATCCACGCGGATGAAGTCAGGCTCATCAGCTAGTTCCGAAATATTTTTTTAATGAAGTCATGTTAGTTTTATTTAGGCAGGTATAAGGTATATTTTCGTCTCTCTAATGAATTCGGCAACGTTTATTGGCACCAATGTTATTAGACAAAGTAAATATTGTAATAAAGGTATTTGTGCAAACATTGGACAAATATTTGCTGAGCGATCTCGCGGTATTTATTCAGCAGAATAGTTCTCACGTCTGGAATTAGCCGGCGTATTACCCATTCGACTTTTTGGTTTTGAATTCTCTTAAATCATTACAATATTCCAACGAGATAGAGTCATACCTGTAACGTCTTACATCCTTAAAACTAAACTTGCCAGGAGTGGATATGGCAACATTAAAATTGTTGGGAACCTACTACTTTTCCTAATTCAGTCAAACCCCCTAAAACATTAAAGGCCAGAGTCTCAAGTGTAAGTTTTCAAATAAGCAAACATTAAATAATTAATACAAACTCGGCGTCTGTAAATCTGTAATAATTATTGTGAAGATTAGTTTGGTTACTTGAAGTACGCTTAAGCGTCCAAATGAAACCTACTCAAAAATTACGCGTAAGGGACAGCGCCGACTGAGTGCACGGAATGACGGTGAGTAGAGTCGTATCGTGGCAAATGGTTGCAGCGTGACGACTTGCAGCGAGTAGGCTCGAGGCACATCAAGAATCTGCTAATGCGCGTATTGCTGCTATGAAAATAATAATAATAGCCTGGCCTCGGTGGAACTCCACGTCAACACTCACAGTGTTGGAACTAAGGAAAATAACAATAGTAAAAAAAATTAATGCTACTTTTTATAAAAAAATAAGAAAACTTGTTATTTTTTTTTTAATTTCCGAACAGTTGAATGTGGAACACGCCGAATTCCTCCCTCGCTGGCGTGAGTCGCATTGTTTCACGGCTGACTCGAGATTGGTTCCGAATTAGCGTTTTCGGTCAAACTTCGTGACTTGAGGAATGTTCGAGCCAGATACTTTTGTCATTACATTTCACAGTTCATATCTGAAATAGAGCGGCTTACAGGAACAATATTTTATGAGAGGTTTGAGGGGCATCAGTAACACACCAAATTCGTTCTTTTTCGAAATTGACTAACATTTTCCAAATTTTTGAAATTGTCGAACATAAATTCATCTTCTACCAGATCTTAGATGACGGTAACCTTTTAAAAAAATAGTTCATTTTCATGGGACTTTTATTCTAAGACTTCCTGGGAAATTTTTTAGTGGCGCGATCATGAAAAGGTCTATGTCCCGTTGTGAATAGCTGCCCACTTATTGAGGCTGCGGGAGAAATTATAATATTTTTCATCTTCATGTTTTAATCTGAGATTATCCTGAGGTTTTGATGGGATAATACACGGGTCCGCTATATTTGATAACTTGTAGTCTTCTCCTTCAACTAAACTAAAACATAATACTAGAAATAGTTACGACAGTAGTTCATCTGATGGGAGTGGAACCTGCGACCTTTTGAATCAACTATTGAGCGACTATTCCTTACTTTTTATAAATTGAACCTTGCAAGAAAGTACATGTTCTATGTTCTATTTGTGATAACGAATACCTACTTCTTTAAAGGTCTACCTCGAATCGATAAAAATATGCATTGCATTTTACAAATAGAAACAGTTCAACAAAAAGATGCCATAAAGAAATAACACACCTGCACGTTTTTAAAATAAAAAGTATAGAAAGTGCCGCGCGCTAGGCAAAAGCTCTTATTATGCAATTGAAACCGACTTATTTCCTAGTTTCCTAGACATACAGAACGAGGAAGACGCGCTTTGAAGACTGAAATATCTACCTGCGACAAATATTTGCCTCGAAGGGATTGCATACTATTACTAGAGAATATGCAAGAATTCTTTTATTTAATATGTTTCTATCATTTTTCTGAGTTCCATACCAAAATTGTAAAATAAGTTAGCCCTTATGTTATGATGTGATTTCGTCCGTCCGTATAGCCAAGTAGTCAGTTACGAGTAGATACGGTATATACAAGTGTAAATTAAAAATTTATAACACCTCCGACAAAGTATCTGAGTTTTCCAAAACATCATTTTCAAATAAATAATTATGTATCAAGGCAACGTCCATCTTGACAGCTTGACATATTTTGTCAATGGACATAATATTATGAACCTAACGGTTATGTAACCTTCTTTTCTACAAGAAAACTAGAAAAGAGCTGATAACTCTTAAACGGCTGCACCAATTTTTTTGGATTATAGCTAAGAACACTCTCGATCAAGCCACCTTTCAAACAAAAAAAAGTAAATTAAAATCGGTTCATTCGTTTAGGCGCTACGATGCCACAGACAGATACACAGATACACAGATACACAGATACACAGATACACAGACACACAGATACACAGATACACAGATACACACGTCAAACTTATAACACCCCTCTTTTTGGGTCGGGGGTTAAAAATAAGTATAGCCAATGAATTGAATGTGAGTCACACCGTCGATGTCAAACTTTGGGGCTAAGCAGGGTGCATTTGAAACCTTTGAAGCTGTATGATTTGATTGCCGATTTTTCTTACCGTGAGCTTCCACTTGTTGCTTATCAATGTTCAATAAACAGTAAACAGTCATAAAACACAGTCAAAGATTTTAACATTGTTAAACAAGACGGATTTGGATACGCACGCCCGTCTATGTGATAATTTAACATTTAGTTAGCAATCTTTGTTTTATGCATGGTCTTTATTTATTGTTAGGCTAATGGAAACGTAGGTTTATTCTGGCAGATCCTAGCTAAAAAAATCTTCACATGGCTTAAAAAAGACTTATTTAGTATAAAAGCTATACTCACAGTTATTCTTTGCTTCAATTAAAATCGATCAGTTGGTTTGAGTCAGGATGGAACGTCAATACTTTAGACTTAACACAATATTACGGGCATTTATATGCAGCGAATGTAAATACCAGCTAGGTTTATCACATTCTATTGGCGACTTACTTAATGAAGGTATAAGTAATGTTGTATGTAGGTACGTAGTTCAGCGTTGATCTAGCATTTGTGGGCAATAACAGAAGTTTTAGTCATAAGATTTGCGGCTAGGGATGAAATATGTTGAAGTTGAGAACTGTAGTTTACCACAGCTGCTTGGGTAAATATCTACAAGACTGTTTACTTGAAAATATGTTTCATGAACAACATAGTATGACAAGTGTAAATTAAAAATTTATAACACCCCCGACAAGTGAAGGTTATAGTAACTAGAAAAGAGCTGATAACTTTCAAACTTCTTCGGCTGAACCGATTTTCTTGGATTATAGATAAGAACACTCTCGATCAAGCCACCTTTAAAACAAAAAAAAAAACTAAATTAAAATCGGTTCATTAGTTTAGGAGCTACGATGCCAAAGACAGATACACAGATACACACTTCAATCCTGTAACACGCCTCTTTTTGGGTCGGGGTTAAAAACTATACCTAAGCAACGAAAGCTACGAAGAAAAACATCAAAATCCATAACAAAAGCACTTTATTCGTTTAAGAACCTTTTTTCAAACCATAATGCAAAGGAAACGTTACAACGAAAAACACATCAATCTGGTACATTCAGGCGTAACATTTCCCGAGTTTTGTAGCTTCGTACATCCTTTCCGGCACACAAATTAGCGTCCATATGAGATTGGGAACCCACCGAAATGTAAACCGCAACTAACTTAGCCATACATCCCTAAATATTATCTTAAGCTCCTATCTAGTTCGAAATAAGGTTGAAAATCGTTTAATCTATAGTTTTTCGACAGCAAACACTTTCAGTGATATCTCTTGGGGTAAAACTCCATTCAGTACAATTTCAACCCTTGTGGAGGGTAGACGTTTTTTGTCTCTATTGTAAGTTTTCGCGCGCAAGATCGAGTAACTTTTCGATAATTAATTTTTTTTGGACTTTTTGAGTTAGTGGTCATAACTTGGTTTTTGGATTGGACTGGTGAAATTTTTTGGAAAATGTGTTTCTTCGTTTGGTAGAGTCTGACTAGGTAAGAGCTTTTTTATATTTCAAGAGATTAAATTTTAGTTATAGGGTTTATAAGGCTTTAAGGTAAAGTTTGTGCTAATGGATGTTTGCTTTGTTACGAATAAATAATTATGTATGTTTATTAGTGTAACTTAAAATACACACAAAAAAAAAATTCTTGCTGGTTGTAGAATTATACTTTTTTAGCTTGGACCTAGTGATTTAGTTTTATTTTTCATTATCGATTTCTTTTGTCGTATCCTTACAAAGTCTTTATAATTTGCAAACAAACACCTATTTTGAGGATTTACATGAATATTTAAGAATCCACGAATTACATGTACTTAGTTTACGATAGCTTTTAACGTTACAATATAATTAATAAAAATTATTGAAAGTTTTCAAACGCTACATAATTTTAATGAAATACTTACAAAAAACATTTCAATTTTAAATAATAGTTTATGAATAGCCGCTTAACTCAACCTGGGAATTTAATTTCATGGATCATATTGGAACCAAAATTAGACAAATTTTACCCATAAAGCTTTTGTTCGATAAAATATTTTATGGAAATCGCATTACGGGCTTAAATTATAACGGCCGCTGAAAACGTTAATAATTTTCACTCGAATGGCCTAATAAAAGGTTTATATACCTACGTATACTACAAGTAGATGAAGATGTTGGTCCATATTTGGTCCAATTAGCATTTCCCGTGACTTAATAATATACAATAATAATATACTGTTGTTTCCGTCATTTTATTTTCTGTTGTTTTTTTTTTGTTTTTTTTTTGGTATTTTATTTTTGTAAACATTTTTTTAAAAATAGGATATTACCCTGAGGTAATGAAGATTAAAAAAAACCTATAAAAAGTATTTTCTTCTATTCTACTTTTTATATCCATTATAATAAACGAGTAATTCTTGTATGTATTATATTTTATCATAATATATGTTACACTTAAGGACCGAAAACGCTCATTGAGCGAAAATATAGCTCGCAACCCATTGTGGCGATCACAAAAAGGCCACGAAGCGAAAATCGTGTTAAGTATGGTTCTTCGTTGTGGCATTCGCAGAAAAGCCACATAGCGAAATTAGTGTGGCTCTTAAGAAAACGCTTACGACGCGTTGTGGCAATCGGAGAAAGGCAACATAGCGAAGCTCGCGTCATGACTGTCTTCCTATTTGACCACAACGCATTGTGGCAATGAAAAAAACGAGCAAGCGAATGTTTGGAATGTTTGTTGTGAAAAATAAAAGTATGTTGTGAGTACTCGTAGTACTAACATCAATACTTTTATTTTTCATCACTATGGATTAACGTGACTTAGGTATAGCTTTAGATGTACCAACATCTAAAGTTTTGTAGAAGTACTGAGCATTTCCTAGACCGGGTTCTGTTTGACTTGCCTCTGACTTATTACATAAATTCTCTAAATTCTCTTGTGAACTCTCTGAATACTAATTTGAAATGCAGGTGAGGCACTCACCCTTTGACCCTTAAGGATTAGTTTAATTAAATTCAGAACTTTGCATAAGCTCCTATTCACTATTAGCTATGTGAGCCGAAAATACTTTGCTTGTAAGTAAATAGGTACATGTCAATTTCACTTTTAAGCAACTATCCTTTGTGGACACCAGTTCAGTTTGCTATGAAACTTCTCAAAATTATATTTTATTCGTGTTACTTAGTAATAATATGTAATATATATGATTTGTGAAGTTATAGTCACATTCATATCATCACTGCGAAAGTTCGTTCTCTATACCGGTACATAATCATAAACAATTTAATTTAAAACAACTTTATTGTCAACAAAATTACAAAGAGTAAGAATACAGTATACACTTAATTCAACAAAGGGCGACCTTATCACTAAACTTATCTCTTCCAGGTGATACTTAAGAACTTATAGAACTGTAAGACGGGGAGTCGTAATGCAGCTATACATACATAGGTATACAATATACATATAAACATACACTATCGATTTCTATAACACAGAGTCAGAGAAAGTTTCATTACCTATTTCAGATCGGCAAATAAAAATACTAGCGTAGCAACTAGTCAAAGTTCATAAACCTAGTTGTCACTTTGAAATCACTTGTTTTGATATATCTTACGAGTTTCGAAACAAGTTTGCTACAAGTTGCGGGAGCATATTTGCCTTCGAGATTTGTTTGATATCCTATCAAGAATAAATTATATTTTATCGAGACTAATAAATAGAGAGAAACAGCGCGTGCCAGACCTTCGTTTTTTATAAAATCTGAAAGTTTCTCCGCGTATTGTCCCCAACATAGGGAGGAACGATCAGCATCTATGAATTTTGGATCGTGGCGGCTTTGAGAGTTAACAGGTACCTAATAAAGGTGTGGAATAAGCTGTGATAGCAAAGTGGTTAGAACTAAGGTCCGCCTCCTAATCGGAGGTCAGGGGTTCGATCCCGGGCGCGCACCACTAACTTTTCAGTTGTGTGCGTTTTAAGAAATTAAATATCACTTGCTTTAACGCTGAAGGAAAACCTCATGAGGAAACCTGCATGTATAAGAGGTTCCATGTTCTCAAAGGTGTGTGAAGTCTGCTAATCCGCATTGGGCCAGCGTAGCAGACTATGGCCTAAACCCTTCTCATTCTGAGAGGAGACCCCTACTCAGTAGTGGGGCGGAAAGGGGTTGATCATGATGAATAAAGGTGTAACAGTATACCTTCGACCTATTTCTCTAATGAGCTATAGGTACCTAACCTAATATTAATATTAAATAATAATTAAGCGTGCCTAAAAAACCATAGTCATGTTGTGCGACCATATAGGATTACAATAAGGTCAAAATATGTATCAATTTAAGAATTAAGTTGAAGTAGTTATTGTAATCTGTTTTGGTTGACAATAAATAAATAAATAAATAATGTGAATATAGATCATTAAAAAATACTTTTAATTAAATATGAATTAAAAAGAAGAAACAATTTTGCAGATCCTTTAGATTCATCTGTCCTTAATTAGTAGGATAACGGCACACGCTCCGGCATCATTCGAGGTCGGTTTTAGATTAAAGGCTGTAAAATCTCCAATTCAAATAGCAAGACCGAATTCAAATAAGGCGTCCTTACCACCGGTTTCAGTAGTTTCTCACGACTTATCTATTTCACAACATATTTACAGTACCCAGCAGGAAACATTGTATCTACATTGAACTTTAGACAGAGATAACGATTTCGTACAGCGTTGACTCTGTCGTTGAGATAAACTGTCACATAGGTATGAGTGATAGAGAAGACGCTCTGCGAAGCCGAAATCTCTTTCTAAAGTTCGAGACGAAATGTTTAAATAAATAGCAACTCTTGTTAGGATATATAATATAATAACGATTTGGCTACAATTTAAAATTTAAAAAATGTCTCACTTTCTATCGCGTCAACTCCTGCTTAACTCTCTATCTTTTTTGTGATAAGACCTACGAAAGAGCTGTCGAAGGGACGCACCGCGTAGGTATAATTTCGCGGGTCACGTGACTGAATGTACCTAGAAATACCTCACTCGTTTCTCGAATTTAAATAAGAACGGTTAATGGTAAGGCCTCCTCCAGTCTAGGATAACACCGCGCGGTAGAATTTAAATGGGACTCTGCGCAAATCGCCGACGTCTTGGTGTGAGATTTATTTCCGTTTTTGCATTTCCCGCTCGTTTGTAGGTCTGGCCGTTCGAGAGACAATCCTGCGGTGATTGGTTGAATAAAATCTGAATTTAAATAAGGGTTAGCTTCCGCCAGAAATGTTCAACCTTTTTGTAAGACTAACGAGGTGGTATTTCTACTGTGCGTGTTTTTGCAGAAATATAGCACTAATTTTAAACTAACGGTTTTTCATGGCCAAACCATTTGGCTCTAGTACTGCAAACTATTCAGCTGGACAAGAGACCTACATAATATGACACCTTTCAGGGAAGCATGAAGGGAGAAACACTGGCACTTTTGGCACATAAAAGACCATGGTGATCACTTATCATATACGTCCACTGCATAGCCACAATGGCAAAGATGTAGCTATTAAACGGTTTATTAGGTTAGACATCAGTAGCACCATCATTAGGAGGGCATCATCAGCACTACCCATTGCCAGCCCACTACTAAGAACGTGTCTCTTTTCAGAATGAGAAGGCTTTTGGCCATAGCCCTTCATGCTTGCCAAATGCGGATTGGCCTTTGAAAACATTATAGTGAACATTCACACATAACTCCGATAATAAGTGGTGTGTCGACCGTGTGTATACAAACAATTTTAAAAATACTAATTTTCAGAATATATTTTTTTTTACATACAAGATGTAGGTACGTGTAGCAGGTATCTATCTTTATTACTATCAAACTCGTGTAGAGTATAAAAATAAGCTTTGATGTTTCAACATAACAAGAACAGTATTGTTTACAAGGTGGATAGTATATCAAGAACCTTCAACCTTTCTTTAAAAGAAGATAAATATTTTTTCAACATCATATTTCTTACATAGGCATGTATCTAACAACGTACCTAACAAAACAGTTTACATCCTACTTGACTTACTTTGGTTTGAGTTACAAAAACTGTTATGTTACGTGATACATTACACCAATATTTTACAAGTCAGTCTCCAGCTTTAGGAATAAGTCTTAGTGGTCTTTGAAGAAGCCCACAACAAATATGGCCCAATGACCTCATGCCATTTAATAATTTTGTAGATAGTTAAAATGTAAAAACTATGTATAAATAGCATTCCATAATATTGATATATTTATTTTACCTTAAGATATTAAAGTATTATGAATTTGAGATCACGTCTGACGCAAACTAATTGAACTTTGCCTCACTCCTGAGTGTTTGAGAACTTGTAAAGCTCACATAAACTTACTTAATTATTCACCTTATTCAATAGATAAAAACATTCTGAAACTTAGAGCTATTAAAGTTTTAGAGGTAAGTTCTTATAGGTATACCCGGCTGAGTTTGTTGTGGGCTTTTTTCAGACTTGGGCACGTTTGAAAGCCTCATAGCTTTAGTTTTAAGTTAATTATCACACATTGTTTGACAATCAGAATGTGTACAAATAGTACCCAATTTGAATAAATGACTTTGACTTTATTCTTTCTTCTAAAGTACAATCCAACTATGATTTTAGGTTAGTAAGTCTATAATAACATGGGAAATAGTCCAGTCATTTTGTGGTTTTACAGCTGGAAAGTTTTCTGGGCGTTTTGGAAATTATTGGTGATCATGTAGATTTTTCTCTCTCGTCTGGCTTTACACAGATTAGTTTGTAGTTATTTACAAGTTGGGGAAACTATATAAGTATCGACTTCGTGTGTGCCGGCGCTCGCCTACACACGCGCGGCACCCCTTTAGAGCGCTTCCCAGTCAGTTCCATCACCAAAAACACCAGTAAAACACAAAACCCCACTTGGAGATGCCGGATGGAACACTAAACTGGTTTTAAAATAATATTTTTGACTGACGAATTATGAACCTTTAATTTTATATTAATTTGAAAAATCCAAAAAAAAAAGATCACTTCATACCTTTACGTTTTGATTTCTATCTTCAGTTACTAAGTTACCACGGGCTGTCATTTTTTTATTCCATTATGTTTCGTAATATATACCTACCTTAAATAAAAGCATCCATTCCCATCTTTATATGTACTAGATACAGGCCTCTAGAGATATCTACTCCTGTGCTAGTATCTCAAGCACGTCTTTCTATGATTTATGAGATTTTGTATATTTTGTAGATACTTCGAGACTAGAATAATAGTCTGACTAAATAGTATTGATCCTAGAAAAACGGTCGCTTTTCCTTTTCCAAAAAAATTACGTCGATCAATTTTTCCTGCCATTCCGTATGACCTAATTCAATGAGTGTATGTGCACCAAACTTAATTTAGTAGACTCTGGGTCATATTTGTGTTAGATCGTGGTCGGGCTAACGAACTTAAGTACCAGTACCCTATGGAATTAATTCATACTATACCCTATCCGCGGAAAGAAGTTAGTATCACATTAGTATAGTACTCTCTTTGTTACGTAATTCCATACTAATTCCTATAGAGACAAAAATTTCACTCATGACTCAAAATGGTTAAAGCCCATTTCTTTCAACGGATAGAGTATATATAGACCGTGCCTTATCTGGGCACAACCTGTGATAGTTTCCCGGTTGCGGCATGATCTGGGCTGTGCTTTTTGTTTATAATTTGTATGGGATCATTTCTTTCCGCCGATAGAGTATAGACCGTGCTGACCGTGCCTCATCCGGGCAGTGTCCGGGCACAATCTTAGTGACAGTTGCCTAACGTAGGCACTTCAACGTTTTCAAAGTTACAATATACCTAAGTACCTACCTACCAAAATAAATTTCCCACGCACAGAGCTGTATTTGTTTATGCAAAAGTTTCGAATTTCATTAAACCAATTCCGAGGGTTAGAATGTAAGGTATTTAAGGTTAGTATCCGAAAGGTACGTGAGAAATTTTAGATTAGGTAATAAGACAAAGGATTCCCAAGCCGTTCTAAACATGGGCGCTATGGATTCAGGGCGTCCGTGTTCGTGCGAAATGTTTAATATATAATTCACTTTATAATCAGGGTGCTTTATTAATGAGGGTGTTTTAGGGTTTCGCAATTAAATATGAATAAATAAGTAGACATATAAAGTCTTTCCACAGAACAAAGCGAATTTGGGTTATAGCAGCTTATAAAAGCACGGGGGAGAGGTGGTTATAATTCCCTCGCCCGTCACCTAACTGGACAGGCGAGAAACCGGTGGGGTAGCTAGTGATTGAATGGGTGATGAAACACTCATCACCAACCATCCACCACAGCCACACCCTCCGCTCCTGGGGCTATGCCCCATGAGTGCGTCTACCGCGCCCTCTGCTCGGCTGCTCGGGCCACTCAGAGGGATGCGCGTACAATACCCCCTCCCTGCCAGGTCAATTAGCCATGGCTAACAATATTCCATGAAGAGAAATGTTATCTGTGTTACCTGGGTACACCGGGCCAAGCGCTACTCTTTCCCCCAGAAGTAGATCGATACGAAAGGGACTTTCCTCTACAGAAAAAACACAGTGCCTTGTTAAGTATTAAATCATTAATTAAAAAAGTAAAATATAAGACAATAATAGAATTATAATGATCACCACAATCAACTGGATCGCTAGATAAGTAAGTAGTTAAACATAAGTAGGTATACCTACAGTTAAAATAATTAGGTCTCAGTATAAATTTTTCTCCTACCAAAAAGTTATTATATGGGTTAAATCTGAAAAGTATACAGATCATAATAATATCTTGCCTCCTTATAAAAACTTCTATTGTTAAAAATAACCAGCGTTTTACGAAAAATGTCGTCTATAGTCATTAAACGAGCAAAGTGTAGACGAAAATTCCAGTCTCTCAAAAACGTTGAAGCGGACAAAACAATCGACTTCGCTGATAAAAGAATAACAAAAACAACAAGGTTTTCCTGAGTTTCCGAAGAAGAAGTATCGTTTGGAAAGTTTATTTTTATTGAAACGGCGCTAGGAACATTCAAGTGAAGTACTAAACACCGGGAGAAATATTTAACTACTTTTTTAAAGGAGAACAGACTTACGTCCCTTTAGTTTTTTTTATCTCGTTTTTAAATACAATATTACTATCGAGTATAAGTATACATAACTAAATTCAATAAAAGATGATATCTTCAAATATTTATATGCGTTTTAATATTGCGGAAATGTTATTCATTATCTATCTACGGAAAATTTTAAAAATAAACGTGATATCCAGTGAAATTAAAATTCAACATGCTACGACAAATTAGTCATAACTTCAATTTATTAAAGTTCATAATAATTTTGAGCTATAAATCACTGTCAAAGTTGATAAACTTTTGTGAATGAGAAATTTTTTTACTCATTTTTTTTTGGCACAATGTATGTACGTACCATAAGGATAATCACCCTTTTACTGACCGTCATATTTGGCGCGTTAATTAGCAAAGTTAGGCGACCACACGCCCGCCAAAAAGTTCGCAAATTTAACTTTACCAAAGCGCTGAGAATCTGGGGTGCAAGAATATTCGTGCTTTTGTTTTATTTTTGCCTTTTATAAGAGAACGAAGAAAAATTAAAATAAAATGAAAAACATTCTCTGCGGTAATTGCGGTGGAGTATTTGGGAAAAAATTCGAACCATTCGTTTTTCATTTTGGATTTATTTTTGTTAAATAAGCTAAAATTGCTTTTTAAATTACCCCTACCATGTTAACAACTTTGATTTTAGAGAGTTGACCGATTTTTTGCGCGTAAAATATCGTTTTTATATGCGCGCTTTATCTCAGACGAGCATCTCAAAGTACCGCGCGCGAGCCGTTTTTTCGTCGGAATCCATATTGTTATCTACCTACTGACTGACACTGATGCGAGAAAATATACCGGAATAAGCGCGTGCATGCCCATTCAATTTACGAAATGTATAGCGCGTGTAAGTGCACATGCCAAAACTAGGAAAAACATTAATCTGAAACCACCCTAAAGCTGCATAGTGCGTAGGTAAGTCCAAGCACATTCAGTGTGACGATACATTCTCATAGCTTTTTCACCGACATAGCTTTTTCAAACTAAGTAATTATTATAATAGAACGCTGAAATATGTAATAAATAATAAATAAATTTTGTAAAATTTATTTATTATTGCATAAATAGTTGCTATGAGCAACTATTTATGCAATTTTTTTACAATATTAATATAATAGCAAACATTTATTTATTCCAAGAAATAAGTATTTTTACCTCGTTCAGTTTTTACTACTTAAATAGTTTAGACCTCTGACGTGCAGTATCGTCTTGACTATTGCGCTAGTATATCGTAAAATCGTACGTGAAGATGAAAGCAATCTCAATCTTTGAGCTCGATGTGAATAAAATGGAATGGATTCCAATATTAAAGGAACTAAAAACCGTTGATAGGAAAACTCGTGAAATGAGCAAATTCAAAAGCTTTTCGTTCTGGACCGGCGCGGCGCGGCGCGAGTATTTTTTATTTCCAACTTCAAGCAAAACATATCTATCTACGTGTTCATGTGTATATATAGTACTGTAGAGCGTGTCTCAAAGTTGTGGAAAGGTACTTTGCTGTAAAGCCGTATATTTGATTTAATATGAAAAAAGTTTAACAGCTTGTTACAAGTTAAGCGATAAGAAGAAACAAGTATTCATAAAAGTTAATACCATGTTATAATTTTTAGGAAGTTCTTCTGTAAAATGTCTACCTCCAGGTTATTTTTTTTCTCTCTCGGTTGGTTTACGCACTTAAAACGCTTCCGTGTGCTGTGCGTGCATTGCCCCTCCCCGCCGAAGTCTTCAGTCCAGCCATCCAAGCTCGCTCCAGAAGCCGAGGGCTTCATGGATCATGGAGTGAGGTTGGGGATTTCAAATGGCGTACTTCTTGGTTAATAATATACTTACCTAATAATCTACACTAATATTATAACACTAATCCATACTTAATATTATAAATGCGAAAGTGTGTCTATCTGTCTGTCTGTCTGCTACCTTTTCACGGCCCAATAGTTCCCAAGGGATCTTTAAAAACCTAAATCCACGCGAACGAAGTCGCGGGCATCATCTAGTAGGTAATATTATAAAACTGAAAGTTTGTATGTACTATGTGTGTGTATGTTTGTTAGGTTAGTTACTTTTTCACCTACTGGACGGATTTGGCTAAAATTTGGAATGCAGATGGATTTATCTATACCTTGGATCTTAAAAAACTAAACCATACTAAGCGCAACGAAAAATCTGCCAAAAAGGTCCTAGCAGTTTCAGATGTCGAGTTAACGAGAATATAACTATAACATATATATAACATTCACACACAAAAGAACTTGTAATTATGTGCCCTGGAAAAGGTCCCGAGAGGCTCCAGACCACTACAGTATTTAGATGTTGTATAAAATTAATGATATTTTATTGCGTAGGATCCCGTTTTAACAAGAAACAGTAAGTACTTATATCAATTATTGAGGTAATGTTCAGACCACAGAACATCAAGACGGTCAGAAGACGCGGTCAATAAATATAACAATATATTTTATCCGTCCAATAACTATTATTTATTTATTTCATGCTTACCTTTTATTTGCAACTTGATCTAAATGGATTTAAATTTTCCTGAAAAATAGCGGTTCACTTCATCACTGAATATCACTCTTTACTCTTTGCATAGTACGTGAAAGTTGCATCAAAATATTTTTAATAGTTTTCAGATTAGCCCGGACCTGGACAAACAGAAGAACAAAAAGTTTAGATTTAGAAAAAGTGTAAGTTAAATGAAAATTCGAATTCAAAATCTTAGTAATAAGCATTAATAAGTTAATTTCATTACTTAAAATATAGAAATGTAATATGAGAATATAAATGCGAAATGAGAACGGTATCCCGATTATGTTATCACAATATTACATAATCACAATATTTACTTATTAATTGTCTGACCTTTGAAAGGAGTGGTCGTAGTTCTTGGGTTATGTTTTAGCGTCTAGTCTAATAAGTTAGAGTTTATTAGCTCACGGTACTCAAGATGTTCCTCTCATAAATTCAGTTCTCATCTTGTTTTTCTTTAAACTAACAATGTTGTTTAACTACCTACTTTATATTCTGGGCTACATTTCACAGGCCATCAGTTTGTACAGGGAGCAATTTTCATCAAACTACAAATTATATTCAAGATGAAATATCACCAGTTTAGAATAAATTACCCTAAATAAGTATTTTGAGTAGAAATAATATCCTCTCTAGACGCAGTTTATATACGACTAGAATAGGCGAGCATCAAAGGTGTGGTGCGTACTTAAGTATACGTTTTTGCTGATAGTAAACATTGTAATATCGGTTCTTGGCACGGGGACCGCCACAAAGAATAATTAATTAGTACATTGTATCCCCACCGTCTCTACCTCGCACGAGGCATGATTCAGACAAATATAATTTTACAGATTAGTTAACCTGAAGTTACGTAACTGATTAATAGTCAATTCACGACGTTTGAAATATCTAAATCTTTTAACTGAAAGTCAGAATTATAGGAATGCACAACAAATGTTAGTAGTTACCTTGTCTATCATGCTGGTATAGTCTCGTCTATAGTAAATGTTCCTTCCTCTTACTAGAACTTCCATCAACTGACTATCCCTGTCTTTCTTTTCTGTCCATGTTTTTTCTCAAGAGGTAAAGATTATGACCACATACACCCATGTTGTATGCCAAGCTGAAAATTAAAAACTTTAAATATTACGTTTTGATAAAATAATTGGCCAATCCGAAACACACTAACCAAAATTCCGTTTATTAGACAATCTGTTTACCAAATCTCATGATTTTTGAAGAAAATTGTTTGTAAAAGTTTTAAGTAGGCTACAAGAATAAGGGTAGTGACCCTCGCAGGTATATAATGCGAGTTAATGAGAAAATGGCTCCCTATTCAGACAAAAGGAAAGCAAGATTACATAGCTTCTATAAGGTCTCAAAGGGCTTTACAGATCACAGAGCTTTTGATGTGTTATGTTTATGTATAAATTAATTTCTAGTTATCTGCCTACTGAATTTGGTTTTATGCAAAACTAGTTAACCCGCCCTGACTTTGCTAGGATAGAAATTCTAAATTCCTCTCGGGGGCTGCATTACAAAGAAAACTTACATACAAAATTACTTTTTAAGTTAAAATATACCGTAAGGCGAAAATTTGTCTTAAAACTTTTAACCGTTACACACTGATGTAGGTATACTTACATTAGAGCAGTTTAGATTAAGTTTTGCATTCCTAGAACCTATAGCGGAAATTAAAGCGGTTCCTTGAACACCAAGCTGTTAGTCTTAACACTCACACAAGTGAAATATAAATTGTGTCTGTCTCCACTACCTGGAAGTTTTTACTTCAACGAGGTCTTAACTTTAAGAGGTTTTACAACTATAGGTATATCATGCAGTACCTAAATCGGTTCTTCAGCTGTCAATGATTCGCCCCAGATTTGCCCAAGTGGTCTAAATTTTTGAAATATTAAGAATAATATGTATCTATGCAGTTGGTTTTGCAATGTTGAAAGCACTGAAAGCTCGAATCCTATCCGAAAACCAGGTTAGCTTTATTGTATAGTTACGAGTATATTATTACTTATTGAAATGCTTTGTAAAAAAATATTATAAGTACAATATTAATGTATGAATATTAAAACAATACCTATTATATTGTATGTAATTTTTACGAAATAATTGCTTACAAAATATTAACTCCTTAACAATGGCGTCTGGCATTGTAGAAACAAAGACCCCAAAATCAATCGCGTAGGTGCACTACGCACTCCGAATAATTTTAAACACGCAGACAAAACATTTTTTAATTCCGACAACAGCAAAAAGGCCTGCTTCCAAACAGTTGAGATTAATATCGGATATGCGTTTCCGTACGAATGAATATTTTGTGTGGAAAAACTATGCATGAACGCACTATTAATTTTTTTGAGTGTACATTCGAATCGCGACGTCATTTGTTTAAAAGCGGCTGGGATTTCCATATTTTTCGCGCTAATCTCAGATTTTATGGTGAATTGAATTTTTTATATTATTTTCGTCCAGGTTTATTTATGAAAATTTTATTCTAGCGATACCATGTTATATTTTATGAAAATTGCTTTATTTTTGCTGTGTATCCATTTCTAGTTTATATTTCAAAATAAATATAACTGTTTATTGATATTTGTCTCTATGTTACTCTAAACTCTAAAAAATCGGTTGCAGTTTTTATCAAACATTTTAATGAGCTTAACTTTGAGTTTAAGGCAGACATGTGGACAGAGAGGTAAATATCTTCAAATAAAACCACCATATTATTATATCGATCGAACTTCACCTAAGAAGTTCGTTGAATCATATATTATCTTAATTATTATGAATGATATATACCAAATAATAATATTTATCTCATTTTACCTAGTTCAAAATTTTGCGAGCTCAACAAACAAACAGTGTTGCATCATGCCCCACTAATCGCTACCGAGTGCCAGTTAGGTTATTGATGACAACAACCTATCTAATGATCAAATTAATCTTTATTAATCGAAACCTTCAGTAAACTACATTATGATGATACGAGATTGTGCATGGGATTTTATACATGAATTCCAATTTTTTTAAATATATTTTGATGGTGAACGCAACAGTGGTCTGCATGTTTTTTAGGGGTCCGTACCTCAAAAGGAAAAACGAAACCCTTATAGGATCACTTTGTTGTCTTGTTGTTCCCACGGGATCTTTAAAAACCTAAATCCACGCGGACGAAGTCACGGGCATCCTCTAGTTAATAATAATTATTATATCATTAGCAACAAAGATAAACACCTAGATCGGCATCACACGAGCCACTAATCGCCATATGCCGGTTATTGATGACTACCCAATTAATCTTGCTCAGCCCAGCCTTCCGGCTTTGAGTTCACCGATTCTATGTATTTGAAGTTTGAAACTATTGCATAGTTGTATACAAACCAGTGAAGCTCCCATCCATCCCACAGATGATCAGTGAAGATCTATAGAGCATCCCACAGAACAAATTAAGAGTGGTTTCAACATCAATGGAGAATCCACGGGGTGGCTATTTCGATTTTGTACAATCTGATGCAATGTAAAAAGTTATTTTCAATTTGATTACCTAGGAACATAGAAGACACAGAGTAACCGACATCGGCCAACGGATCCCAAGGTACTAAGACGCCCAACTTTCACAGACCTCCCAACAGGTGGGCAGATGACATCAAACGAGTCGCAGGGAACTTCTACGAGTACTACTTCTAGTATGCGTGTGGAAATCCCTACAAAAGCCCGCAGTGGATGTTTACCGGTTGACGACATACCTGTAGCGCGATCAGACAAGGAACTTACTCATACAACGGGAACGAAAAGTTTTATAATTAATTTTATTGAATTTATTTATTTTTATTTATTTAATCATGTACCAATAACTTTAGACTAAAATATAATAAAAAACGATAAAGACAGCAAAAAAGCACAAAGGACAACTTATATATAAAATACTGGGGAGATTTTTTCCAGCAGTCCTAAAATGTGGGAAAATGAAAATTAGAAAATGCTGAGTAGATACTGAAATTTTTGGATGTTAGGATTTTAAAACATTGTTAAAAAATGTGTTAGATAGGATATTTTTAAAGCTAGCGCGAGCGAGCCGATCCTTCTCGGAGGCGGAGACATCAGGGCAGCGCTGATCAACGCCCTGATCGTTCCATTCAGTAGTCCCAGGCGCTGGGACCGGGCCGCTAGTGGCTGGAGCGGAGCTCTGGCTGGCGACCCTGGAAGAACGACCGCTTGCTGTGGCGCAAGCTGTCGTGCCTACATGCAAAGTGCACGAGGCCAGGGGAGTGCATCTTTCAGGATGAGCCCACTGGGCGTCGCGCAGAGGAGGCACCGGCGCACGTTCGTAAGAGTTCCCGGAGCCTCTTAATATGCGCTGAGGATGGCCATCGAGGGGGTTTTAGTGGGTACAAATCCCACATAACCCGATCTCTCCTCAAAGAGGTAGGGTATCTTGTGAAGATTTCCCCCCGTCAACAAAAAAAAAAAAAGGATATTTTTAAAGCTAAGAGATATTGTGTATCAAATCTTTGAAAAGAGCACAGAGTTTCTTGCTGGTTCTTCTCGGTCGGAAAGGCATTCTGAAGGTAGATGCTTTTGATGAGATTCTCTCAATCAGAACTCAATTAATTAAGAAAGTCTAATTGAATAAAAATATTTTGAGACCGAGCTGTAGATCAATGGATAAATCAGTGATAACATAAAAAAAATTGTTTAAGTTTCAAAGTCTGAGTTTCAAAATGCCATCTATAAAGTATTTATATTTATTCCCAAATTGATTATAAAAAATTATGTTTTAGTTAGGTATTTTATCAAAATTATGATTAGAATCTCGCTGTAATTATTTCCTAGTGAAGTTCACATAACCACTAATCACCGAATAGTGGTTATTGATGACTGTTCAATTAATCTTGCTCAACTATACCTACCAATTCTGAAAGTTTGAAGTGAAATAACGATGAAAGATTTGAGCTTTGAGTACCTAACACTTCCATCCAAAGCTCTTGGTATCACAGAATTTTAGTTTCATTGCAGTATGCTGGAATGAACATGCTGGAACTTAAATAATGTGCACTGGGTCCACTGAATTATTATTACTTTAAAATTAATTATTATACTGATCGCGAGCATTGAATCCATTGAAGAGTTCTGTTCTCCGTTCATGTTCATCTCCGAAGATATTCATCAGATTTTCAACAAACTGAATTGGGAACTCCTCTGAAGTTTTTTTTTTTCTCTTTAAATCTGGCTTTACTCTGATTAGCCAATGTCAAGTTTGTGATATTTTCAAGTTATTGAATTTATACAAGTATGGACTCCGTCTGCGCCGGCGCCCGCCGACATACGCGCGGCGCCCCTTTAGAGCGCTTCCCAGTCAGTTCCACCACCAAAAAACACCAACTAACACAAAAACCAGCCATTCTTAACAAACAAACAAAAACACTCCAAACAAGCACAGCACGCGCGCCAGCAAATCGCAGCCAAGCCATCGCAGACGAAGTCCTCCTCTGAAGTTTGACCTACTAAACAAAAAAATATAATGTAAAAATTGGTTCATATTATGTGGCGGAGTTATGCGTAAGAAAAAAAATAAAATATACATACAGTGGAATTTAGAACCTCCTCCTTTTTTGAAGTCGGTTAAAAAGAAGTAACTGCATCACTTCACTTCAGATGCAATTACACACATACCTACACAAATATTGTATATTTAATAATGTATACGACATTTATCCTATAACTTCTCTCAAGCTTCAAGGATTTTCCCAAGAAATTTCTTCCAACCAAAGTCACATACTGAATGAGCGAGTGAAGTTAGAGGTGCCTGGAATCCAAACTTGCTAGCGTTTGGTAATATTTCATGTGGATGTGGCATTCTAAGCCCTGGGCCAATTTAGCTCGAACGTTTTTTATACGAAGCTCTAATAAATCGACGTTACAGTAAGGCTAGGGCTACACTGAGGGACCTTGATTTTCAAGAATCTCTATCATACTTTAAATTGTCATACGAGTAAGTCGAAAAATGTGAAATAAATAGTTTTTGTAATGTATTTAGCCCTTTTTCATTTTGATATTAATCGTTCGCTCATAATTTGTATTGAAAAGGTGAATGGTGTCATCATTTTACTTAAAAGATGTTGAATGAATACTGTAGCTATTTAAAAAAAAACTACAGCTTGGCGCAGTTTCTTCTTGCTATGCGAGTGGCTTATCTGTAATCTTTGTACAATTTCCGTATTTCCGTATCATGGATAAAATTCTATTTTTCATACATAATGGACACAAACCGAAATAGGTAACTAGGTATTCTACTCGGGAATCCGGGCATGTGTATTTATGTGTGTGTCCGTGTGCGCCCGTGTGTGTGTGTGTGTGTGTGTGTGTGTGTGTGTGTGTGTGTGTGCGTGTGTGGTGCGTTAGGTTCATGTGTTCCTAACTTTAAAAACTAAACCACATAAAACAACATGATTTCTCGATGCTTATAGCAAGGCAAAGTTAAAGACATAAAACTGAGATATGGAACATAAAACCGGATAGACTTATGACGGGGCCCAGTTTTACGAGCACTTTCATAGTGTTATGAATTTACGCTTTATTAGCGCTGGCCAGCCTAGGATTGATGGCATACATGATCCTTGAAGTTTTTATGACGATATATTATCTGCGTAATATAATGTTAGACGCTTAATCGAAAAAAATACTTAAGTCTACGCTAAGTAAGTCATCATGATCATCATGATCAACCCATTTCCGCCCCACTACTGAGTACGGGTCTCCTCTCAGAATGAGAAGGGTTTAGGCCATAGTCCGCCACGCTGGCCCAATGCGGATTGGCAGACTTCACACACCTTTGAGAACATGGAGAACTCTCAGGCATGCAGGTTTCCTCACGATGTTTTCCTTCACCGTTAAAGCAAGTGATATTTAATTGCTTAAAACGCACATAACTGAAAAGTTTGTGGTGCGTGCCCGGGATCGAACCCCCGACCTCCGATTAGTAGGCGGACGTTCTAACCACTAGGCTATCACAGCTTTTTAAGTAAGCTTTGTAAGTAAGTACTTACATCTAATTGAAATACTCGAAGTAATAGGTAATCACAATCCTACACTGCGTTTACCGATACGCAATCTCCACTCCAGAACAATCTGCCCCATCGGCCGTTGGTTCTGCAACATGGGCTACATAAGCTACAGCACCTGCCCACTGCCACTTCAGCTTGCTGATCTTTTGAGATATTTCAGTCACTTATTGTTCTCCTGCGCATAATAAATAGTAGATAGGCTTAGATAGCATAGTAAGAATATAAAAATCATGTATTGTTCTTAGCCATTGGGTATCCATACAGAGTCTGCCCACTGAAAATCGTAACTAGATAGGTACCTACTTATATAATTCAAATCTCCTTGTGTTCATTTCGATCTCGGTATTAATAAACAAAATATTATTGCTAGTTATATATTTTTAAATTCAAGATTTCAAACATTTAATTATCTCATCTGGGGCCTAGTAGTAAGCCTACTATTTGTCTACTTTTACAAATTAAGTGATTTAAATGAAGGAACCAAAAGCTTTATTTGCTATAATTTGTATGGTGCAACATGCAGCATGCGATATGCAAGGCCCGCCCTTCAACTGATAAACATGTAGGAAAAGCCAGCCACCAAGCAAGCAATACGCACCACCACCACGCAGAACCACACAAATCCCAAAACCACTCGACGCACGTTTCGCCCCGACATTGGAGTATCCTCAGGAGATAATTGCAAAGTAATTTAGATCACGCTAAGTACTTTTTCTCAACTGTCAATAGATTGCCGTATACTGTAGTTCATGCGCTCAAAAAGTCAAAACTCTTCTATTAGTATTTCCCGATAGCCTAAAAATCATACGTCCTTGATACAAAGTAATTGGGTCGGATGGATGTGGAACCAATAACTGAAACAAACTTGCATCCTTCGTTTTACTGACTTCAAAGCTAAACGTAGATGCTAAACAAATTGCGAATGCTTCCATGCACTACGAGTGGATACCTGTTCGATTGATACGCAATCAGAACGTTGCTCGCACACATGTAAAAGATCCCGTGTACAGTTTCCAATGTATTCAATTTAAGTCTATTATTAAAATTGGTTCAGCCTTGGCGGGCTTTTTTTTGGAAAATGTATTTTTTTGACATAATTTTTTAGTACCTCTGGGACGTTTGGATCGTTTGGCAATAGAAAGACTTGTAGAAGAATTAAAAATATGAATCTGAACTTCACCTCATTGATTTTAAAATTAGTGTACCTATTGCATACTTTAATGCATATTCACGTCAAAAGATGAGATTTGGTTTTTAGGGTTCCGTACCTCATAAGAAAAATGGAACCCTCATAGGATCACTTACTTGTCTGTCAATCTGTCTGTCCATCTGTCGTGTCTGTCAAGAAAACCTATAGGATATTTCCCTTAGGGTATTGTAAGAATAGAATCATGCTAGGTAGGTCTTATAGAACAAGAAAGGAAAACCGTGAATTTAAGGTTACATGGCAAAAATAATTAAAATGTGTTTCAGATTTCAAAATAAGATGACAATACCAATTGGGGTATCATATGAAAGGGCTTCACTTGAATATTCTAAAACAGATTTTAATTTTCTTTACGCATAACATTTTTTGATTTATCATACAAAATATCGCAAAACCCCGAGTACGGAACCCTCGGTGCACGAGTCTGACTCGTCCTTGGCCGGTTTTCTATATTTTGCTTAGGTGTAAAGGTGTACAGTACATACTCTACAAAAAAATTTTCAAAAGAAAAATAAAACCGACTTCAAAAACCACAAACACTAAAAAGTAAAAAATAACTTTTATTTAGCTACACATGTAATGTATCTAGGTATGAAGTCGAGCGAGCATATTAAAACAAAATTAGAAATCCAAGAGTGAAGCTCGCCCGACTTCATACCTAGGTACATTACATGTGTAGCTAAATAAAAGTTATTTTTTACTTTTTAGTGTTTGTGGTTTTTGAAGTCGGTTTTATTTTTCTTTTGAAAATTTTTTATTTCACAATTTTTAGTGGCCCCACTGTACTATAATATACTATGCCCAGTTAAAACCCTACTGTTTACTAAGCTATTGCACTGATCGCGAGCAATTTGCTCCTATCTATTGAGGAGTTCTGTTCTCCATCTCCGAAGATATTCATCAGATCTTCACCAAATTTATATGGGACCACCTGCACAGTATACCCTTTCAAACAAAAAAAAAATTTCCAAATCGGTCCAGGGGTCTTTGAGTAATCGGGGAACATACATAAAAAAAAAAAAAAAAAGATTCCGACGAATTGAGAACCTCCTCCTTTTTTGGAAGTCGGTTAAAAATAAAAATTGGTTGTCTGTAATGTCGGTTTACTGACGATAGTTGAACGTGACAACAAAGGCCGATTGTGCTTCTTTGTCGCTCGTTCCGCGCTCTCGCTTGCACTTCAAGCCTTACATGGAACGCCTCAGAGCGAGGTAACGCCGCATGAGTCATGTTTTTTCGTGCATGCAGCCGGCTCTATCGAATTATAAGACGTTGTCACGTCAAAAAAAAAGTTAGAAAACTCGCGCCAAACCGGTGCAGGCTGGTAGTTTTTTCATAAAACATAAAATTCATAAAACTGTATCATAAAATTTGACCCGTTTTCCCAGTATCCAATTTTTATGTTTTGTGTCATAGTTTTATGTCTTCAAGTTTGTCTCGTGATGAGAATCGAGGGACGACTTTCAAGGTTCGTTTTATTATTACATAGAAGTAAATCAATTTTAACAGCTTTTGCTGCAAAATTGCTTCGACTAAGAAAATGTTAAATTCTTAGTAAAGTATTCTACATGCTGAAAAAAGCATGTAACACAAATACGCAACTGCTGAACTTGCTATTGCCGACTTAGGTATAAGTACCTTGTTTCTTAGGTACAATTGTAAATCAAAATTTTAATTACCAAATATTTCGTACAGAATAAATATAAAAAGAACGTCAAATTGTCTTTTTCATTTTCATAAACGGAAAATAAAAAATGTACAGATAAAAAAGGCCCCTCTCGAGACAACAAGTTTCTTGTAAGGCTGTTTGCATACAGAGTTCGGAAGACAAAGTTTCCGAGTTCGTAAAGTATGCTTTGGTATTGATTAGTTTGGAGTATTTGCCTTCTTTATTTATTAATAACTAGATCATGCCCGCGAATTCGTCTTCGTAAGTGTCGGGTTTTTTTTTTAATTCCAGAGGGAACTCTTTGTTTTTTCGAGACAAAAATAGCCCATGTCCATCCCCGAGATACAAGCTATCTCTGTACTAAAATTTGTCAAAATCAGTTAATTGGATGTGTCGTAAAAGGCTAGTATACAGACAACTTTCGCATTTATGATAATATCGTAATAATACTATGGAAGTATGTGACGTGTATTGTGTGTGGATGAGATTCAGCACGTATTCAATATTCACTATTTTGACAGGTTTTGTAAGAACCCCTACCATTATATTACAATAACTAGCTTATTGTTTCGACTGAACTTTAAAACCCCTAATTTTACCCCCTCATTATGCATAATATCTATATGCATACCTTACCTTATATCTGCATGCCATATTTCAGCCCGTAATTTGAGCTGTGCGTTCATAGATCAGTTAGTCAGTCAGTAAGTCAGTCAGCTGGGTCACAACCCACAGCAATGATTTGCGACGCAGTAACAAAGAGAAAGAGTTAGAAATTCAGTGTATATTTTCCCTTAGTGTTACATCACCCCAACATCATTCGTGTCACCTCACCTCAAAGCCATCCTCATGCTAAGTGCATCTTAACGTTTTAAGATCCGCTTTTAAGTCTCCCTCAAGATGTTTGTTTACGACTTTTCGCATTTTCGGACTCGAACGTCCCTTTGTAGGATTATCCCGATATTAAGGAACTTGGAATGGTATCATAAATAAAGCCATATTTTTAAAAGGGATTTCTTGGATGAAAGTTAAAGTTTGTCTTTTATTTTTTATGAACATCAAGATAAAAGAGTAATTAATTTTACTTATCAGTTGAATCGTATTCCAAACAAAATAATTTAAATAATTTATCTGAATAATTATAACTACTACGAGTATTTTTAACTGATTGAAATAGAAACTTGGTGCATACCTACAGCTCGGGAAATCATAACCAATTTGGTAACGATCTCAGAAATGACTTCTACACATTACAAAATAGAAAAACTACTTGTTACCATAATAATACATTGCCTTCCAAATATGGCTATCTATCTATTAGTAGCGCTTGAAACCCAATTAGGTAATGTGACCAAAAGGATGTATAAATTAATACACATTCAATATTAATATACATATTTACTTGAATCCTTTCGTTAAAATCGTGTTGTCACAGTAAAATACAAGTGCATTTTAGTCTACCCAAATGCAAGCACTGAATTCGGTTGTGGTTTGGATGCGAGTATTGGACTGTCTTGTTACTTGTAACTGAGCTAATAAATAGGGATCCTATAATATTGAATTTATTGATAGAGAGCTTTGCTTGGTACCAATTTAATGCTTTTCGGAGTTCAGACAAAGGCAAAAATTAGGGTATATAAAAAGTATCATGTATCAGATTAGAAATATTTTCACAACGACAACTTTTCGACCCATTGAACGCAAACTGACTCTAGAGTGTTCGATTAATTTGCTAGTTTTGCACTACCCCTCCATTTAACCGATTTTGACGTTTGATACAAACATAGCCATATCCTGGTGAAGTACTACTACCATTTTGTTTTGTTTGTTTGTTTGTTACGGAAAAACAAAGAGTTTCCACGGGATTTAAAAAAAAACTACATATGTGCGGCTGAAATCACGGTTATCATCAAACTCATATTTGGTATAAAGATAACATTCATCCCGCACACAGATAAAGGATACATTTTGTCCCGGAAACCAAGGAATTTTCAAAAACCTTTATCCACACGGGTGAAGTCGTGAGCATAACATAAGTTTAGTATTAATCTGTTTGTATTTCTAAAGTCACTATCGGGTACGAGCATACCAATAAAATATATCTGTACCTACAAAATACCTCCTTTCTTTCTTTCTTTTATAACTTTGTCTTAACAAGATAACTTTTTTCCGTGGTAAAGTTAAATTATTAATAATAAAATAATAAACATAGTATTCTTTTGTTGCAGAAAAATCAATCGACATGTCTGGACGGACCCTCATACTGTTCATGTCTATAGCGACATTCAATATAGGTAAGTATCTTTACAACTTTTGGAAGCTTCGAGCATCATTGAAAATGAAATATAACAATTATTTATTAATTTCGGGCATGATGGGAAAATAATTGGACGAAAAAACGAAATTCATCCAATGTTTTCCCAGTTTTTCCGGCTCTGCCGTAATGATAAGTGGTTATGTACGAGTATCAAAAGGTCGGGTTCTTGACTTTATTCTGTTGTCGGCCAAAATATTCGTACAATGTCCCTGATTAAAATTAAATGTTATATGAGCAAGAAAAGACTTACTGGAATTTTGTAGATTTGATTTATGTAACAAAGGAAGGTAAAATAGAGTGAATATTATTGCTGCTGCTTTAATGTGCGTTAATAGCGGGTTTTCATTACGTGCTGTAGCTTCTAGAAGCTCTTGATGCGAAGCAGGTTCGGTAAGAGACGCGCTTCGATGAGGTATAACGCATCCTTCGGGCGACGCAGCACTGCTGTGTACACCAACGATGCTTCCTAAAGGCTGCTTTACGCCGGAGGAATAACATGCTACAATGAGGCATTCTGCAACAGCCTAGTATTTTACACCAATGCAACATCATGCTGTACCTACTCATAGAACTGGAATATTACGATAAGACAGTGTCACATACCGCAAGGTATTAACCACAGATTAAGGATGGAATGTTGTTACCTACCAGAGGTTTGACGAAGCTGTCTAGATAGAACAAACCTGCGGTAACAGGGGACGAGCGACCCGAGATCTCCATAGTATTGCCGGGACATTTACCACGAGATCACAGGCGTTCGGACTACTGTATCTCCTTATACTGCGGCATTACCATAACACACGATTTTCCCTACAATGTTCGACCATATGCATTGTACCAAGCGGCCCCGTGGCATGCAACAATATCGCAATTGCTGCTCTGGCGTAAATGAAGCTTAACAAAATAAAGCGTCGCGAAGCAACCATGCTTAAAGAGAATTCAGCCATTGCGATGGAAGCAATATCTGAAGAGTTTGTAGACAATTAGCATGTTAAAGTAAACATAGTAGTTACAAAATATGGCTAGTTGTAGAGACAATTAAAACCACTGTTGCACCAGAGAGTCCTCAGGAGACCTTCAATAAATGTTTCTACTAGCATAAACAAAACAAATATACGTACACTTTGTTAAACTGGAGATCGACTTGTAATATTTAGATATAATGTAAATGAGTTTTGTAACTCAACTTGAGTTTTGTAACTCAACTGAATCACTGACTTGACTGACTGACTAACGTTAGTATGTAATGTAAAATTCGCGGTGAGCGTGGCGTGCTCCACTCGACTGTAGGGGTTTTCGCGAATTCCCTTTGAATGTTTCATTACAAGTCAGTGCAGGTGCGTCATCGCGAGGTGCAAGCCATCATGATTGAGCACTCTTGAGCCTAGAGCTTGAATCCATCACAAACACAAGCTACAAGTCAGTCTTGTCGTCGTAATGTAACAAAATGTACCTAACTACATTACAAGCAAACGGTACAGTCAATCTCCAGCTTTAGATTTGCATAGCGTTCCCGCAATGACGCCGTTCAATTTGGAACGCTCAAAGTTTTAATTACGGCGCGAAATTAATTTGAGATTAACTTTGGAATACCAATTTATGTTTCTACATTCATACTGTTGGAATTGTTACACTGCAAATTTTCGGTTGATGACGTTTTTCGCATTGTTATATTTTGTGTTTTGCATAGTAAAATAATTCGATACAAGTTCGACACTAATAAAAACTAAACCTATTTCGATAAAAATGCTAATTGAAATGCAATGTCTTTATGACCTGTGTTTTTGCGATTTGCTTTCACAACTCAAATTTTTTTTATTTAAGAAGTCAATTTTTTTTATTAATATAAATTTTGATATAATTAATTTAACCTGATCAGGTCTTTGACTATACCAATGCAAAAATTACGTCGATCTGTTGGTACGTTGCGACGTGATTGAAGGACGTGTAATATGGCTAGTACTGGGTAGTGATGTAACACATTACTATTCATTCTTTTTTTTTATTAATCATAATCAGAATCACACTTCACACTAATATTGTAAAGGCGAAAGTTTGTGTGTATGTACGACTGTACGTGTGTATTGACTCCAATACACAAACCTTCACCTTTTGTATGTTTGTTTTGTATGTTTGTTACTCCTTCACGCAAAATCTACTGGATTTGACTAGATAAATAATATCCTGGATTAGCACATAGGCTACTTTTGATCCCGGAAAATCAAAGAGTTCCCGCGGGATTTCGAAAAACTAAATCCACGCGGATAAAGTCGCGGGCATCAGCTAGTTTAAAATATAAGTAAGGATAAAGTTTGGCATGATCGTTATTATACGGCATGTCTGATGATAATTATAGTATTCGAAGCCCAGCCCAGACACACCATTAAACACATTTTTGCAGGTTCCTGAACTACGAACTTCTTAATTCTGAAGCGACTACAAAAATTAAGCTTTGTTTACAACTCCTCTTACAAACGCACCGTCCGTATAAATTTTAATGAGTCCATCTTTACAAAGCTCCACGTTTTTTATCTTTTTATTCCTACACTAGTTCGCATTTTTTATCTTTGTAATCAAAAGGATTTGTATGAATATTTTATTCAATGTTAACATTAGCATTCATTGTCTTTTTCTGCGACTTTATTATGGTTTTTAGTTAGTATAAAATCTTTCCAGATAACGTCTAATTTAGTGCCGCATTTTTATCCATATTTCATACTCACAATTAGATTCAATCATATCATACTCGTAACTTCTTAACTTAACAGTTCTCAAATTAGAGTTCATAATATTATTATAACGGATTTTACTCATTGTTACTATTTCAATGTATCACGGTCCAGTAGGTATATTTTGTAATTACAATTATATTTTAATTGTAATGAGCTTACTATTGACTTTATCTTTTAATATCTGACTTTAATAAAAAGAACCAGACATCAAAATGTAAAACGCCACTTTTATTGTAGGTATAAAATGCTACGGAACATATAAAATTTGTATGTGAATCTAAAGCGACTCGATAAAATTTTATAGGCACTCTCCAACGTTGTTACGGACAAACGGAATAAAGACTAGACAGAATTAGAATATTCAAATTGGAAATTAACTTTTAATATTGACACACGCCAAAAATTTTAATTTCAAATGCTTTCATTCAACCAATTAGAATCATAACGTCTTTTATTTCGTCAATAACTTATACATCATTTATTCGTTATAATTACTATTGTAATGTACGTTATAATTTTATGATTAATAAATATTCTTTATTCTTTAAACATGCTAACGAATATTTACTCTCCTGTAAATTAGACTTTTTTGACTTACGCACTAATAGACTTCACTGACGCTGTGTGTTTTAAATATCTTCTACTTACTTGACACTTCCATTCTCTATCTACATTGTTTAACACAAGACAGACTTTAACATTCTTATAGCCTATGAACAGTCTATTACCTAGCCTAGCCTAGCCTTACCTGTGTAGGATTCTCTGTACAGTAAGTGCAGTAGGTATTTTTTATTTAGTTTAGATTGGTTTTAAAACACCTCAACGTTTTGCTACTAATAATTTATTATACTTATAATATTTATATTTTTATTACTAAAACTGAAAACAAATAAATACTTAATAATAACTTCAAAACAAACTTTCTGATTTTACTTTAAAATTATAATTATTTTACGAAATTACTTTCGATCTAAACTATTATTGACGTTGACGGCATATATTTATGCAAAATTATAAAGCTATTTATTTGGAAATTTAGGTTAATATTTCAAGCTTATTTCCGAATTAATTTCGAGGCGTAATTTAAACATTAATGTTCAAAAATTGATTCTGGGAAATCTATGTGCGTAGATAGTAGGTGCATAGAATATTGTTAAAATGATTAATAATAATAATAATTTAACCTAAGTATGTATTTGTACCCGGTTTTTGCAAACCTGGTTTAGTTGGCAAGCTTCACAATTTACTTGTATTAAATTGTTTTATTAATTAACTTGATTTGATTGTCAAATGGTTTGAAAATTGGACAACAATAAATATTTGTCAATTTATAACACCAGTACGTAATTTGTATAAAAGTGAAAATATGGATTATAATTTTGCCATACCATCATCATCATGATCAACCCATTTCCGCCCCACGACTGAGTACGGGTCTCTTCTCAGAATGAGAAGGGTTTAGGCCATAGTCTGCCACGCTGGCCCAATTTGCGGATTGGCAGACTTCACACACCTTTGAGAACATGGAGTACTCTCAGGTATGCAGGTTTCCTCACGATATTTTCCTTCACCTAAAGCAAGTGATATTTAATTGCTTAAAACGCACATAACTGAAAAGTTAGTGATGCGTGCCCGGGATCGAACCCCCGACCTCCGATTAGGAGGCGGATGTTCTAAGCACTAGGCTATCACAGCTTCCAGGCAAACGTTTTTCAAATAATATTCATACTCTTAGTCGAGTTGTATGCGGAGGGATCTAGAATCCCGCTGCACCAATGTCTCAAGATATCCCCTTCATCTCTTACACTTACACTGATGAAGGGGTCACGACCTCCAGCAATGTGACGCTGAGAAATCTACTTTCATTACAAAGATTCAATGAACACACGCATTTTAAGAAAGGTGAGCGTTTCATAAATACGAGTTCACCTTGATTAATGTCCCTTCCTATCTTCGGCGTGTTTCTGTGACATTGACATATTGCGCCATATATTTTGGCGGCGCCATACATTTCCCGTTAATCGATTATAAAGCCTTGTTATTGATATGGCGTTTACCATAATGCTGCTTTTGTTGCGACCGTGAATGGATTTTGTATAATAGACCTGATTTATAGCTTGTTAGTAAGTTAAATAACACAATGCATAACGAAATCCTAAGCGATTTTATTTATTTTTGGCACTCATGTTTCTTCTGTTTAATATAATCTTTACTGAATATTGTAAAGTCAGTCCACCATGTTGATCTATTTGGAAGCACTTGTCTCTTAGGCGCAATGCACACGTAAAGAATAGAGTGAACTCAATCTCAACTTTATTTAATTTGGCACTTTTAGCCGTCTGTGTTTTGTCTTCATGGTATCAAAATACTTAAAGCTGAAGTAGTAATTATTGCAAGTAAATCCACCGCATATTAAGATTTGAAAGTTTTCTGATAGCAATTTTTCATTGGGTGCATAGTGCATACGGCGAACAACTGCAGACGTCGAATCCGGCAAAACTCAGACAGAGCGGAGGTACAAATGTATTAGCAGAGTGCGTTTAGAAGTACGTCTGAAAGTTAAAGCAATCGCTGAAACGGACATAGGTATAACTCCGAAGAAAATGAAATTAATTCTTTAGGTAATTGAAATATTTTAAATTGTAATAGGCTTCAAAAGATCATGGAGTAGTAGCGTCGAACGGTCGGTAGTATCGCCCCGTTAAATAATTCATATTCAAGTTTGCAAAATTTTCTTTCACGTGAACACAAAAGCGTTCTCCTTAAGAGGATAAGATCGTAAAGAAACACAAAATGGATGTGACGCTGCTAATTTTCCTCACAATTTGCTTCCTCTCAAGTTTTTCCAGACACATTTTTAACCTAAACGCTGTCTATCTGTCTGTCTGTCTGTCTGTCTGCTACGCTTTCACGGCTCAACCGCTGAACCGATTTTAATGAAAATTTGTACAGACTTAGGATACATTCCGGGGAAGGACATAGGCTATTTTTTATCCCGGAAAAACAAAAAGTTCCCACGGGATTCCCAAAAAACCCATCCGCTTAACCGATTTGTATGAAATTTGGTACCCAGGTAGCTTGCGTCCCTGTAAATTAACATGGCAACTTTTTATCCCGGAAAATCAAACAGTTCCCACGGGATCTTTAAAAACCTAGATCTACGCGGATGAAGTCGTGGGCATCCTTTAGTCTAAAATAAAATCATGAAGCATACAAAACTTTTTGTTCTGAAACGCTTCTGTTGTTGTTTTTGTTTTTTAATTCTTACAATCCAAATGGAAAATATACTTTCTAGAGTAAACTTTATGTAGATTTTTCTCATTAAATAAAAAAATATGAATTCTGACTTCTTTTTATATTTATACCAACTTAAAGTTATACATAGAAAGATACTAGATTCTATATCAATGACAAAATTAAAACGCCTTTTTTATACCAATATTAAATAAAATACAAAACATATTTTTTTTTTATTCACAGTCTTTATGTTTTAACCTATAAAGGATAAAAAAGGGCTTAGAGAAAAAATCCTTCTAACCCTATTTGTTCCGAATTGCTTTATGTTATCTATGGGCTAAGGCGAGAATACTCCTGCGTAAATAAAATTCTATCGTCCCAATATGCCCTTTGTTTGATGTTTTCCATCAAATGTTAGAAAATAGTTTCATCCAAGAAAATATTTGTTCTAGTATAGTTCTAGTATAGTATAGTAATTTTTTTCTCACATTCTAGGGCATCTAATAGAAATCTCTTTCCCTTAATTCATAATCAAGATAGGGGCTTCTATAGGGGACCATTCAGATCACATGAGATGTCATATTCAATTTTAATGCATTGCATAAAGGTTGAATAGGTGACACGTCATTTGAATGATCGCCTAAACAAAGCCCCATCTTGACTATGAATTCCAATGTTAAATGGATTAGTTATCCTTTTGCATGTCCTTTTAATGTTCTTAGGGTTCCGTACCTCAAAAGGAAAAACAGAACCACTATAGGATCAATTTGTTGTCTGTCTGTCTGTCCGTCTGTCGTGTCTGTCAAAAAAACCTATAGAGTACTTCTCGTTGACCTAGAATCATGAAATTTGGCAGGTAAGTAGGTCTTATAGCACAAGTAAAGGAAAAATCCGAAAACTGTGAATTTGTGGTTACATTAAAAAAAGTGTCAATTTTCAAAGCAAGATAATTATATCAAATGGGATATCATATGAAAGGGAATTACGTGTACATTCTAAAACAGATTTTTACTTATTTTTATGCATAATAGTTTTTGTTTTATCATGCAAAATGTCGGAAAAAATACCCGAGCACGGAACCCTCGGAACGGTTTTTTTATACGAACGTAGGAAAACCTAAAAAGCGCGGTAGAGTCACATCCCAAACTAGTTTTCCTTACAAAGCTGCGTGAACAAAGCGCAACAAAACATATACAAAATAATAGAAAGAAAGAATAGGCTTTAGGGAAAACCTTTCCCTTTAAGCCTCTTTCTTTCGAATTGCTTTATGTTATCTGTGAACTAACGCTCTGTATAACTAAATACAATTCTATTGTTACATTTGGCTCTTTTTGTGATGTTTTCACCAAACATCAAGCCCTATATCAGTGGAAACTATTGCCAAAGATTGTAGGTATTTTTTAAGGGGGCGAAATCAAAGAAAATAGGCAATTTTTAGGCTACTAAGCCTCAAATGTAGGAAAATTTGATGCCTGCCAGTGACGTCAAAGCCTTGTAGTTCATGTTACAAGTTCCTACGGTCCATAGAAATCAATATATTGGAGTAGTCACCACATTTTATCCTGCGGTGAGGTGTCTCGTGAAAAATGCCCTAACTGTGTCTTGACTTACATTTCATTTCAGAAGTTGATAATTAATATATTTACTTATCATATTTTAGACATCAAACAAGTTAAATGAATTATTTTTGAATTCGAAATTTGAAACGGAATTTCGAAAAATCCGGCCATCATGTCTAGTGTCTACATTATAAAGGAAAGCTCCGAGCAAGTGCTGACAGTAGGTAAGTGAGTATGTGAGCAGGAATTTTTTACATGTAGATAATAAAGTATTAATATATGATTCATAACGACAATGTGTCTGTTTATTACATACTTATCCAAAGTAGGTGATTGTCACATCATCATTACTCAAGTTGTCCGTCACTATTCTACTAGCAAACATTATTGAAACAAAAATCACACCATTGACCTATTGTTTGCCAGATTTTATACAATACAATATACCTATAACGGTATTTTTATTGAGGGGATTAAGGGTATGGGTTTAATACAAACTGCCATGTCCCTTCCAAGTTAACCCGCTTCCATCTTATGCTGCATAATCACTTACCACCAGGTAAGATCGTATAGTCATTGAATACCTTGTATCTGAATAAAAACAAACACAATGTATATTCGAGAAAAAATGTGATAAGAATATTTTGTTATTTAGTTAAGTACGTTAGATAGTATTATATTATTAGAAAATATTATACCAATATTAAATAAGTATTATAACATGCCTATTATATTTTGGTTTACTACAAAATTGCGAATATATTGTGTTCCTTCGTTTCATAAGGCAAAAGATAATATTCGCTAATGAAAATATGATATAATATAGGTACATAGATAAAAAATACGCAGCGTTTGAAAAGATGGCCTCATTAAAATTTATACGAACCGCTGCGTTTATAAGAGCAGTTGTAAACAAAGCCTGGGTTTGTAGTCGGCTCAGAGGAAAGGAAGTTTTTGGTTCAAGTACTTGCTAAAACAATGTTTAATCTCATGTCTAGGTTGCAGTCTACATTTTTTAATCTAGGGAGGGCTGTATATCATTTTGACATCACTCGTTGTCACAACTTGGGTCAAATTACGACCTAGCAGTATCATCATCATCAGGTGATCATCGTCAACCGATAGATGTTCATTGCTGGACATAAGACTCTTGTTAGGAATTTTCACGCGCCACGGTCTTGCGTTGCCTGAATCTTGCGGCTCCCTACGACTCGTTGTCGTCTGTCCAACAAGAGGTCTACCAACGCTGCGCTTTTCGGTGCAAGGTTGCTATTCTAACACTTTGGGATCCAAACGTCTATCGGTTTTCAAACTATATACTTACCCTGCCCATTGCCACTTTAATTTCGCAACCCGTAACTAAGTAACTAAAAAGCCCAACGCGGCTAAAGAGATTCTTACTTCAATAACAAACATTTTATAAGTTTTAATTTATTGAAATTGTATTATATTATGACTGTCAACACTAAAATTCGTAGCGAGAGATAGAATTCTCATTAAAATTCATACGGACCAATGCGTCCGTAAGAGCATGTAAACAAAGCCTGGCTGTACATAGTTGGTTCACATGAAAGGAAACATGTGGTTCAAGTTGCAGTAAAACAATGTTTAATCTCTCGTCTCAATGTGTTCTGGGTAAACATTTCAACGGCAACATTGCACAACAAGATTAATGCATGCCAGTCAATTTTTAGAGTTACGTAGTAAAACCAGAAACCCTTATCCTTAGTTTCGTCCAGTCCGAACAATATGCGTTTGTGTCACAGCTTTTTAAAAAACTTTTGACTTTTCTGTAACTTAGCACAATTACAGAAATTTGTTGCAATTAAAAAAATTAAAAACACGACTACTCTACCAATAAACGAACTACCTACATAGTTATTTTTTTTAATTTTTTATTCAGATACAAGTTAGGTAAGTTAGAATGCAATCTCACCTGGTGGTAAGTTATGATGCAGATTGCAGTCTAAGATGAAAGCCGACTAACCTGGAAGGGGTTTGGCAGTTTTTATTAAAAAGAACAGAGACCAATGTTATTTATATTTTTATGTCAACTCCGAATCCTTAGATCACTACTGCATAGCTGCTAAGCGGAATATTTATCATTTTATTGGTACTTTATTCAGTTAATCTTTTGGCTAAATATTTCATATGAACTCGTAGGTATTCAAAGAAAATAAGAATATGAGTAAGTAGGTACTTTTGATACAAATTCGTATTCTTCTTAAAATTTTGAGTTCAGTTTTTCATAAGTATTATTATCCCTGAAATGATTACGCAACTGCAAAATTTTCCATACCGTTATTGTGATATGGAAAATTTTCGCTTTGCTAAAAACGTTACGTAATGCTACTTTCTTAGCGATAAATATTACTTTCAATACCTGCTTCATTACTGTTAATAAAGCTTTGAAGCTATTAAAGTGTGTACTCATCCCCTCGTTCACTAAGCATTTTCCAGAGTCTGTTTATTATTTTGAGTCATAATAATATTATTTTATTGGCTTAGTTAGAAGATAGGCTAAAGGCTACTCCTAAAGAGCGGCCATTTATCTTAATAAAGGGCTGTCGAAGATCTTATAGACAAATTAATATTATTCGCAAAAATGAACCAGAGGTATAGTAAAGCGTTTTTCGTTTTTTAACATCCGACCCAAAATGAGTGGTGCTATAAGTTTGACGTGTGTATCTGTGTATCTGTCTGTGGCATCGTAGCTCCTAAACCAATGAACCGATTTTAATTGAGTTTTTTTTTGTTTAAAGGTAGCTTGATCGAGAGTGTTCTTCGCTATAATCCAAAAAAATCGGTTCAGCCTTTTGAAAGTTATCAGCTCTTTTCTAGTTACTGTAACCTTCACTTGTCGGGGGGTGTTATAAATTTTTAATTTACACTTGTTATGTAGTTGTTGTAATGAGTCTATGAGTAAGTAACATTAATGGTTAGTCATTGAGTAAGAAAGCATAATGACAGTTTAAACTCCAAAATATAAGAGTGAAAAATTGAGAAGATTTCAATAGGTATCAAAAACTGTTCGTTAGACTTTACGAGACTATATAGCACACAGGGTAATTCAATAAAGCTTTCCCAAAAGGCTTTTATAATGAGCCTTCTCATTATAAAAGTAGGACTTAGTGCCTTAAACCACTAAATTCCGCGCTGGTGCCGCTACGAGTGCCTAATTGCTTCTTTGGCTTATGTATTCGACATACTTTCACTAGCAACCTACGATATAATTACATATATTATTCGTACTTTATAAGTTGAAAAATTATATTCTCTCGTTGTATCATATCCGTTATTGCTTAGATCCCTAGGTACTTAGGGATTTTCTTAAGATAAAAATGACGTAGTTTAGCTCCCAAATTTTTTACACATAAATGACTCAATTATTGAGAGTACAATGTATACCAACCATCAAGATTCAAGTTTAACTACTATTATTATTATTAGATGTTAGTGGTCCCAGCAAGGATTTGGCATTTAATTAAAACTGTAATATGAAAATTACGATTTATATATTTAACTAAAACCTTGTTAAATTACTTATTAATCTAAGTTGATTTAAGATGTTTGCAAAGTTTATTTTTCTTTATCAGTAAACTAATGTTGTTCTTTGAGAAACTAATAATAACATTGTTACTTGCTAAAACTCTCAGATATAAATAAAGTAAAATACAGTCTCAAAAACGTTGGTAAATAATGCCACCACAAATGTTTATTTTTATTTTTGCACCATTTTATTTCATACCGCTAAAAGTAGAATTCTAGATACGTCGTGTAAAGAGCCGATATTAATCAATCAACTGACAAACGCCCCGCGGAAAACTGGCGGTGAGTCAAATAGCGTTTAGGTGGAAAAAATACTAGGAAAAACTTGCAAGTGAGACGAGACTAAATAAGAACAGGAATACGCTTCGTCACTCATATTTAATAACGATTTTGGTTCTTTCTTAGTGTTATTTTTCATTAGGTTTTGACTTTAGACAGCTGCGAACTGCTAGTTACTAGTAGATCATCGAAAGTCAGTCGTCAAAATATCGGCATCAATGAATGAGGGCCCCGATTTTTAACCCCTGACCCAAAAAGAGGGGTGTTATAAGTTTGACGTGTGTATCTGTGTATCTGTCTGTGGCATCGTAGCTCCTAAACTAATGAACCGATTTGAATTTAGTTTTTTTTTTTGTTTGAAAGGTGACTTGATTGAGTGTTCTTATCTATGATCCAAGAAAATCGGTTCAGCCGTTTGAAAGTTATCAGCTCTATTCTAGTTACTGTAACCTTCACTTGTCGAGGGTGTTATAAATTTTTAATTTACAATTGTGTCATGATCTTTTGTGCATTTTTTTTTTTGAAAAACAGAAAAGGATCAAACACGGGCCATTTTCACGCAAAGCTATTTGAAGTCATCTGATATCATTAATTGACCTACCTTAGAACTTCACGACTGGCTGGTCATTTTTTGCCGGTCTCCCTGATAGGTACCTACCTTATCAGGTACTAATCAGCTACCAATATTATAAATGCGAGAGTGTATCTGTCTTTCTGTCTGTCTGTCGGTCTGTCTATCTACCTGCTAGCTTTTCACGGTCCAACAGCTTAACCGATTTTGATGAAATTTGGTACGGAGTTAGCTTACATCCCGGGGACGGCTCCTTTGTATCTCGGAAAATCAAAGAGTTCCCACGGGATTCTTAGGCTCATCCGTTTATCCGATTTATATGAAATTTAGTACAGAGGAAGTTTGCGTTCCAGAAGTTGACATGGGCAACTTTTTATCCCAGAGAAGTAAAGATTTTCTATGAGATTTTTAAAAAACCTAAACCCACGCGGACGAAGCCGCGGGCATCATGTAGTCAGCTATAAATACGAATTCATATTATAAAATTACATGATTTCGTGACTGTTAAGTGCTAAAGGTACGTTGTAAATAGTGCAATTTTAATTCCTTCAAAAAGTTTTTGGGCAATTTCCATTCATAATAAGTAAATTACCAGCGATAAATCTGGTCTATTATGCAAAATCCATTCAC
Organism: Maniola jurtina; assembly: GCF_905333055.1. NCBI lineage: Eukaryota > Metazoa > Arthropoda > Insecta > Lepidoptera > Nymphalidae > Maniola > Maniola jurtina. The sequence goes on from NC_060033.1 coordinate 6,357,509, forward strand.
AGGCGCTATGAAAGCAGCATTATGGCAAACGCCATATCAATAACAAGGCTTTATAATCGATTAAACGGGAAATGTATGGCGCCGCCAAAATATATGGCGCAATATGTCAACGTCAAAGGGATACGACGAAGATGGGACGAAACATTTATCAATACGTATTTATGAATTTGTAACTGTCTTTAAATTGTACACGTTAATTTGTCATTTCGGGTTGCATATCTTGTGTATCCTAGCATTAAAATGTACGTATGTTATCTATATGCCATTCGTTACCTATAGTTGTGGTTGGTTATGTTTCCGTACATCATTGCTAAATAGATGATCCACATTACTTCTTCTACGTGGATTTACTTTTGAGAAATTTTTGATTTTCTGAGGTAATAAAAGCCTATAATATCAGGTAAGGAATTTATATATTGCCTGTCGAAGGCATAAGTTATAAGAAAAAAATTCTTAGAAATACAATATTCTATAAGAAAATAGTTTCTTTGTAATCTACGTTTTATTAGTACAGTAACTACAATACAAGTTGTTGGAAAAATTAAACCTACACGATATCGAAATGAAATAACAAATTAAACTAATAGCATCTATATATTTTCTCGTACCAATAAAAGTTTAAGTCTAATACCGAAGAATTTCTTCGGTTTCCAAATAAATCATCCCCATTAAGTGCTCAGGAGAAAGATTTCCGGAGCAAAATAGACGAGGAATTGTTGGAAAAAATGCATCGCATTTTATTGCATGTTCCTAGATTCTGTGAAAGCGTCGTTTTGAGTCAAAGATTCTCTTTATTAATTAGGCAAGCAATCCTTCGCTGATAAATGGGTTTGTAAGACCTATCTACCTATGGTATACCAACTTGAAGCTTTTCTAAACTCTTATTTTATTATTTGTTTATTCACCATTTACTACTCGCCGTATTGAATTTCTAATTACGAATTAAGTTTGAAAAAATAAACGTTTCCGTCTCTCACCTACATTTATTCAAATATTCATTGGATTTTAAGACTAGTTTTGAATGTAATCTGCATCTATTTTCATTTCTTTGGTACCGTTAATTAAAAAGAAAATTAATATTCACATAAGCCTAGCAAAGTAACACAATCCAAGAAGAACGTGAAGTAGGTAGCATACTAAGTTAAAAAAAATTTGGACACCATTCTGAAGTTTTTCTAAAAGTGAATAGTTCTTCTGCAATAATGTTGAGCAAGTAGCAACTGCGTTGCTAAGTTAAACATATGTTTTCCGCTCAGAGACACCTATACGAGAGGTAGAACCCAATAACAAAACATAACTTACTCTTTGACGTTCAGTTCATGCATTTTAATGAGGAGCATCCACACAAACATTGGACTGCATACGTTCCTACTTTTTATTTTGAATGTTTTTCCGAAAAAAGCCCGTTTGAAAGAGGGCTTTGTGATACAGATGACATGCGAGCTCGAAAGCTCGTTATATTCCTTGATATTTTTATTCAAATTGAAATACCGTTTCAGTTTTAGAAATTTGACAGTTCTCGCTACTAAAAAATATAGGTGGTTCATGGAAATTCTGTTTGAATTCGCCGAGCCCTTGAGTATATAGCCGAAAGTTAAAGCTTTGATTTGCAATACTCTATGACATAACAGTTCTAGGGCTATAATATGCAGGTTAGACTAAAACTAGGTTAATTAGTTATTCAGTAGACTGTGCTGGATTTATGAAGAAGACGTTGAATCCATATAATTTATAGGGGAGTGAATGAAGATGCTGGTAAAGGTAGAATTTTAACTAAAAAATAAATGCCCCAAATAAATATTAAGTTGCCTTCAAACTACGGAAATATAATATATAAATATCGCTCACCCTTCTTTGAAATGTCACTGTTCACACTTAGATGTAATATTATATTATATCTAAGTGTGAACAGTGACATTTCAAAGAAGGGTGAGCGATATTTATATATTATATTATATTTCCGTAGTTTGAAGGCAACTTTATACCAAAATAGCAAACGTTATGTTAGTAATAAAAATAGCAAACGTTTTAGAATCACGTATTTGCGAGAGAATGCAATTTAAATAGTTCACCTTTTATTTTCGCCAATTCGCGAAAAACGAATGACAATTGGACACTTCGCCCGTCGATAGTTCAAATAAAAATGAATTCGTTCGACGGAATTGACTTAGGTACGATACACACTTATTCGAAGATTTCCGTTTGTAAAATGCTCAAATCTTTATCATTTTCATACCAAAAACTGAATCAACTTGGAACAGTGAGATTATGATGAATCTCGGTTACTATTGTTTATTAGGTATCTTTCATGCATAAAGATAATACGTGCCATTAATGCAAATGTAAAATTCCAAGATTTTATTTTTATTATCTTATTTATAAAAATTGTAAACATATATTTAATTAAGATAAAAATACAAGCCAAATATAATTTATCAATAACATAGTATTAGTATGGTATTTTTTTTTTTCTCTTTATTGGAACACAAACAGCTTTTACATTTTTACTTAGCTACTTATATCTAGTTAGTACATTATGCCTATTAAGTGTTCACTTATTTACATTATATCTATTGAATTTTGTGCGGGAGTTAGTTAGGTTTGTAATTAAATTAAATTACAATGAGTTAGTTCGTTATGAAAATAAATCTAATAGTCTCAAAAATAGATAGACAAAAGTAGAGACTATTTGAAATACCAAAAATTTCTCGTTAAATACACGGACAAGTGTAGTTTTACCCGAACTAAGTAAACCCTACCAAGCACTTTTATTTTCATTTCCGCGTGCACGTGACACCAGTGACATAGTTTTCATTCAAGCCTAGTTTTAACTGGAAACTATAAGTAGGAACTCTAGTTCCTACTTATAGTTTCCTCTACTTGCCTCTAGGCAAAGGACCATTCAAAGACGTGGCGTGGACATGTGTACGTAAATGACTTTATCCGTACCTCCTTTCCACCCTTTTCACATCAATAGGCTTTACTTAAAACTAAAACAAATATTTGACAAACAGACCGACCTAGACGAAAAAAGTATTAGCTAGAAACAAGGAACAGTAAGTTGGTGACGGTAACAAGGTAACATTTTTCTTATTTTTCTTGTATCTTAGTGCTCCATCATCATAATTACCAATCGATAGACTCCACTGTTGGACATACATCTCTTGTAGGGATTTCCACACCACGGACTCGAGTCCACAGTTAAATAATAATCCAAGATTACGCCAAAGTTTGGAAAATATGCTTAATTAGAGCAGTTTTATCCCCGAAGGTGCAAAAGTTTCATAGTTGGAAAAGTTCTCTAGTTAGAGAAAAGTTTCTTCACCCTGGTTGGTGAAAAATATTTCATTTCAATGCAAAGTTATCGTATTTTCATTATTATCATAGGTTATTCCTATATACCTACTCGCATTTTTATCGCGTAACTCTGTTAACAAGCAAACTGTTAACTAGAAATGGACTATTTCACACGTAGCATGTGAAAAATCACGTGAAAGAATTTTTGATATGTTATAACACCTGCTAAGTACCTTACTAAAAGTAGCTTGTGAAAAATCATAAAGCTTAAAATCATCATCAATCATCTGACAAAGTTTAAAATTTGTTACATTTAATCCCGCTTTATTGGGTAAGATTCGCGCGCCCACGGTCTTTGATCCAAGCCAAGACGTTAAAGAGCGCGCGATTGAGAACACTTGCATCGCTGCATGTTAAAAAGTGAAAAGCTTGCACTTACAACCATAATTGCGAGAATTCGCTGTCCGTGAAAAACTACAATGTGAAATATCATAATCATATTCCCTGTAATCTTAATAACAAAAGATTGTAAGTGTAAAAATCGTTTATTGCGAAAAATCGCCTGTAGAGTCATAGTAAAGACAAATAATAATTTCATCAAATGAAAATGGTTTAAAATAAACAATAATTCATGAAAAACCACCTCTGAAATAAATTTTATCATTTTATCAATCTTGCATCAGATAATAATATTTTGCAGGTATCTACAGACAGTAAATTCATGAATTAATTAAAAACAATAGGCTAATGTGATCTACCAAAACTGCGTTGAAACCAAAATTCCATACAATTTTTAAACTTGGTTTTTTATTATCGCCTAACCATGCGGGGTTTACAATGGTATTTAAATTCGAAAGGCAAAACTTTATAGGCATTGGAAATATTTTAATGGTTTTTGTCCGTATTCGCTGCAGCAGAATCCCAATTCTAAAATTCGTTTTATTTTCAGAATAATAGTGATTCGGAGTTATGAGTATATTGTAAAAAATATATACTAGGTATAATATTTGTAAGTACGAGAAAGTACCTTTATCATATATCGAAGTATTGAAGTGGTGTTTATTTTAAAATCTCTTATCACAGACATTTTTTAGTTAAAATATGTACTTGGAGTGTCATTTAATATAGTGCATTATTTAACTAAATACCAAACATAATATTTGAAAATGCGAGATTGATCAGCTGTTCTTGTTTTATACTCATAAACCGTCAAAACAAAGCAAAGCTTTTATATTTATATCGAAGTTACCTCTCCATGTCTACTTCAATTCTGCAACCCCTTCTAAAAGATTTATACTATAATGTTCTCAACCATTTGAATAGACTTCCCCCAAAGCTTTGCAATCGTATTTTATGCATGAGCAAGATTAAAACTAAAATCTTCACCGCAATTATCTATTCCGAAGGTAAACATCGTTATTAAAATAAACACTGCATTTTAAAGCCAACTCCACTGAGCGAATGCTTTGCTTTAATGCTCTATAAACATTCCTGTGTTCATGTCAATCACGGTCCAATGGAATCGTATCATTTAATATGGATGAGTAGCAGTAATAACATGCCAGTGCAATTTTATGGAATTGCTCTAACGCTTCTCAATGAATTCATACTTTGCAAGTAAAATAAAATTAAGGACCCAAGGTTTTAGGTTAGACATTGTATAGGTAGGTAGGTGGCTCTTATAGCAGAAGTAAAGGAATAAATCCAAAAACAGATTGTGGTTACATCACAAAAAAAAATTGAATGTGTTCACGAAAAAAATCATTTACTAAATCCCATAGATAGCGCTGTTGTCATTAACTTGTTGTATTGCACATAAAAATATTAAATATCTTGTACGATGGTACGGAACCCTTCGTATGCGAATCCGACTCGCACTTGACCAGTTTTTTTAAGAATAGGTATTATACTTTATTAACCCCCGCCCCTAAAAGAGGGGTGTTATAAGTTTGACGTGTGTATCTGTGTATCTGTGTACCTATCTGTGTATCTGTCTGTTGCATCGTAGCTCCTAAACTAATGAACCGATTTTAATTATTTTTTTTGTTTGAAATGTAGCTTGATCGAGAGTGTACTTAGCTATAATCCAAGAAAATCGTTTCAGCCGTTTGAAAGTTATCAGCTCTTTTCTAGTTTCTGTAACCTTCACTTGTCGGGGGTGTTATAAATTTTTAATTTACACTTGTGACATGATCTTTTGTGCATTTTTTTTTTAAAACAGAAAAGGATCGAACACGTGCCATTTTCACGCAAAGCTATAAAAATTTATAACACCCCCGACAAGTGCCTTCACTTGTCGGGGGTGTTATAAATTTTTAATTTATAGTAAATTATTTATTTTTAATTTAAAAAAAAGGCAAAGTTTGTAGGAAGTAATCTCTGGAACTACTGAATCGATTTTGAAAATTTACTAATAATGCAAAAACTAGGAAGTAAATATTCTTGTGACGAAAATACCTTATCTGATGTAATGTTGTTTTTACGAAAGTTCTTTCTGGTAAATATTTATGGTCATCAAAACAGAATCAAGATTGAGTTTTCCCCCAAACATATTCGTGTTTTTCTTTTAGTGCGTAAGGGATTTGTGAATATATTGTAATGGGGTGAAACTTTTATGAAATATTTGCTTGATCTCCAGCATAATATTTATAATAAGTATGTTTGTTAGTACTAACTATTCCGCTCTGCGTTTCTTAAAATTCTTACTCAAGTTTCTTAAATCAGAGTATGGTTTAAGTTGTACGTTGAGGTTTGTGAATTTCCACTTACATAGATGGATTAGCTTGTCTGTGACTTCATCCGCGTGAACTACATAATATCAAATCCCTGTTTTACATTTTAGGGGTGAAAATTTTAAAAAATCGTTTTTAGCGGATGTCTACGTCAGAATAGCTATCTATCTTCATGCCAAATTTCAGCCCGGTCAGTCGAGTAGTTTAAACTGTGCGTTGATAGATCAGTCAGTCAGTCAGACAGGTTTTCCTTTATAATATTGAAGAAGACGTCATGAATACGGTTCGGTTACAAAAGTTTAATCTTAGCTTCACTTCCGCTTTTAACATAGGTCAAAACTACTTAATAACTTAATTATCTAGGGTCGAGCTTTTGCAAAAAATAGCGAAAATCTGTTGATATTAAAACAACTAGCAACAAGGACATCTATGTTTGCGAACTCTATTGAAATAATAATTTCAAATTGCCATAAAGCAAGTTTGGCCTATCAAACCCATTCCATTTGTAGAGTCCGCAGAGTTAGCCAACAACAAAGAGGCAAAGTTTCGTAATTTAGGTTTAGAAGTTTGCTTGTTAGTGAAGTTTCGTTGACACTGTGGGAAAATGAAGCGACAGTCGATAGGGGTTGAAAAATTTCGAATAATGTGGAGCTGAATAATTATATTGACAAACTTTTACAGAAACTTTTTTCCGGCGATGGATCTCTTACGATGATGATTGTAGACTTATTTTGTGGTTTAACGATATGAGCCTCTACAAAACAATGTTAAACCTCGATTGTTAATTTGCGAATAATAATATAATATAATGTTGCGAATAATAGGCGATAAGGCCACCTTATTGTATCTACATTTTAAGTTTTCTTTTTGTAACCTGTCATTTATGTTTTGTGGTGCAATAATGTATAACATACATACATAAATATTAAATACATACACATAATGGATCGACATATTGACATAACATATTATTACCATTGGTATCTATGGAATATTTATTTCGCAAATTCTAGGCGTAGTTACGACGTAAAGTTATAAATTGGATTTTCCTCATATAATATTTTACTTATTAAGATTGTTTTGTGGATATTGAATTTTCTTTCTTTTCTTCATTTTGAAACTTTAAATTTTTTTCAGTAGGTATGTGGTCGTTCTGTGTAAAACGATAAGTTAATCAAAATTTGTAATGTTCCTAAGCAAATTTTTGTCTTATTCGCACTCTTTTACTGTAATTTTCATCAATTTTATAAAAAATCAACTATCCTCTGTCAATTGAATTATTGCTGTAGGTACCTACTATTATACATTCTGTGCTACAAGTTACAACTAGTGTAAGAGACTAAAACTGTTTACTGGACTAACAAACTGCAAAAAACAGCACACTATTATTAACATCTCACCTTAGTACCTACAACAAAAGTCTGCGTGAATCTAGCATAAGCTTTTCGTCTAAAATTCCTCTGAAATAAATGAGCACTAAAATGTAATGTACAACGTAATTACTATTCTAATACCTATTGTTTGTTCGCAGATGCTCTCCTAGTCTACAATACAAGGCCCTCTATTGTAGAATCCCATACGCATGGAAATTTAACAAATAGGTAAGTCCATTTTGAACCTTAAGATGATTTTGATAAAACTGTTTTTTCATTGTCTCGCTTTGAATATCCGTCGCCCATTCACATACATCTGAAACGATTTGATTTTAGATCTTATACATATAGTTACAAAGATCTTTTCATATACTACAGTATTCAGGCCTCAAAATGTCACCGAATTAAACAAAAGAAAATCTAACGTGTTCAAACAAATTTGCATTTTATGTGGATAATATAAAGTTGTTTTTTACATAACAACATATAATAGTTTTGATATAATAATTAGTCTGTAACAGAATAGAGGTTGCATGTAAAGGAATTTGCTGAATTTTTTAATGAAATGTTTGCCTTTATGTCCCTGGGTACATTATTATCCAAGCACGCTAGTATCTAGTTATTTAACCTAGTTTGGTAGACAACAGTTTTTTTTTTTCATTTTTATTTAAACATGACCTAAATTAAAAAGAGCGTTGCAGAACAAATTAATCCCACCAAAAACATTTCATGTAAAAAGGTTGCCAAGACTCACAAGTTCATAATGCTTTCACTGTTAAAAAGTTATGAAATCTCTAGTAGAGCCAAGCCCCTAGCTGAGCTTAGAATTGCGCTGCCCATGGGACCTATCCCAAGTCCAAAGTATATAGCTCTTAAATGCTCTTGAGTATATCACATTTATAACAATAAAGAACAAATAACTCTACTTACAAGCTCTGATTTTACAAACCCTAAATCTTGGTTAAAAAAGGACGGCTTGGCCGTTTAATGTTCGTGGAACTTTTATCTGATATGACATTTAAGCCCGGAATCGCTTGTGCGACAATCATGAAGTATAATACAAATTAGTAATTGTCGAACAAACTATTCCTTATGACCTTAATATAATATGTTATGTCATGTAATAGTTTCACGAACATTAAACGGCCAAGCCGTACTTTTTTAACCAAGATTTAGGGTTTGTAAAATCAGAGCTTGTAAGTAGAGTTATTTGTTCTTTATTGTTATAAATGTGATATACTCAAGAGCATTTAAGAGCTATATACTTTGGACTTGGGATAGGTCCCATGGGCAGCGCAATTCTAAGCTCAGCTAGGGGCTTGGCTCTACTAGAGATCTCATAACTTTTTAACAGTGAAAGCATTATGAACTTGTGAGTCTTGGCAACCTTTTTACATGAAATGTTTTTGGTGGGATTTCATTTCTTTTTGGCAGGTGCCCTAGATTTTTTTTGGATCTATTTTTTGTAGGTACCTACATCATTTTCATGGCCCGCTCTCTATCGTTACCTCTTTTTTTAAAAGCTTTTATTCCACTTGCAATGTATGTAACTATGTTTGTTTGGGTGGAATCTTGCAACTCAATTTTAAAGCAGATATATCAAATTTCAGTCTTTTAGGACTTCAGGAAACACATTTTTTAAATGTACAGACTGGGTAAAGTTTATTTTCCTGTTGTTTGAATGAAATCCCTAGCCTACATACCAAATTTCAGTCTTCTAGGACTTAGGGAAGTACTTTAGAACTTTTGACTAGAGGGGTTTTGAATGGCAATAAATCTGAAACCATAACAGGTAGACAATTGATACTTGGTACGTTTGATAAGTCTGTCAAGGACATATTATCCTGAAAATATCAGCATTCTAGCGATAGACTTTACAAATAATTTGCTTCCCCCATACGTGGGAGTGGAGGGGGAAAATTTTGAATTTCTTAATTTTCCTGTAGTTTGTATGCAATTTCTAGTGTACACACCAAATTTAAGTCTTCTAGGACTTCGGGAAGTACCCTAGAATTACAGACTAGAAGTTTTGACTGTCAATAAATCTGAAACTATAAAAGCTAGACAATTGATACTTAATGCGTTTAATAAATCTGCCAAGGACATCTTATCCTGAAAATATCAGCATTCTAGCGATAGAATTTACAGATTTGCTTCACCCATAAGAGGCGTAGAGGGGGGGCATTTCCAATTTCTTAATTTTCCTGTAGTTTGTAGTCAATTTCTAGTCTACATACCAAATTTCAGTCTTCTAGGACTTCGGGAAGTACCTTAGAGGTTTTGAGTAGAGGTTTTGATGATCATCAGTGAGGGACGAAATCGGCGTATTTTAGGTATCAATAAATCTGTAACCATAAAAGCTAGATATTTGATACTTGGTATATTTGGTAAATTTGCTGAGGACACCTTATACTGAAAATTTCAGCTTTCTAGCGTCATCCAGACCGAAGTTATGACGGGTCGAAAATACGGCGAAACACTTCGAGAAAAAGGTACGTAGCGCCCCGGCCGCCGTTTGGCTCGTCTTGGCGGGGGCACTGCCGTGCCCCCTGATAATGTTAGGATTCATCCAAACTCGCGCACATGTTCATAATATTATTATGCTATAGTAATCTTATGAATAAAATTGTTTTTATATAGTTATTTATTAAATAGTATTTTTATAACTAACTATTCCATCACACATAAAGTATCACTATTTTATTCTCTAAACTTATAAAGGTTCTACCTATTTCTAGTACCTTTTCAGTTAAATAGGTAATAAGCACAATATAAATAAGATGAGAAATACAATATTTTATGGCATTAAATCAATGTTATAATTTGGTGAACATTCTTTAATGTTATCAATAAGTAATAAATCCTGTGATATCTTGTGACAACGAACAGTATCGAGCTAAAGCTCCCAGATGGACTTAACAACTGGTGAGTCTTACTTACATAAGAGTCAGACCACATTTTATTTGTCAGTGCACTATACATATCTATGACTATACTTTACTAAAAAAAGTCGTCAGTGCGAGTCGAACTCGGACACGAAGGGTTCCGCACCATCACACAAGAAATCACACTTTTTAATTTTTTAATTTTCATGGTTGCCCATATTATAGGGCGCGTTGGATGCCCTACGAGCGCATAGGCCTAGGCCTAGTTCGCCTATATGGATGGGCGGGTCCTGCATGTCTTCGATTTTAAAAAAAGCTATGTGGCCCGCAAATTGCCGTTTTAGATTCGGAACTGGTTGAACGATGGTGGCAACTCCGGTTGTTCTACTGATGTCCTTATTTCTTCCCATTTGATCATGCAGAGTACCATCTACCTCCCGCATAGTAGCTCTGTGTTTTCTCCAAATACTAGTACCCCTCTAGCACTAAAGTAGTATTAAAATGTGCCGCTGCCTCAATCCTACAGGATAGCACATAAGCCGATTGGAAAAACTTGCAAACTCCACTCCGTCGACTAACAGGATTTACTCTACAAAGATGTGATTCCTCTCGAATACTTGTTTTTCTAACGTAAATACTAATAGATTCTTTCTAAATCCGATTCCTACAGTTGAAAGACGCTTGTACCCTTTAACGGTTTTTAACGTAATGTTCTTTTGTGTATCTAAGCTGATTATATTTCTTTTATTTTGCCTTATTTTTAATCCTACAGTCTAGAGTTCCGAGATCAGAGTTCTGGGTTCCATTTTATAATATGCTTCTTAGACCGTCGCGGTCAAGTATTTTATTTTATTTTATTTTATTCGGTCAAGTAGATATTTTCCAACCTCTTCCTCCAAAATATATTATACTAGCTAATTCCCGCAACTTTGTGCTTATGGATGTAGTAACTTGACTGCAATGCCTATTTATTTTGATCTCATTATGCATAAAAAAGTAAATAAAAATAATAATATTTCATTTGTTGTTTTTCTTTGCAGATATCAAAATATGGGCAACTCACTATTCAAAGGTAAGCTACACAAAATAAATGAATTTAATTAAAATAAAGGAAATAGGCAAATTTTTTGTTTATAGATTTTCACGGCTAGTTTACGAATAAAATCCAAGTGTAAGTAATATTTAAATGTAATGAATTAGTAATGCCGAAATTGCAAAACATTATTTTGTAACTGATTAATAAGTAATTAGATATATATTTTCGTACCTTTATTCAAGCAAATAAAACAATTTTTATTTCTTTTACGGAAAACACACATCAAAATGAACCTAATCGCTTTTGTTAGCCCACGAGTTTGCCAATCATAATAATATTATAGTAATAGTAAATTTCATACACCAATACATTGTGAGCATTATAAAATCTAGAATAATTGGCAAGTACCTACTGAATTAAATATCGGAATGCGTGTGGAGGGACTCTAGTTAATATACATATATCACTCAATGCAAAGTAAATTAACAACTCAAGCTTCGGACTCATCGGGCAAATAGTCTGCGGCTGAAAATCGGGTAGCTGACTCTAAGATGCAAATTGGATGCAATTTCAAGCCCTATAGGAAATAGACTAGGTATATATAGAGACATTGAGTTTGATTTATTGATACGGTAAGCAAAACGCTGTAAACTGCGCATAGAAGGCACCTACGCGTTGTATGAAGTATGAACGCCCCATCTATACTAATATACTAATACTAATACTAAAATACTAATCTATACTAATAAATAAAATTGGAGTGTCTGTCTGTAATTTCGAAATAACTACCACATATTAAGGTCATATGGTTATTTGAACGATACCATAACTGAATCACACGTTTTTAAAATTTTTGGTCTGTCTGTCTGTCTGTCTGTTTGAAAAGGCTAATCTTCGGAACGGCTGAACCGATTTTAACGGGATTTTCACATACAAGTAGAGGATTGACCAGGGTGTAACATAGGCTACTTTTTTAACCGACTTTCAAGAAGGGAGTTGTGTTTTTCTACCTATGTACACCGAAATCTCCGAGATTTCTGAACTGATTTGCGTCATTTCTTTTTTAATCGATAGAGGAACTTTGCGACATTGTTTCATAAAAAACTTGGATTCCAACTCCTCAATCCTAATGCTGCAGGGGATCTGACCAATCCACGCGGGCGAAGCTGCGGGCATCAGCTAGTCTAAAATATACTTTATGGGAGGCAAACCATTAGCCGCAAACTATTTGCCTAATGGGCCCAAAGCTTTAGCCTACAATTCACCATGGTCTCCACATGCCAAATTACACCGATGATCAAAGCAAACTCTCAAGGTGTAATGATCGGTCACTTGTTCCACCCATCTTAGTGGCAACAAGGTCACGTTCCTTTAACACTTCTATAACAACTATTATCATCTCTATGATCTTGTATAATACGTTAGTATATTCAGTGAGCAGTAAATTTACTGCCCAGTGAATATCGCTTCTTCGAGATCTAGCACTGAAGTATACCTACTCTTTTCCATTTTGTCGTATAAGTAACGATAGATCCTACTAAATATACCTAGTAGCAATGCTCCTAAAGTTGTATGCTTTTTTGCGTATTCGATGCGCTCGACGCTCGTAATGTTGCATTAGAAACTGTAACTGTCTGAAAGCTGCAGTATAAAATGGCCTGTGTAACAAAAAATAAGTGTCCTCTGGCAACAAAACTTGCAGCAGCTCAGCAAGTCACTTACACAGTGTGAGTGAACACTCGCAATCAGTTCACTTCTGCAATTTTTTATACTAAAACTTGCAAAAATTTACTTGCTGCCTAAAAGATATTAATACGTATAAATTCATAAGTTTAGGTTAAAGTAAACAAAAAGTTCGAAATAACTCAACACCAAAATATTTTCAAGGTGCACATTCACGGTACTAAGAATGCTTTAGAGCCAGTTTGGTCAGAATAATAATAAACAAAAGGTAAAGAATTTTTCATTTCACTTCGAGACTTGGAGAAGTAAAATTGAAAAGCAAATCATCGTTAGCTTTCCTTTATATTGGTTTTTCCTTCGTTATGTAAATTAAAAAATTTAGGATCAGAATATTTTCCTTTTCTAAGTTGGAATGAAAATATATTTTTATTATAATTTTCAATCAGACTTTTATAATAACGGACGTAATAATTTGATAAATGATGAATAATTTTAGAAATCCAATTAGTATCAAATACCAAATACTAAATCTACTAAATTAGATTTCTCGAAGAGGCTAGGCTGCATAGGTTCTCCATCCTTAACCAGGACCTACCTAAGCCTATGCGTATGAAGTTGAAGGGAGATAGTATTTTATAATATAGCGAGCTCTGTCCCGCGAACTTTTGTTTCCCAAGCATAGCAAAACAGGGAGCCTTGATCATTCCTAGCACATCATGATCAACCCATTTCCGCCCCACTACTGAGTACGGGTCTCCTCTCAGAATGAGAAGGGTTTAGGCCATAGTCTGCCACGCTGGCCCAGTGCGGATTGGCAGACTTCACACACCTTTGAGAACATGGAGAACTCTCAGGCATGCAGGTTTCCTCACGATGTTTTCCTTCACCGTTAAAGCAAGTGATATTTAATTGCTTAAAACGCACATAATTGAAAAGTTAGTGGTGCGTGCCCGGGATCGAACCCCCGACCTCCGATTCGGAGGCGGACGTTCTAACCACTAGGCTATCACAGCTTTTTTCCTAGCACAGTCAGTGTGAAAAAACCTGTCAAAGTTAGAACATTCGTTTTGAAGATTGACAAGTCATAATGGGTATTGGGTTTAAATCATAGGCGTTCAATCTTACTTTACTTAAGTTTAGTTAAGTTAAACTTAAGTTTGTATTTCGTGCGTGTAATCTGCGTGATATATTATGCCTGCCTACTGGATATACCTACCTAGTTTATATACGAATAAAATCCATTCGAATGCTATTAATGGCTATTAACTTATTTTTAAACGTGCCTACCTATAGGTTCAGTTTTTCTGCCTGAAATCTGCGTAATATACAAGTACCTACTACCTAGTTCAACAAAATATTCGAATTCGAATGATAATAACTTTGCAAGACGCTGCAAAATAGGTAAGTGCGAGCCAATGAATTGGATTAAGCCAAATAAGTTATCCAAGTTCGGCACTAAACACTACGCTTAGCAAAGGCCGGGTGATTTAAGCTAGGCTTATAGAAGCCCAGAGGGGCTTAGTTTGCGGCTGATTTCGTACTTTGGATTTGTACAGGCCCGCAAAGTTTTTATGGAATCGGGAACTAACGAATATAAAATAAGGGGCGTGTTTTTAGGGTTCCATATCTCCACATAAAAAGGAACCCTTATAGGATCATTCGTTGTCTGTCCGTCTGTATAACCTACCTATAGGGTAAGGGTACTTCCCGTTTACCTAAAATCGCTAAAGGCAGGTAGCAATGCCAACCCAAGTAAAGAGAAAATTCCGAAAACCGTAAATTTATGGTTACATAAAAAAAGTGATGTTTTTTGTAGGCACAATGATACGGAATCCTACGTGTGCGAGTCCCGACACTTGACCGGTTTTTTGCAATAGAAAATATGTATTTTCCGATATCATGAGTTTGCACCAAAACATTAAACATTTAAATGTTTGACAGGTCGTCATTATGTGCCGAATCTCATTGTTACGTTAAATTTCCGTTCGCATTGCAGAAAATCGCGGAAATTCTTTGAGAAGTTTCAAGGTTTAATTGAAACGTCAAACAAGTTACTCTTCAACAAAATTTAATATTACCTACAATGTAAACGCAGTTCGATACACTAACAGGAAACAGAGTTTCAACATTTTTAGGGTTTCTACCTCAAAAGGAAAGAAGAAACCCTTGTAGGAACACATCGTTGTCTGTTTTTCGTGGCTGTCAAGAAACCTATAGGGTACTTCCAGTTGACATAGAATCTTGAAATTTGTCAGGAAGGTAGGTCTTATAGTACCTACAAATAAAGGTAAAAATACGAAAAACGTGAAATTTGTGGTTTTATTAATAAAAAAATTGAAGATTTGTGTTCCCGAGATAATTGGTTTACTAAATTATCAAGATGGTGCCGTCCGTCATTAACTTTCAAATTTTTATTCTACTGGTTGGATATTTCTTGTACGATGGTGCGGAACCCTCCGTGTGCCAGTTTGACTCGCACTTGGCTGATTTTTTTTATTCATGTGTTTCATCAGTGAAAACTCAGGCAACTAGCTTATTCCGACAACTTTCTTCCATCTACATTTACATTTTTAGGGTTCCGTACCTCAAAAGGAAAAACGGAACCCTTATAGGATCTGTCTGTCTGTCTGTCTGTCTGTCTGTTTGTCAAGAAACCTATAGGGTATTTCCCGTTGACCTAGAATCATGAAATTTGGTAGGTAGGTAGGTATTATAGCACAAATACAGGAATAAATCTGAAAACCGCGAATTTGGGGTTATATCATTAAAAAAAAGTTAAAATGTGTTTCAATTTTCAAAGTAAGATAACTATACCAAGTGGGGTATCAAATGAAAGGGCTTTACCTGTACATTCTAAAACAGATTTTTATTTATTTTTATGCATAATAGTTTTTGATTTATCGTGCAAAATGATGGAAAAAATACCCGAGTACGGAACACTCATTGCGCGAGTCTGACTCGCACTTGGCCTGTTTTTAAACATTAGGTTTAAGATTTAATTTCCTTAAAATTCTTCCTAAGAATAATTTACGTTTTAATATTGTGACAAAGGCTAGTTTTATTATGATTCAACATTTAATTTTGTGATATCGTGTTGGGATTTTTAATGAGTTCTGAGATTGTTATAATAATACTATTGTTATAAATAAATGGCACCAATCCGGTTTTTTGTCGGTCGCCTTTTTTTTGCGAAATATTTTCGTTTTATGGATGAGCAAAAAATAGTACTTTTTATTTATAAGCTTTTATTTCCGTCGATTATAAGTACGAACCTACCTGCCTAATATTAACGAAAGAATAATTCCGTTGATTACAATTTATGAATTATCATGAGCGAGGATAGCCTAGTGGCTACGATGATGTGATGAATTCGGAGGGTCGGGACTTTGATCCCAAGCAACTTCTAACTTTTCGAAGTAATAAAAATCACTTGTTTTAACGGTGAAGGAAAACGTCGTGAGGAAACCTGAGAGTTTCCCATAATTTTCTCAAGGATTGAAGTCGCCTAATCCGCACTAGACCAGCGTGGTGGACTATGGTCAAGCTCGTCTTATTCTGAGAGGATATCCGTACTCAGTAGTGAGCCAGTGATCGGTTGAGGATGATGATGATGGTAGGTTATACAAAAACGTTACAGGGGACGATGTTACAACTTTTGACACCCCGTTTCTGTGATTAAATGACGTCATTGAAACTTGAGATACCGTCAAAGTTCTATATCGCTAAGATCGGGGATCAAATGAACTTAGTTATTACTCTCTAAGGATATACATTGGTTCATTAAAGTAATTTAGACGGTAGAGCCACACATGATCATAATATCTAAGTTTAATTAAGGTAGGTAAATTACATACTTAATGATGAGGGCAACTTTAATGGCTAAATTTTAGTCAATTTTTTCGGTGGACTTGCTAATAATATTAAACTTGTTGACCTTGAGATGGCACCGTGCGGGTAAGGAAAATTTTGCGTGTTTTTACCCGACTACGGTAAAGCTAAAAGGAAGGGTTATGATTTTAGCAGTCAAGAGGTGGGCTTGCTAATACTAATCTTATGACCTTGAGAACCGTGCTTCAAAAGCACTTGTAAAAGTTTAATTGAATAAAAATAATTTGAATTTGAATTTGAATTTGAGATGGCACCGTGAGGGTGAGTTTTCTAAATACGAGTAAATCCCTAAATATCTTAATATTTCAATCTTCTAATTATATTGTTTTCCCGGTTTCGGCACCAAATATTTAGGTCACCTATTAACTCGGATATTGTACTGTGAATTACTTAAAAAAGACTGATAAACTTAAATATAAAATCCAAGGGTCATAAATCAGCGGGTTACTGATCTGTTGCCGCTGGATGCTATAATATCTCGTGCAAATATAACAGCCTGGTCGTAATATCTCGCGCTGGTTAATGCGCAAACAAACTGAAGGTGGTACATTATTCAACAATTTTCTCTAATCGGTGTTTATTTTAAAGGACCACAAGTCCAAAGTTAGTTTTTTTCAGGAGAGCCATTTCAAGATTTTTATTTTGATTTTTTATGCCATGGATAATGCGTATTTCAAGGTTATAAGTACCTTAAACGTCTTCAGTAGTGAGCCGGTGATTACGATTATATCAGCGCAAATGCTGCGGCTCCCGGCTTTTACAACAGATTTTATTTAGATTCATCGCTTATTTTAATCAGATAGGTAATAATATCCCATCTTGAGTGAACTAAATCTTTGATGAGCCGCTACACTATACCTAGATTTATCGGAATCAGTAGGTAGGTAAATACCCATTAGTAATCTTGGCTTACGTTCAGCATAATTTTCCGATTAAGCCATAGGCTTCGGTCGGATTAGATTACATAGTAAACTACGAGCATTCAAACCTATAGATACTTACATCATATTATAATAATGGATTCAGTAGTATAATTAGGGGTTTAATGGCACACAAAACGTCCTAACCTTTTACCTTTTTAGTTTTATTGTCTTGTATCAGAGTAGGTACCTATATTACTATTCGTTTTCACCCCATGGATCATGATTGCTTTTTTGTTTGCTATTATGAAAATATGACAAAAACCCTGTTGACCTTAATGATGATTAATTTATTGAACACTCTTTTCAGTTTGAAGTAGTACTACAAAAATATCTTATATTTTTAATGTTCTGTAATAGGTACAATGTTTATCACCACAACGAACTATATCTCCGACTGCAAGATTCTCATTAATCAAAAAGTCGTTCGTCAGAGTAGGTACTCTTCAGTAATAATTTGAAGTACTTAAGAGGGGTCCTCCGTCACTCGATTCATACAAACGTAGTTCCAATTTCATTTGAATATTAAGCAACCAAAGTCCGTGAAATTTTGCAGACATATTCTAGAAACTAGTATCTATGTCTGTGGTTTTCCAGATTTCTGTTAAAATATTCGGTTTCAAAGTTGCGCGGTCTTAAAAATGTATATACAAATCTTTGAGCCCCTGTAATTTTAAAACTTCATATTTTTAGAAAAATCTAAAACACCACAGACACAGATATTATTTTCTAGAATATGTCTGCAAAATTTCATGGACTTTGGTTGCTTAATATTCAAATGAAATTGGAACTACGATTGTATGAAACGAGTGACGGAGAGATCCCTCTTAATCAAAAAGTCGTTCGCCAGAGTAGGTACTCTTTAGTAATAATTTGAAGTAATATTTTATAATAATTTGAAGTAATATTTTAAAATCCAACCGTAATGCTTTCAATGTCACGTTTACATTCAGCGATCACAGATTCATTAATTTAATTACATGAAATGAGCGTGAAATAAAGAGGGCATAATTAATTTTAATGAAGACTAAAACATTTTTCAGGTCACATAAGTATTTTATTTTAAGGGACACTAAGTGAGGTTGGGATGGGCGTGTCAAAATATTATTAATGTAATTTATGAAGGGCTTGTAACAAATATTATATTTGGCACAGGCGCTTTTTTTATTCAATTGTTGTGCAGGGGGTCTTTTACCATTACGTTTTCCAGTCCGACGTGACCGCTCGCCACGCGGGGAAAGGGTAGAGTTATCCACTGTAAAATAAATCGAAAAATTAAAAAAAAAGTATTGTATTTATGGTCCAGATATTCCAATACCACAAGAGTTACTTACATATTTTCCGAGAAACAAAATATGTGGAAGAGAATAAGTGTTAGCCTGTACTTTTAACGTACTTATATTATTATGCATACCTTTAGCAGTTGATGTTTTAAATTGACCGTCGGCACAGGCCAGCAGATATTATGCGTAGGTAGGTACGTCAGTACTAGTAGTACACATTCCACACAAGTTCCACACTAACATTACTCCATACATTTTTCTCAGAAAATAAGTACTTAAGGTCTGGCGGTCTTGGGATCTTGATCTTCTATAGTTTTATAATAGGGACTTCTAAAAGTTGTAAAATTTTCAATATGGACATTAAAACATAACTCCTCTACGTAAAAGATACAATTTCCATCGGCCAAAATACGGCAGAGTAATGAATCTGCTCACAGCTTACAGTTCTGTTAGCCGCCATATCGTTTTATGCACGTAATGCCCACGGTTTGCTAATACCAGCAGCGTGCATTCCGCTTATGAATCGAATTCACTACATACTAGCTATGGGATAAAGCTCTATCCACTTAGAAGTCCACGTTCGGTCAAAAAGCTTTCGAACTTTCAGCAAAACTAGAAGCAAAAAAAAATCCAGAGACGTGTATCTTATCTATACTAATAAATAAAATTGGAGTGTCTGTCTGTAATTTCGAAATAACTACCTCAAAAGCTCATATGGTTATTTGAACGATACCATAACCGAATCACACGTTTTTAAAATTTTTGTCTGTCCGTCTGTCTGTCTGTCTGTCTGTCTGTCTGTCTATCTGCCTGTCTGTCTGTCTGTCTGTCTGTCTGTCTGTCTGTCTGTTTGAAAAGGCTAATCTTCGGAACGGCTGAACCGATTTTGACGGGACTTTCACAGACAAGTAGAGGATTCATCAGGGTGTAACATAGGCTACTTTTTTAACCGACTTTCAAAAAAGAAGTTGTGTTTTTCTACCTATGTATACCAAAATCTCCGAGATTTCTGAACCGATTTGAGTAATTTTTTTTAATCGATAGAGGAACTTTGCGACATTGCCCTATAAAAAATTTAGATTCCAACTCCTCAATCCTGATGCTGCAGGGGATCTGATCACTAAAGTGAATGGGATTTAGAAACTGTCGTCGGTTATAACTTGATATTGAAGGTATATTTACCAAGTAAAGACTTTGTCGCGCGGTACGGATAGACTACTTTTGTCCTGGGAACTCAAAAGTTCCCACGGGATTTCTAAAAACCTAAATCCACGCGGGCGAAGCTGCGGGCATCAGCTAGTTTTCAATAAAGTATTATACTATCCATAAATGGAAGTATCTAGGAACCCACTGCATTATCATTCCAAGAAAGAATGTTTTAATTCGTTGAATAGTTCCGGAGATTACCTCCTACATTCAAACATACAAACTTTATTTCTGGGCTTTTACACAATTTGGATTTCATGGAGCTGAAATTTCTTGACTATACTCAGGTACTGTGGTTTTTATGTAAGGCTTTGTATTTTATGCCTTGGCAGATGCCAAATCAGGGTACTGGATTCAAGGGGAAGGAGACCTTTTCAAAATCTGTTCTAAATCGCCAGTTTATGTAGGTACAAATAAATAAAACATAAGTTGAGACAGCAAAAGCAGCCAAAATTAAATCCTTGGCTTAGTGGCCCGTGCGCGGCTGGGTCGCTTTGTGCATGTAATACCCTGGTCTCGCTAATGGCTTCTGTATGCATTCTGAATGGGCTGATAGGTATATGCTAGCTAGATATATCGAATTTTTGAATTTAGAATACATACGAATTCAATTTTCGGGAAGTTTATGCTATGAACCGAAAACGATAAATGAATATCGTTTAGCTATTCCCCCTTAACTTAACCCCCGACCCAAATAGAGGGGTGTTATAAGTTTGACGCGTGTATCTGTCTGTGGCATCGTAGCTCCTAAACTAATAAACCGATTTTAATTGAGGTTTTTTGTTTAAAAGGTGGCTTGATCGAGAATGTTCTTAGCTATAATCCAAGAAAATCGGTTCAGCCGTTTGAACGTTATCAGCTCTTTTCTAGTTTTCTCATAGAGGTTTTTGTGTCGGGGGTTTTTTAAACTTTGAGTTATAGTTTGTTTAAATCATTGTGGGCATACGCATTTTCCTAGGACCTAGACGATAAACGTCTACGCAAACGCGTTCGTCTACAATCTGCACCTTGTTACTCTTGTTCTTAAATTTTAGTTTTGAATTATTACGTATCACTTGTCGTAACAATAATATAATACTTAATGCTAAATTATAAAAACCCTTTCATTAGTCTAATTACTTAGTAATTAATTTGATTTTAAAGGTTAAAGAAAGGTCGTGTCTGTATTTCACTATAAAATAAAAGTCTGTACTCTGCCTACTTATGATTTAAACATAACATTGCTAAATAAAAACATCACATCTGAAAATTTTAATAATATCAACAACAAATAATAAGACAGGTATATTTCCCTTACCATTTGGAGCAAATAAATACTTATTTTCATTACAAACGTGATACACACGAGTTCATAATATTCCTCTGTTTCGTGAAACTGAAATCACTGAGCAGTGAACTCATCGCGTGACATGACATAATGAATTCATTATTTTTCTGTGATACCTAACTTTTTTCAACTAAATTGGGACAGCGTAATTTTAACAGTGCACGCTCGTTTTAAATTTATTACGACTACGTGTAATATTCCAAAATTAATTCATACTATTATAAATGTCAATAGGTCAATGTAATTCAAATGAAAATATGGCATAGTTTATTAATAACTAGATACCCATCTCCGAGATGCTAAGTACGCGCCCTTCATCAAAATCAATTAAGAAAATGGACCGTAGAAAGATTACAGACAGATAGACACCGTCGCATTTATAATATTACTGGGTAGATTTGGCCAAAGCCGAAAACATACATAATAAATACTAGGACTGTAGGAGACATGGGAGTACAAAACGGCACAGGATAAGATAGGTAAGCTGAATAATAAATCCGAGGCTTGCGGTCTGTTGGCTGCCAGATTGCTCTGTGCGCGTAATACCTCCGTTTGGCTAATGGCTTTACCAAGTGCATTCGCTAGGCAACATATAAATTGGATACATATGTTTGAAAGCACATAAATACTGGCCATAAGAAAAACAAATAATTTTCCTTTGCGAACATCGTCTCCATTTTTACTCACGATCGAGATGGTATACCTACGCGTTTGGCGTTAGAGTTGTATGTTTGCATTTTTTGTTAAAATTATCCGAAAAACAACAGATTTTTTGCATTGAGTAGATCTATAATTATTATTACTTACGGGAAGTGTAGTGTACATATTATGATTAACACCTTGATTAACACCTAAGAAGGCCCTATAATCGTGATATTAATTATTTGGCATTTTCCTGAAAACTACTGGGTGACTTTACGCATTAGATTCGCACTTCGGAGCAAGTTTTTATGTTAAGATAGATAGATACATAGAACACTTTATTGCACACAAAAACACATGTAAAGGATCACAACACAGAAAGAAGAAAACAGAAAAAACAATTGTCTGCAAAGGCGGCCTTATTGCTTGGAGCAATCTCTACCAGGCAACCTTTGCTTTGATTAAGTTTAGGTTATAGGCTACCAGAAGGTAAATGAAAAGTTTTTCATTCGAAACATTTGATTGACAAATAAAAATTGGTTTATTTATTAATTTAGTTATTTATTTCATAAAATAACTAATCTTTATATTATATTTATTCCTGTGTAACAAGATATCCTTAGGTTTGAATGACATGATCTCATGTCGCCCGAGATCCACGCTAACGAGGTACTTTGGGTCCTTTTATAAGACTAACTAGGTACCTGCTGACTATTTAAAGAAACTGTCTCTTATATAATTTTTTTAATCCTTATTAAGTCTTACAAGCGGGTGGTACTTGCGGTTTTATATAACTGTAAAATCTAGATCTATACCCATAAACTACCCATACCGTATTTTTTTTTCTGGATACCGAAACCGATAATGGTTGTATATCTACCGAGACCCGTAATGCTCAGTAGTAGGTGGTGTAGGTTCAACGATGGAGTATAAATTTACTAATAATAATATGCAAAACACATTACGTCAATATTTATTTTTTCCAATACAATCCCAATTAAAAAAAACGCCCTGACTTAACAAACCAATTAAAAGTTACAATTTCACATATAAATATTATTAATAAAACTGACCTTACATAATTGGAATGTAAATCCCGCTTAACTAAGCTAAGCGCTCTGATTGGCTCTTCGTCGATTCGAACCGCCAAAATCCGGCCTGAATCGAATAAATCCGGATTTGTGCAGTTCCGAAATTCACAACTTTGCTTGTTACTTAGGTTAAATTATCGTGACCGTACCCTATCTACTCGTACCATGTATTGAAAAGGCGCTCAATGTGACCTATGGTATTTTTCTCTGCATAGTAGCGTCGTACATAGTTCTCATTACTGAGGGTTATGATCAATTTTCATCATACTAATATAATAAAAGCGAAAGTTTGTATGTGTGTGTGTGTGTGTGTGTGTGTGTATGTTTGTTACTCCTTCACGCAAAAACTACTGGACGGATTGGGCTGAAAATTAGAATGGCCATAGATTATACCCTGGATTAGCACATAGGCTACTTTTTATCCCGGAAAATCAAAGAGTTCTCACGGGAATTTTAAAAACCTACATCCACACGTACGAAGTCGCAGGTATCAGCTAGTTATTCATATAATTGTAGTTTTCTTAGGTAATATTGTTACGCCAAGGTTTTCAGATCTTTCCGCATAAGACTCGAGTAGCTATTCGACTATAAGAATAGGTTGTTACGGCTATACTAACGTATTTAGTTGATGCAAGCCCGACTAGTTTAGAACCCATCTGAAGTCGTTTTTCATAGGAACTCAGCTCCTATACCTCCTAAGCTATACGTATAATGGAAATCACTCTATCATGAGTGATTTCCATAATACGTATAGCTTTAAAGCTACTCGACTGTTGTCCATGTTGATTTCTGTAAACAAACTTTCCAGTGGACACTTGGCCTTAAAGTCAGCATAATCCTATAAAACACTAGTCATGAAATCTACAAATCCTCCCAACATGGAGCATATAACTTTACTTGCACCTGTGTACCACTGCAACGTAATCCGATTGCATTTGCCTAATGCCTAGCTGCGCTAACATAGCTTATCAGTATGTACAGTATTTTGTGGTATTTTGTGTACATTAGTTTGCCTCATCAGCGTTTCAAATGTAATAACAACTCGAATGTCGAAACGTTGAATATTGCATTACAAAATTATTATTTTAATCAAAATTATTTTCATGGTGGTATGGTGATAATAATATGCTGCGTATTTTGCATTAATGCATAATCAGGTTTTAAGGAAGAGGCTCTCTTTTAATTTGCTCTTTTTTACTAAGCTTAGGTTAGAACTTGTAAACTCTAAAAACTTGTAGCGCTTTAAATCTCCGTCGTCTTCCTAATACAAAGACAACTTTATTCAAAAAATATTAGAAGAGTAGAGAAGTATCGAGAGATTTTATTAATCAATATATTGTTATCATAGCAAAAATATGTCAACAGTTAACATAACCATAACCCTTCCTTTTGGCTTTGCCGTAGTCGAGTAAAGAGCAGACTCTACTTTGTGGAAGTCCATGAAACAACAAGGTTAAAATAATACATGCAAAAAGAGTACGCAGCTAAGCAAGCAACACGCATCACCACCAGTATATAAATAACACACACACACACACACACACGTACGCACACGCACACATACAAACTTTCGCCTTTATAAATTGTGTGATAGTAAATATAAATTATCTGTTATTACAACAGTAGTTTGCATACGTGTAAATTAAAAATTTGTAACACACCCCTAACAAGTAAAGGTTATACAGTAACTAGAAAAGAGCTGATAACTTTCAAACCGATTTTCTTGGATTATAGCTAAGAACACTCTCGATTAAGCCACCTTTCAAACAAAAAAACTAAATTGAAATCGGTTCATTAGTAATTTAGGAGCTACGATGCCACAGACAAATACACAGATACACAGATTCACACGTCAAAATTATAACACCCCTTTTTTTGGGTTAAAAACATAAACTTGAAACAAAATATAATTAAGATAATATTTCGTATTTTTTACAGTGCAGACATGCGTCGAGTGCTAAAACTGCACCAGTCACAAAGAGTGCAATCTCATTAGGGAGGCAAGCTTTTTTCATGTCGCTGACTTCGCCATTTCGCGAGAGAAGATGTTGCAGTAATTGTGCTGAGTGTAGAAATATAAAAAAAAACAACAAGCTAAGCTTCTTAATAGTGTACTTATTTCTGGTTAAAACTTTTTTCACAAGTGTAAATTAAAAATTTATAACACCCCCTACAAGTGAAGGTTACAGTAACTAGAAAAGAGCTGATAACTTTCAAACGGCTGAACCGATTTTCTTGGATTATAGCTAAGAACACTCTCGATCAAGCCACCTTTCAAATAAAAAAACGAAATTAAAATCTATTTATTCGTTTAGGAGCTACGATGCCTAAATGTAGCCTATGTCACCCGGACTATAAGGACGAGTCTGTTGACACCTCATCGGTCCAGTGAATTAGGCGCTACGGTGGAACACACAGAATTCAATACCAACATACATACATACATAGACTGCTAAAATCATAACCCTTCCTTTTGGCTTTGCCGTAGTCGGGTAAAAATAAGACTTCACTTTGTGCTGCCTATACAAACAAACATAATAGGTACAATTCTAGTAGATACATAGATGTACAGTATATGTCAGTATCTTCAAACCACATAGGTTTGCATATTTATGAGACTACGGCCGTCGCAATGAAGGCACACTAATGAAATAGCGTCTTGAATTTGGCAGCATTATACCTACATATTCATGGAATATTATATTGTACGTAATTGCGATGTTACTATTACGTGGAAACCTCACTACAGTCTTACCTACTACTAAAATAATGTAGTACGCACAGGGTTTCGCTTGTATCTATCCAGCACCTCTCTCTCTGCAACACATTAAATTATCTTCATCAAATCTGTGATTTCCGGTTTGAGGTCACTATTCAAAAAGGAACGTTGGGACCTTAAGTTTTTTTAACCCCCGACCCAAAAAGAGGGGTGTTATATGTTTGACGTGTGTATTGTGTATCTGTCTGTGGCATCGTAGCTCCTAAACTAATGAACCGATTTTAATTTAGTTTTTTTGTTTGAAAGGTGGCTTGATCGAGAGTGTTCTTAGCTATAATCCAAGAAAATCGATTCAGTCGTTTGAAAGTTATCAGCTCTTTTCTAGTTACTGTAAGCTTCAATTGTCGGAGGTGTTAGGTATTTAATTTACACTTGTTGATCCTGCGAGCGATGTGCCTGCCTGTTGCCATTAATTCCAAATGTTTCGGCTTAAATAAATAAAGCCTTTATTGCTGATAAATTTACAATAATAAACTTAAGTCTCGCACTTTGGTTATTTAGCAATCAGCGCGTCCTCCGACGCATAGGCCTCCTCCAGACATTTCCAAACGAGTCTATCCCGTGCTTGCCTCGTCCACAATGACCCAGCCGTCTTCTTTATATCATCGGCCCAACGCTTTCTTTGTCTTCCCTTTTTCCGCTTCGAGCCATCCCTAACTTCCCACTCTGTCATGGCTTGGGTCCATTTTTTTGAATTGAATGTTTCGGCTAGCTATCGATAATTACTTTGTAATTCTAGTTACGTTGTGAGCTGTTAATCTTGCAACATTTCTACTTTTGGTCTGAATAAGTATTTTACCGGTTTAATTTTTAAAGA
This sequence comes from Maniola jurtina, assembly GCF_905333055.1. NCBI lineage: Eukaryota > Metazoa > Arthropoda > Insecta > Lepidoptera > Nymphalidae > Maniola > Maniola jurtina. The sequence continues at coordinate 6,384,468 of NC_060033.1, forward strand.
GAACCTACAAAGTATAAAAATTATCTACCTGACCAAACCGTGAAGAAACCTGAGAGTACCCATAGTAATGCCTGAGAGTACTTCATAATTAATCATAATGTATTCTGAGGTGTGTGAAATCTGCCGCGGATTGGCAATATGCTTGACCAACCGGCAATGTGAGTGATGACGATGAAGCATGAACGTACAGTATTGAGTCTATAAATAATAAGCAAAAAAAAATTATACCGAATTATTCAAAGCTCTCTTTTGAATAATCTGAGATGAATGAGAACGAGACAGTAATCTTTTGTGTAGGTACTAGAATTAGATTACCTAAATTTTATATTAAACGTAATAATTATTTCGTGAATAATATTATACTGCCACCAAATTTAATATTCTATCATATTACCGTCTTCATTAGAATAGACAGAGCCTCATAAATATGCAAGCATTGTAGTTTCAACCTTTTTTTTTTTTTTTTTTTTTTTTTTTTTTTTTTTTTTTTTTTTTTTTTTTTTTTTTTTTTTTTTTTTTGTTGACGCTGGGGAATGCATTTACGCATCCCCCCCGGAGGGAGGGTATGTGGGACTCGCCGGCCGAGAGGCGACCGGAATACCCACTAAACCCCAGCGGCGCTACTGCGCGTCGCCTGGCGACTGGGTCACGGGAACGGCCGAAGCAAACAACCGCGACCCAGCCAGCGACGTCTGCCAAGGCAGACCCTCCACCGGGGACCTACTCGGTCCCCATCGACGCACCTCCGGGACGCACCAACGAAGTGCGTCCCCCGACCTTGGGACGCGCACGTCGCCCGCGTCCCATCCTCCGCTTCATCCACTGTGCCCTCTGCTAGTCAGAGGGACACGCGGAGAAACCTCCCCCACTGCCAGGTCATTAGCCATAGCCAACAATATCTCCGAAGAGAAATTATTAGCCATGTTTCAACCTTAGATTAGCGTCAGGATATAATATCTATTTACATGAGAGACAATTTAAAAAAATGGTTTAATTGATACTTAATCGTCATTTTTTTCAGGGCTATCCCTGAAAAAAATATTAAGTGCGAGTTGGACTCGCACAGGAAGGGTTCCGTACCATCGTAATTCCGTACCATTGTGATTTTTTTTAGTATTTGAGGTTATAGTGACAATAGAAATACATATTTTGTGAAAATTACAGGTTTCTACCTATTATGGTTCATGATATACATCCCGCTGACAGACAGACGGACGGATGTGATGTCACCTCACTAGAAAATTGGCATCTCGACCTGTCGCGAACAATAGGAGTTCAACAAGGAAAAGCTAATTTAATCTATACTTATTACATATCAAGTTGAGCACTCACATCACACTTAAATATTCCTTTACAAAATACGAGTATAGTGTTACCAGTAGGTATTACACTACCAAATACAAAGCAGTCTATGCTTCATTAGTCTGCCTTCATTACGGACGTGCCTCATAAATATGCAAGCTTATGGAGCTTCAAGCTGGGAGTGACGGGAACATGTGTACGGGAAAATGCATTATGTATCTTGATGTGGGTCAGAGTAACGTATTGTTTGTGAAAATGTGGTGGAAATTATATCAAGTTTGGCCCTAATGGCGCAACGCACACAGGTCAGCGTAGAGCCGAGCCGAGGCGTCTTTCTTAATAACAACTTAAAATATGCTTTATTTACTTTAACATAAGGGTGGTGGGTGCTTGGAACGTCCAAACGTGCTACGCATCCTCTTTTTTAACCCCTGACCCAAAAAGAGGGGTGTTATAAGTTTGACGTGTGTATCTGTGTGTCTGTGTATCTGTGTATCTGTCTGTGGTATCGTAGCGCCTAAACGAATGAACCGATTTTAATTTAGTTTTTTTTTGTTTGAAAGGTGGCTTGATCGAGAGTGTTCTTAGCTATAATCTAAAAAAATTGGTAAATATATCAATTTAAACCGTATTCCAAAGTAATAAAGCTGAGTTTAAGTTCTAAACTTGACTCCACTCCATCTGTATGTGTCGATCCTTACAGTTTGAATAAAAACATTCAGAACGAAAAAATCTCTTCGGAATAAAAATCCCTATAAGAATGATTTTCTTCAAAAAAACCTAACTCAGTACATTTTGCTTTACAGAAATATGATAGACAGCATATTTACTGTAGCTCAAGCGTGCAGAAAATGATAGAAACTTAGAAAAACAACCTGACTACATAGAAGGTACTATGATTTGATTTGACTCACTCAAATCGCATCGGGTCAGGTTGGGTGGCATGTAACAAGTAGGTATGTTCCCTCAGGGCTCAAAGCAATATTTCAAAGACGTTGTAAAGCATCAGGTGCCTCATTAAGAGAACAAACAGACACCAGGTAATATATAAACTGACTGACGGACAAAAATTAACGTAGATACAACTTACTCTAATCACAGAAGTTGATAGAAACTTGTTTGTAACCCCCGACCCAAAAAGAGGGGTGTTACAATTTTGACGTGTGTATCTGTGTATCTGTCTGTGGCATCGTAGCTCCTAAACTAATGAACCGATTTTAATTTAGTATTTTTGTTTCAAAGGTGGCTTGATCGAGAGTGTTCTTAGCTATAATCCAAGAAAATCAGTTCAGCCGTTTGAAAGTTATCAGCTCTTTTCTAATTACTGTAACCTTCACTTGTTGGTGTTATAAATTTTTTTTTAATTTACACTTGTTTAAGTTTTCTCTACGAACTGAACAGCAAAATTCCACCTACCTCTAATATCTATATCTATATCCTTTGGACCATTTTGGTTGCCTGGAAGAGATCGCTAGGTAGCGATAAGGCCGCCAAATTGTACCTATATTTTGTTGAGCTTTTTATGTGTTTTTCTGTACTAATTTTGTGGTGTACGATAAAAGTATATTCATTCATTCATTCATTCAAAATAAGTCTGACTATAGAAGGTGCTACGATTTGATTTGACTCACACAAATCGCATCGGGTCAGGTTGGGTGGCATGTAACAAGTAGGTATGTTCCCTCAGGGCTCAAAGCAATATTTCAAAGACGTTGTAAAGCATCAGGTGCCTCATTAGGACAATAAACAGATACCAGGTAATATATAAACTGACTGACGGACAAAAATTTACGTAGGAACAGCTTACTCTAATCACAGAAGTTGATAGAAACTTGTTTTTAACCTCCGACCCAAATAGAGGGGTATTATAAGTTTGACGTGTGTATCTGTGTATATCTGTCTGTGGCATCGTAGTTCCTAAACTAATGAACCCATTTTAATTTAGTTTTTTGTTTGAAAGGTGGCTTGATCGAGAGTGTTCTTAGCTATAATCCAAGAAAATCGGTTCAGCCGTTCGAAAGTTATCAGATCTTTTCTAATTACTTAACCTTCACTTGTTGGAGGTGTTATAAATTTACACTTGTTTAAGTTTTCTCTAAGAACTGAACAGCAACATAAGTCTTGCTATAGAAGGTACTACGATTTGATAAGACTCACACAAATCGCATCGGGTCAGGTTGGGTGGCATGTAACAAGTAGGTATGTTCCCTCCGGGCTCAAAGCAATATTTCAAAGACGTTGTAAAGCATCAGGTGCCTCATTAAGAGAACAAACAGACACCAGGTAATGGCAATTTTCGAGGCATTAATAACGCCTGGCGCAATTACTAACTAAATTCATTAGCAGATTGGGGTGTAGCATAAATATTTAGCAGCCGGCTCTAATACATTAGAAGGCAAAAGCTATCTGTGAATTATGTATCAACGTGTGGTACAAGTGAAATTGGATCACGGTTCGTAAAGATATTACTTGATAGAAATCAGCTGTTTTGCAAATATGGCTTGGAATAATGTTATCATAATGATACTAAGGTACTTATTTTATTCTTTTTAATGAAAAATAAAGAACTATGGCAGTTAGCATATAATATTGTTTGAATAAATTCTATTTCAACAAGAGATTACAAGTGTAAATTAAAGATTTATAACACCCCCGACAAGTGAAGGTTACAGTAACTAGAAAAGAGCTGATAACTTTCAAACGGCTGAACCGATTGTCTTGGATTATAGCTAAGAACACTCTCGATCAAGCCACCTTTCAACCAAAAAAACTAAACTAAAATCAGTTCATTAGTTTAGGAGCTACGATGCCACAGACAGATACACAGATATACACGTTAAACTTATAACACCCCTCTTTTTGGGTCGGGGGTTAAAAATAACAATTATATTATATTCACCAAAACCTCAACAAGAATCTTAAGAAGTCGTTATAAATATTATTTTGTAGTTCTATTAAAGCTATTATACCTTTTTATAAAAAAATGGTAGATCTCAAAATTTCTTTACTCGCTTGTCGCTTATAACTTGGACGTTATCTACTGTACAGAATTGACTTTTACATACAATGAATAACATACATGAAGATTTTGGTAGTAAATAAACTAAGTTCGTGTTGGAGTTCGCAGGATATTGATTAGGGAGGCTACAAGATTGTTTTACTTTGGGATTTGCCAGGGCCTTCAGAGAATATTGGGGTACGAAATATTGGAATCTCGGAGAAATATTTCAGTAATAAGATTGGGAAACAACTTCCTTTTGTATATATGAAGTTGATATTTGAATATGAAAGCTCAACACAAAAAATATGTAAGGGTCTAGGGATTTACTACCAAAAAATACATTTTCTCTTTAAACGTTATCAATGAGAATAGCAAACTAGAAAATATACGAGATCTTTGGCGATACAAAAGATCATTATTAAGTTAAGTAATATTCTGGTATTTAGAACGCAAATAGGTAATATTTTATCTATTTCACATTTTGCCTATTATTTTAAATGCGAATTTCCTCCAGGAAAATTTCCACACAATTTTTAAAAACCCCCGTGGACGTTACCTTTCTCAATTTTAAGATAAGCATTGAACTACTGATCTAATTATAAAGTAATGATCTAAATAAGTACATTATCTAGTAGGGTGTACCTACTAGATAATGTACTTATTTAAACTTCCTTCCTCTAAACCTAATAATTTTGCCAATCTGATGATCCTCGTAGGTCCCTTGTTGAAATATATGCAACAACTATTGCATGTTTTAGTCCATTGACAAGTAAGTATACTTGCGTAGAAAGAAAGCAAAGGCTCAAAAAATTGCAAAGGTATTAAGTGAATTGGGACAATAAGAGATAATAGAAAGGATAAAACTATGATTGGAACTATTGTAGGTATTTAGGTATAGCTATACAGAAAATCCCTCATTGAGACAGAGAGGCGGTGACAAAATTAACAATGATAAAGGCCTCTAGGCGCATATTATATTGTATGTCAACGATAACATGGAGACTGTTTGTCCCATAAATACATAACCTTCGTATCTTTCAATACGAGTCACAATAATCTCAGCTGCCTAAATATACCGTCACACCCTCGTCAAGCACATATGACCAAGGCATTGGATTAACTCTGACAACAATGACTATTTTATTTGAATTTGGGAACAAAGTATTTTTACATAAAGACAAGTCAAAACTGGCGTTGTGTTGGAGAGCAGAATTAAAATTGGATGTTTCTCAAAACAAATAAACCTTAAAAAATCACATGATGGCCAAGATTTAGGCCTTTGGCCAATAGTCAGTTTGAAGCTTCAGCCTGTGACTTTATAGCGAACTACACAATCCTTTTACTGACCGCTCGAGCAGTCACCTGCAACTTGATAACGACTGCTCGAGCGCTTCGTGTACGTTGTTCAGCGATCAACTGCACATGTTATCCTTGTATGACTGCTCTAACATAATATTGAAATAATAGAGACGTCTCATGTATCTGCGCGGACGAATTGCTGTGGAGAATTTCTGCGCGTATTTTTCTGCTCCACTAGCTTTGCTTCTGGCCTTATACCTAAGGGTAAGCCTTTCTTTTGTCTGATGACGCCATCTATATAATCATCTAGTATCATCATTACAAAATGACCTACTCTTATCATCGCGGAAATCATGGACTTGCTATTACAGTGTTGAAGCGAGACGTTGTTTCATAAATTCGTGTGGGATCCTAAAAACGTAACTCGGGCAAAAGGTCAAAGAGACCAATATTGGTTCTCATTTCGCTTATTTGCAATGTAAAACATTGAAAAGTCGCAGAATCCGGAGAAGTCATCCTCAATTGTTCGAGGGCGTGATTCAATTCTCAAGAAAGATGCTTTAAATTCCGATCGGACGATCCTATACAAGGGCTGTCACTATCGATTTGATAAGGTCAACTATGTAGGAGTTCAGAATATGGGATGGATTGCTTATTTTGAAAATAGCCAGTTTTACAGTTTGAAAATAGAAGGTTTAAGTTTTGTTTTGATTCCGGACAGATGAAGCATTTTTCAATTCATTACTGATTTTGTGAAAATCACCAACTATCATTAATCACCTTTCCTTAAAAATAATTCCTAAAGATGAACCTTCTAATTAGCCTTTTCAAGTACCCTTTATATTTCTTAGAAATAAAGGAATATTTTAATGCAGGCAACTATAATAATATATTCCTATGATATGTGTATAAGCATATAATAAACATATTCATATATAGGAATATTATAATAATATATTATATTCCTATATGTTTATTATACCACTAGACTAGGTATATATGCTTATTATGCCACTTCATCCGCGTGAACTACACAAATAATTTCAAAACATATTTTACCCCTTAGGGGTTGAATTTTCAAAAATCGTTTGTTTATGTCATAATAGCTTACATGCCTAGCTAATCCGTCCACTGTTTTGAGCTGTGCTTTGATATACCAGATAGTCAGTCAGTTTAGATTTAAGATTCACAATATTTTGTTTATTTACAGGCATGTTCTATTCTAGATTTGACACTTGGGGCAAGTTCCTTTATTTGATATTGCGTTGCAACCCTATTTCTGTTGTAATAGCCATTGGGATGAGTACTGCCAGAATAGATGGCTAGGATTCTCTTAGTATTAATATTTAGTTTAAACCAAAATAAACTTTAGAATAGAAATAACAGAGTTCAATTTGGAAAGAAAAATGTTGAATTCGAGCAAACGAAATCAAACGCTTGGGTTATATCTAAGCAAAAGTATTTCTTTAGCAATTGAATAGATTTATTTTGCTGGGTTAAAATATTAGTCAAATAGTTTATGTAAATTTTTTACTGCTTTGTTTATTTTTTGTTGGTTGTCGTCCCTAAAGTTATTTTCCTTACTTATTGCAAAAAAGCTTTCACGAGTTATAAAGTTTAAAGTTATAGCGTATTTTTAAGTTCAAAAAAAGAAAGGCATTAACTACATTACAAAACTACTAGATTTCAAAAATGAACATTGAAACACTTGTTTACTTTTACCCGATAGGTACATGTATATTCCATACCTACTTCAGTGTTTTTTGGTGCTGTATTGGATTCCTCATAATTACCAAATGCATAAGTGATTCATTATTTTTTGTAAAAAAGGTGCTGGCTTCATCTTAGCATTCTACGTGGTTTTACATGTACCTATTTGACAAAAATAAATACAATAAGCCTGATATGATGCAAAAATGCATCATAAAAAAAATAGATAAATACATCCGGTGGTAACAAATAAAAGGAACCAATCACTTCAGTGAATTCTGAAAATATAAAATCCATATCCATATAATGTTATAATTATTTTTTTTAATTTATTTATTCACACAAATTTTATCTATTTTTAACATTTTATATCTCGCCAAACTGGTGGCGCTCTTACCTTTATGCTACTTACTCCATACACTAATAATAACTACTTCTGATATTAAATATATTAATTGCGAATGTCTGTCTGTCTAATCAGCTCTCACGGTCTATCCGTTTAACCGATTTTGACCTTTGGTACTGCGATATCTTGCATCCTGGTAAAGGACAGGCTACTTTTTATCCGTTATATCCCAGAAGTTCCCACGGGATTTTCTAAAACCATCCACGTGGATAAAGTCGTGAGCATCGTCTAGTTTGTGTAAATAAGATAGTAGAAATTAAAATAATGTCGTATTTTACTTAGCTAATGTTGAAACGGCCCACAGAGAGCGACCTTGCCTTGTCATATCTCGCTTGAAGCTAATATTTCATCGTAGCTTAGAGCTATATGCCACCACTTTAATATAAAGACACTTTGTTTACTTTAGCAGTTGCCCACAACTTCATTCGGGTTCACCTTACTTCTGAAATTTTCAAGCAATTCCGTAGCAACCCCTTTGAAAGGTTATAAGCGAAACACAGACCAACTCGTATTGTTACTTTGTGTTAAACTATATCAAAAATTTTGATACATGCACATTTACGATATCAGATCAGCATCCGATATCAAAATCGAATCGGATGTACTAAAAATTCCGCAACTCTAAGCCTGGTTGAAATATTAGCTAGAACAGAAATGTGACAGCGAGAGGGCGTTATTTCTAGGCCATTTTGATATTACCTAGTGAAGTCAGAAGCATAAGTAATAAGAAAACTCTGCTTTGAAATACAATATTCTCCTAGAAAATGTTTTCTTTAATACCCGCGACTTCGTCCGCGTGAATTTAGATCTCATAATCTTAGGAGAATTAGATAGTTTTAATTGCCGGGATAAATAGAAACTCATGTCCGTTTTTGAGATGCAAGCTATCTCTGTATCTTTCGTTCGAATCGGTTAAAAGAATGGGCTATGAAAAGGTGACAGACCAACACACTTTCGCATTACGATATTAGTATCGATTAGGCTCACACGATAGGTACATAACGCCTGTATCACATTTAAATATCGTTCCATATGCAGGTATTGTTCATATACTTTTTAATTTGAACTCAAAAGGCGCCTATAAACCCTAAAGTTAGCGCGAAGAAGCTAATTTTGAACTAAAAATAAACTCTTACAAATCAAACTATAACGATATATAGACCTACCAAATGATAAAATACTATAATAAACAAACTCTTCTACATTCAGTATATAATTATTTTGTTGTATAACATTTGAACAGAGCAGTTATTAACTACCTCTAATCAAGAAAGCTAAATGCCTAGTAGTCACTTTACTCAGACATAATTAAAGGTATATGAACATTTTGCCAACAGAGCAGCGAACTCAAATATACTGTTTGCTCTAGCCAAATAACTTCTAAGGCAAATATTTGTCCCAGTACGCTAGTAATATGCCAACTCTCTGGCGTTGATCGCGTTGAGGATATCGCATTTGACGCCCCTAGGACGGCTTCAGATAAGCTTTATTATTGTACATAATATAAGCTCGATTTCATACGCACGTATACGGGTGCCTTTTACTATGCGTACATCTAGTATGAACGTAGACGCGCTTATAAGCTCGTATACGTGCGAGTCGTTTTTTTGTCGGAATCCATATTGCTTCAGACTGACCCAATCACTGGTTCGAGTGAACATGCTGGAATAAGCGTGTACACGCGCGTCCGATTTAGTGAAACGTGGGTAAGCGCCGCCAAAACCAACGTAAACACTCAGTAAAAAGGTAGTCTGAAACAGCCCTAAATAGTAACTTTCTTTGTTTTAAAAAGTAGAAAGGCTGTGTTATGACGGAGCAATACCAGGGACAATGCGGTATGTTACATGAAACATTCATTTTGCGACCATATTGTAGCATGGGTCTATCTCTATCCTTGTATTGCAATAGTGTTAACAGTGCGGTAATATTTTTGTTTCCCAAGGATGATAAAATTCTACTTTATAGTAGTTATATTAACGGTAAAGTAATCACTTGACGAGCAAGTGTATTGTACCAAAATAATATTTTGTTAATTCATTATTATTAAAAAAATAAACTAGTCTCACAGAAAAAAAGCACAGTTTTCTAGTTTATAAAATAGGTAAACCATGAAAAACTTGAAATAGAGTCACATTGGTCAAAAAAATTACGGAACAGCGTGTCACCTATAAAGTACGAACTATTTTAAATTGATTCGTACTATTTGATTGATTGAATTTTGGTTGAACTCAATATCAGTAACAGAAACGCCAAACTTTATTCAAACATTTTTATTTACTCCCGAATATTCGATGTTCACGAAACAAAAAATGGTTACTCTATAGGCAAAAATAACACTCTCCATTTCTTATTTCGATAATGTACGACTACCCTCTCAACTTGTAGACTTGTTGCTATCCTCAACATAAGTGAGAACGTAATAAATTTGAACAAATATCACGTCTTTATTTTACTTAACATCTTTATTTTTCACATAGACTACTATTATAACAAACTAGCGACCCGCCCCGGCTTCGCACGGGTGGACATTTATTTTTTCTATTTTCCGGGATAAAAGCCTCCCTATAGCCTATACGGTTATCCGTATAGCCTATACGGATTCGGAAGAATCCCTCTAAGTAATGGTAAAAGAAATTTTGAAATCGGTCCAGTAGTTTTTGAGCCTCTTCAATACAAATATACAAAAATACAAAGGTTTCCTCTTTATAATATTAGTATAGAAAACCGGCCAAGTGCGGGTCAGACTCGCGCACTGAGGGTTCCTTTTGAGGTAACTACGGAACCCTAAAAATTTAGGCAGAAATATTTACAGTACGCACCAAGGTTACGGCTCGCAAATTGCATCACAAACAAACTTCTAACCCCCAACAATACATCACATCTACAGATATGAAATTACATATATAATATGCGCTACATGTAAGTCGCTATATAGTCACATCGCGCTGCTGCCATTTGTCTCGTGACGTCCCTGATTTCAGTTGCTGCAAAACAGTACGTGCATCCTTAAACAAATTTTAATCCGGTATGCCCGCTCTTCACGCGCACTGCAGCAGCTCGCAAACAGCGCAAAACCTAGGACTGATTACGGACCAAAACCGGCCAAGTGCGAGTCGGCCTCGCGCACCTAGGGTTCCGTACTCTGGTATTTTTTCCGACATTTTGCACGATAAATCAAAAATTGCATTAAAATAAATAAAAATCGAGCGGGGGCGGGCAGGCAGGCAGGCAGACAGGCAGGCAGGTAGGCAGGCAGGCAAAACGAAAAGACAGACAACAAAGAGATCATATAAGGGTCCCATTTTTCCTTTTGAGGTACGGAACCCTAAAAACTGACATCGGAAGCGCGAATTTGAAGCCGCGCAACTATCCACCACAGTCTACTTTTTAAAATTCTTTGTTAGGCTAGGGACTAGCTAAATACGCGAGTGAAAAATACACGCAAATTTTTCTTCGCCATCTTGTCCACACTGATGTGGTGCTTGGTTAACATTTCAATAGGTCATAATATTAGTATCGGAATTCCGTGTGCGGATTTCGACGTATGAGTTGCCATTAGATTTAACGTTACCTTTAATTCAATCTTGTTTTTACAGGTACAACAGGAATGTTAGAAGATACTCGTAGAACATTCGAATATGAGCTGATTTACAGTAACGTGTAAGTACTTTGTTGTTTGGAATATTAATTGTAAAATAGTTATAAGTTGAAATTGGTCGAGTAGTTGAGGCATAAATTAGTAGTAAACAAACGAAAAGACACACTTTTATATTTATACCATTAAGTATGGATTTATATATTATTGTTCAGGATTTTACAGCTTGATAGCGCTACTATTACGCCATAGCCGATATCTGCATGGTGAAATATACTACCAATGAATTTCATGAAAAGCCAACGTACGCTAAAAAACGCATGCACCTCTTTTTATTCGTAAAAACCGCTGCGTTCGTGGTTGAAAGGGTAGCCAATCGACCGGTCAAACAGTATTTGTATTTCAATGTAAATATAAGTTCAAACTTTCTAGTTTTTCGATAAATTCATTTTTACATTCAAGTACCTACTGAAATTCAAGAGAACTGATCTGTCTACTTATATTAATCAATATATCTATAGTTTAAATATAAATGTGTATTATTCTACAAAACACATTTTAAATCGTTACTTGTATACTGAAATTATAAACATGTAAGGTTTATAAGTTTGCTTGTAGGGAGTAATCTCTGGAAATACTGAACTGATTTTGAAAATTCTTTCACCAGTCGAAAGTTATATTATTCCTGAGTGGCATTAGGTTCCATTTTATTGTCAAAAAAATTTGATAACGATAAAATTCCAATAAGCTACCTGTGCGAAGCTAATAGTTACATAAAATATCTTGGTCAGAAGGACATTCTCAGAAAATTGAAAAAGTAAGATAAGATTTTCGAGACCAGACGCTTGAAGATAAAATCGCAAACTACTTACCTACTTACACCTTATATGCTGCCTTGATTTTATAAATCTTGGTAAAATACTTTATACATATGTATTTGTCCCTAAAAAAATGATCAGTGTAGTTCCAATTCTTGATGTTTATCATAATGCTCATTATTTTATGTCAGAGCATGGTTTGATTTTTCGATAGGATAGAAAGACAATTTCAAGAAAATAAATGACGAAAACAACAAGTGTAAATTAAAAATTTATAACACCCCCGACAAGTGAAGGTTTCAGTAACTAAAAAAGACCGAAAAGACCTGATAACTTTCAAACGGCTGAACTGATTTTCTTGGACTATTCCGCGCCTACTATCTAAAGTAGTATCTGAGTTTTCCAAAACATCATTTTCAAATAAATAATTATGTATTTAGGCAACGTCCATCTTGACAGCTTGACATTTGTCTATTGCCATAATATTATGAACCTAACGGTTATCTAACCTTCTTTTCTACAAGAAAACTAGAAAAGAGCTGATAACTCTTAAACGGCTGAACCAATTTTTTTGGATTATAGCTAAGAACACTCTCGATCAAGCCACCTTTCCAACAAAAAAAACTAAATTAAAATCGGTTCATTCGTTTAGGCGCTACGATGCCACAGACAGATACACAGATACACAGATACACACGTCAAACTTATAACACCCCTCTTTTTGGGTCGGGGGTTAAAAAATGAAATCGCTCACGTCAAAACCAATGTAGGCATCATTACCACACTTTATCTTTACCGGTCAGGTATCCTACGAAATGTTTGAATTATACAAAATGCCTGTAACATATCCTGTGTGAAAGTAAGTACGTGTGGGGCAATATAGTAGAGTGCTCATTATACCCTCGCAGTGCCTTGGAGCTTCAAGTTATTCTATGTTTGTCGCCTTACCTTCTGCTATTTGCGCCGCTGCTAAAATACACTTTATATCTCCACTCCACATGTAGTTTATTCTTGAACTTTATGAAATTTAATCTGTCGTGTATTCTGTAAAAGTTTAGCTTCCTATCAATTTTCGTACTAAAGTAAACTGACTTCTACGGTTAGACCATGTCAATAAGTAGTTAAGAAATATGATTGGTCTGTTATGGTCTACTGCGATGCAGTAGGACTTGTAGTTCTATGAATATTTCACGATGTTGTTATTACTGTTTCAACCGATAACTGGACACTACTGAACTCAGGTCTCTTAAAATAATCTCCGCAGAACATGATCATTTTACTCACGAAACACGATCTTGTTTCATTTTGGCCAGCGACTTCCAGCGACAAGTAAATCGTGTGTTCAATTAGTAGAGGATCTTTCAACTCTGCGTTGTTCAGTATGGGATCACCACTGCAGCATCTTGGATTTCTAATGTCCATCGATGATCCGAGCTATGCAAACATATTGAAAGAAAAAAGAAAGAAAGAAAAACGTTATTTCCTAAATTGTGCCACACATAACATTTATAACTAAGGGCCGGCGCACTTATGGCGAAGCGCAGCGCAGAGCATTTTCACAGTCAAAATATTATCGACATTGTCCTCATTGAAATAATATCTAAAATCAATCGTGCATCCGTGCGGATACTCGCGCATCCGCGCGCAGTCCCACGCGTGCTCGCGCATTTTCTGGTAGAAATTCGCGTAATATGTTACGCGATTAGAAAACTTCGCGGGCATGCCCTGCGCTGCGCTCCGCCATATGTGCGCCGGCCCTAAGAGTTGGTTATCCCGGCGCTTCCTCCATCCACTATTGCTTGGTATTAATAATTGAGCTAAAAATGTCGGTTGATTTCGTTCTTCTAAGGATCTCTGCATTCCATAATGAATAACATATAGATTCTCCGAGCTCTCCCCGTTGTCCGCTAAGTGACTCTAAACTTTCTGATCGGGCCTATAATAAGCGACCATATCTTCAAATAACATTAAACAGATATTAGTTTCAAATTCAATACCCTTCTTCAGTCCAATATTTATCAAATTTGCAGAAAGTTTGTGAGTTACAGCTGAAGCGAAAATAAAAGATAAAATATCCGATTTCAATTGAAACGTGAATTTTATTGGAAAACTGTAGGTACGACTGTCCTTTGTCTCGAAAAATTTACGCCCCTTTGCTAATATGTGAAACCTGGCCGTCTATTACACCATTGTTATTAATTATCTCAAAAATAACACAAAAAAATCTTAAATCAACAAGTTTCTTAATTTAACGAGAAATTGTCTAAAATGTGGTTAGTGGATAAATTTAGTTTAGAACGCATCGATATGGTCTTGAGCACTAAATTTGAAATTCAGTGTGACTTTTTCATTTGACCGTGAGTGATTGAACGTTGAGTAGTTTGATAGTCACCTACTTTTGTATGCATTTACCAGCGTTATAATATCGTTAATAGCGTTTATCAAACAATCGTTTATTTATTACAGTGAAAGAACGCAAAATTGACTATGTGAAACAAGTCAACGGTGAAGAAGATATTTTTTTAAAACACAATGGCAAACTAATAGTAATCGAAGACTTCAGCAACGGCTAGTAACACTAACTAACCTCTTTATCCGAATTGTTTCGTGGTAGGATACCATGCTGCCATTTTGGAGATGGAAATGTACGAATAAAGCCTAGACGACAGCAAATTTTTAGGGTTCCGTACCTCAAAAGGAAAAACGGAACCCTTATAGGATCACTTTGTTGTCTGTCTGTCTGTCTATCTGTCTGTCTGTCTTTCTGTCTGTCTGTCTGTCTGTCTGTCTGTCTGTCTGTCTGTCTGTCTGTCTGTCTGTCTGTCTGTCTGTCTGTCTGTCTGTCTGTCTGTCTGTCTGTCTGTCTGTCTGTCCGTCCGTCCGTCCGTCCGTCCGTCCGTCGTGTCTGTCAAGAAACCTATAGGGTACTTCCCGTTGACCTAGAATCATGAAATTTGGTAGGTAGGTAGGTTTTATAACACAAGTACAGGAATAAATCTGAAAACCGTGAATTTGTGGTGACATCATTTAAAATTTTTTTTAAATATGTTTCAATTTTCAAAGTAAGATAACTATACCAAATGGGGTATCATATGAAAGAGCTTTACCTGTACATTCTAAAACACATTTTTATTTATTTTTTATGCATAATAGTTTTTGATTTATCGTGCAAAATGTTGCAAAAAATACCCGAGTACGGAACCCTCAGTGCGCGAGTCTGACTCACACTTGGCCGGTTTTTATTATAAGAAGGTACCTCATAACTACATAACCGCACTTTAAGAAAAATACGCTGTTGTGAGACAATTGGATAGTAGATACCTATCGTTCGAATATTTGCTATCACAGAATATTTTTCCCCTTCTGTTACTATGTGACGTGAGGACGGTATCGTCTCAAGTAGGCACGATATCGGAGATATATGGGAGTGTAAGGTAAACGTTACGAGCCCTGTAAGTAAATATATCATTCCTTAATAACGTTAACGTACTCTTATATTATTACGTACGATTCAAATTACACTAAACGGTTTTTAGGTTAATGATATGTGTTTAATCATTTGAACATAATTTGAAGCAATCAATTGAAATTATTTTGATGAATTGTTTGTTACAATGAGTACCACAAAAATATGTCAATGGGTTTTTTAAAAGCGTTGAAACATTTTAATACTTGGTCTATAGTTATAATCACAGAATGAGGTTTCGGCTTATGACTGAATCACATGTTCTCTTCTAAATCACATCAAATATTAGCAAAATCAACGAAAAAGATAACGATTATTGCGTTTTATAAAATAACTTCTATACGAAATGGAACTTAAGTTTTTTACTGTCCTTAGAACCATGTTTTTCTTTGGCATCTTATCATTAACTTTCCGCTTCCCTTGTTTAATCTTTTAAAACACTTTTAAATTATGATGATAGAGTTAATAATCCAAATCGGTACTTAGTTGATTTATAACCTAACAGACAGACATTCGAAAGCTCTTGCAGTAAGCATGAAATGGCATGACTGAAAATTAAACAACTTTATTTTTAAAGCACACAGTAAGCTTACAGTGACAGAAAATAGAAACCCGAGCATAAAAAAGTTGTTCGAATAAAAAATGTTTACCTGAATAGTATTGTGAATCGCATCAACATAACACGAAACTTTACTTAACGCCCATAATAAGTGGAAAAACTGCAAAAAATACGCCATGAAAAACGTATGAAAAATACCTGAAATACATTTCATGAAACTTTTTGTAATAAAGAGCTCGGGAGACTAATTTTAATGAAAGTTTCGAAACAGTTATTTGTTTTAAACTACATGTATTTTTGCTTTTGAAAATTATACAGTCCACATTCGTTAGTTGAGCCTGTGGTTGAGCTACCTTTTTGTGGGTGTAATTAAATGCGACTAATTATTAGGGTTCCGTACCTCAAAAAGAAAAAAATTAACCCTCATAGGATCACTTCGTTGTCTGTCTGTCGTGTCTGTCAAGAAAAGGGAATACCTACAGGGTACCTACTCTTTACGTTGACCAAGAATCATGGGTAGGTGGGTAGGTCTTATAGCCCAAGTAAAGGAATAAATCTGAAAATCACGAATTTGTGGTCACATCATTTAAAAAAATATGTTTCAATTTTCAAAGTAAGATAACTATACCAAGTGGGGTATCATATGAAAGGGCTTTACTTTTACATTCTAAAACAGGTTTTTTTCCGTGAATTTGTGGTTACATCACAAAAAAATGAGGTCATTATTAGTTTACATGCACAGCACATGTTAATGGAGCTGTCCATTATTAACTTGTAACGTAAAAGTAATAAGTCTTGTATTACGTTGGTACGGAACCCTTAGTGTGCTAGTCCTTGACTGGTTTTTAATATAAAATAAACTAGCTTGTCTTCAATGAGATCTGATATAGGTGCTCATTGGTGGAATGTTGACCACGATAGTGGTAGAGATACATAAAATAGGAGTCAGTAAGTATGATTAAGTATTCGACGATAGTGGGACGGACTTGTCGCGATACTCTTGCCCGTGAAGATGGCACTTAAAAAACACATGCGTGGTGCTTTTTCGATACATTTTTGATATCCATACTAATCTTATAGATGCGAAAGTGTGTCTCTTTGTTATCATTTCACGGCCAATTCGTTGACCGATTTTGACAAAATTTGGTACAGGAAATTTGGTGCTATGCCTCTCGAATATTTTTATCTCGGAAAATCAAAGAGATCGGTAGAATAATAAACCTTAATCCATGCTGACGTAGTCTGTAATCTGATTTTTTTTCTCAGGTCTAAAATAAGCAGGGATTCAACGATCGGTAAGTTCAATTATATTAATTTACCTATCTACCATTCCCTGAGCGCAACATTCAAGTAGAATACAAGTGTAAATTAAAAATTTGTAACACCCCCGACGATCCAAAGTATTTGAGTTTTCCAAAACATCATTTTCAAATAAATAATTATGTATTTAGGCAACGTCCATCTTGACAGTTTGACATTTGCCTATTGACATAATATTATGAACCTAACGGTTATCTAACCTTCTTTTCTACAAGAAAACTAGAAAACAGCTGATAACTCTTAAACGGCTGAACCAATTTTTTTAGATTATAGCTAAGAACACTCTCGATCAAGCCACCTTTCAAAAAAAAAACTAAATTAAAATCGGTTCATTCGTTTAGGCGCTACGATGCCACAGACAGATACACAGATACACAGACACACAGATACACACGTCAAACTTATAACACCCCTCTTTTTGGGTCGGGGGTTAAAAAGGACATTAATTAATAATACTTAGTATTAGAAAGGAATGTCTGTAATTTTGTCGTCGCTCTTATTTTACTTTAAACTTCCGCGTATTAATCACATAAAAAGGTAAGAAAGTCCTCTTGTTTACCCAAGATATTTCTTCATATACTTCTATAGTTAGCTTGTAGTTATTATATTCGTCTCTATAATTTTCATCGTTCTTTATCTATGATTACCAAATTCCTCAAAAGTAATTGAAATTATGCTTACATAACGAAATACGAGCACATTCACACTAATTTGGAACCCATTCGGGATAATAAATACTAATTAGTCAGTAAATAATTGATTACCTAGCCTGTCTAGCCAGGTGTGTTTTGAGATAATGTAATAGTTAATTATTGACCTATACTAATCTAATTTGCTAATTAGGTCTTTGCCTATGCTTGGAGTTTCTCTACCTGATCAAATCGGAAATGAGGAGGTAGTTAGAACCAGAATAACCGACATAGGTCAGAGGTTTGTAAAGCTGAATGGACAGGGCACATAGTTCTAAAATCCGATAGACGTTGAGGTCCCAAGGTGCTAGAATTGTGACCTCGCGCCGGAAAGCACAAACCCCTCACTAAATAGGTGCACAGACGAGATCATAAGTCGTAGAGAGCCGATACAGGGATTCAGGCGGTGCAAGAACATGACGTATGAAAATCGCTGCACTAGAACAATGTGTGTCCTATATGAGAGCATGTAGCGTGTATGGTCGGCCTCAGAATTCGAGTAGCAATACCGTGAAACTATTACATCAAAAACCTGTCTTATGACTTTTATATGACGCGAATATGATCATTAAGGTGCTAAGCGACTTATGACCTTTGACTGTAACTATACATTTTCCCTATATGAGAGCATTGAGTGTCTATCTGATGACGATGATGATGATAATATTTGCTAAATTCATCTAGAGCCTGTTTTAAACTTTACCATGTTTATTTCATTCAAGTAGGCGTAGGCCTTTTATGCCAGGTTTGTGCAGAAGCAGAGCAGATGTGGCACTCTTGCACTCGTATGGCATTAGTAGATGTGGGGTTGCCACATATGTATTCTTATAATGCCATACGATAAATGCCATACTTGACGGGATTTCACATCCCAACCATCAGGAGTTGAACGGAAAGAAAAAGACGTAGTAAAATCTATTCCGCACTCAAAAACCAAAAATACAGCAAAATAAAAAAATTGATACATTTAGTAACAGAGTGTAAAGACAGCCTTACTGACCTTGCCTCTAAGAGAAAAGTTGGAAATGCATATTCTACCGAGATAGACGTAAAACCAGCCAGAAACTAAGTAGTAGTTATTCATTTCTAAAGTTTACTATTTGTAGTGTATACTTTTAAAAGAAACAGTATTCTCATAGTTTTCAAAGTTATCAAGAATAAGTTCAGTACTTTTCAATAACGCAGCTCTAAAGTATAGGTGCTAAGAAGTATTAAAGTAACAACCAACAAGTTCTAAACGACTGAGAGACCGCTACGCCTTTTAAAACTAAGTAGGTACGATCGACTTCTATTCACACTACGGATTTTGGAGGAATAGCAGTATCATTAATCGTTATCATTATTTTGCTATAAATTACTAAGAAATAGACATTTATATGTAGGTATTCAATTCAACATAATATTCTCACCCCTATAAGTACTAGTTTTATTGTTCAACGAGTGTACCTAGAACGCAGTGCGTTAAAACCAGGTAAGTAGACCAGAAACTTATTCAAACCACTTTGTTACACAACTTGTATGATAACGTTATCAAGTTTCTAAAGCATGCTCGTGCTAAAACAGTTGAAGTCACAAAACTCAAGTAGTTAAGTTACAACTTTGTATTAACTTAACTTTCATATCCTGTTTATTTTACAGTAAAGAATGCTTTGAAAATTATAAGAAAACTAACTAGCTTATGCCCACGACTCCATCCGCGTGGACTACATCAAACCCCCACTTTACTCCCTTAGGGGCTAATTTTCAAAAGCAATTTCTTATCGGATATCTTAGATATCTGCATGCCTAACCCAATCCGCCCAGTGGATTGAGCTGTGCATTGATAAAGCAGTCGTTTACCTTTTCCTTTTATGAAAGTAATATTTAGATCACAATTGAATTTGTACTTATAGAACTGTTTTCGTTTCATGACTGTGTACAACCGAATTAGCGACAGTGTCTCCTCTAGTAATTTTTATTTTTTTACTATCCAAGGTTAAAAAAAGAATTTTTGCATCTTACTATCCTTGGCTCCAGCTTAAACCACATAGGTTTATATGCTGGAGTCCTATCCTGAACCATATTTACATAAATTATACAAATTTTTCATGTTTCTAAACACTAATACACTTAGTTACTTAATTTAATGGTGCTTTGTTCTGCTGGTTCCTGCCGCGTAGCTGTAACTTGAGTAGCAATGCAAGAGGGAATATGCATCTTCAAGGTAAGCGCGCACCACCTAGTACACCTACCGCGCTACAATAAAATTCTGCAATTACCTATAACCTGCAACAGTGCGTTAAGACCAGAAAAGTGGAACAAAAACTTCCCGAAAGTTCGCTAACGACGTATAAACTTGCGACACCGCTCGTATCATTACGATGCTTCTGAGCTTTCAAAATGAGTTTGTGACTTTTAAAAAGTTACCTCATAAAGGTGAGTCATAGTATAATATACTTATAGATTCTTGTTTATACCTACAGATTTTATAGTCTTACAACATCTATCTTTGAACTTTTGGTACCGGCTTTAGTGGGAAGAGTACCTGCACTTATTTAACCCGCGACGCAAAAAGAGGAGTGTTACAAGTTACACGTGTGTATATATGTATGTCTGTCTGTGGCTTCGTAGCTACATGGGATAACTACTATGAAATTACCGTGACTATGGTTGACTGACAGTCAATTGGCAGACTGAAAGTCAACTTGTCTACACTTTTGTCTTCCGTTGTATTATCAGTAGCCCATCACGCGCATTGGCAGGTAATCGGGCGATGAGTTGGAAGATAATTTTATCATAATTTCGACCAAATATCGCTAATCTACTGGTGATACCCTAAAGACGTCGATCGTCGGTTCGATTCGAGCACGCACTTTTATCTTTTCGGAGTTATGTACCTACATTTAAAGTTATTAAATATCTTGCTTTAACGGCGTAAAAAATCGTGAAGAAACCTGCATGTCCGAAAGTTCTCCATAATGTTTTCAAAGATGTGTGAAGTTTGCCAATCCGCACTTGGCCAGCGAGCTGGGCTATCGCCAAAGCCTTCTCATTGAGAGGAGACCCGTACTCAGTAATGAGCTGGTGATAGTTTGATGTTGATGATGAGTAGATCTGGAACCGATCTCTAGGTATTAACCTATACTTTATGATATCTGTAATAATAAATATTCACTTGTCTATAGTCACAAGACCCAACCTTTGTTCTATCACGTCGCTGTTGAAATAGAGCAATATTCTGCCTTCAACTCTCACATTCCCTCAATCAATCTGCTGAAACAATACAAAGTGTCGCATTTCCCAAAGGAAATCCCTTTACAGACTGAAGTAAATTGATTTCAAAGAGTTGCCTATTACCTTACCTTTCCGGGAAGTACCTAGGTAAGTTTTATTTTATATTTTTACTCTTGTGTGAGCAGATGCGTTTAATTTATACTAATATTATAAAGAGGTAAGTTTAGTAAGTTTGGATGTAGGATGTAATTAATTCCGGAAATAATGATCATATTATCTGAAAATATTTCACTGATAGTTGTACGTTATTCCCGAGACTATAAATTTATGCGAGCGAAGTCGCGGAAAATGCTAGTAACTTATTTATAACATGCTTGGTGCTACAGGCGGGATTTGAATCCTGTGTGTTTCGACATTAGACCACAGCAGAGTGAACTGTGAACACGGTGCCATAGTAAAGCCCTGTCCCGTCCATGCCGAAACTTATAAGTATCTTCCGAGCCGAATGATGAATTATGAACAATTCATAATCTATCATTTATTTTGTAAGTATAATTAACATATTAAAAGTATGCACTAGTATTTAGTAGATTATCAAGTTAACAAGCAATAGCTCAGTTAGTAATTTAGTAGGTATTGGCCATTCAGTTTTTGGTATTTCTTCAATTATTATTGGTACACTTATCCCGTTTTCTTTTCTGTTTAACTTATATAATGCGGAAGGTTGTACATTTTGTATGTTTAAGCAAATATACGGACAAACGCTGATATTATATTTAGAAAAGAAAATTCGCAAGTATATGCTAGTAAAATAACAATTCGTCTTCAACGCTTCTGTTCTTCCAATCGATCTGGTAACGCAGCAGGTACGTACAAAGTGCCTTATTTCCCAGAGGAAATTCCTCCCGGACTCGAGTAAATTGATTTCAAAAAGTTGTGATATTACCTTTCCTTTGTATTGTCTTAGATCATTTACCTGCTTATTTAGATTTTGGGGAATAACTTGGTGATGATTTTCTTGAACTAAAATTAAAGACCGAATTAACATGAAATTAACATTAAATTGGAAAAAATTGTTTGTTTTGTTTCGTAGTTTCACGCATCACGCTAAATCTATGGGTATTTTTTGTTTTTAACAAGTGTTTTTAACAAATTAAAAATTTATAACACCCCCGACAAGTGAAGGTTACAGTAACTAGAAAAGAGCTGATAACTTTCAAACGGCTGAACTGATTTTCAACGGCTGAACGGCTTTTTGAACGGCTTGAATTTGAACGGCTGATCAAGCCACCTTTCAAACAAAAAAAACTAAATTAAAATCGGTTCATTAGTTTAGGAGCTACGATGCCACAGACAGATACACAGATACACCGATACACAGATACACACGTTAAACTTATAAGACCCCTCTTTTTGGGTCGGGGGTTAACAAAATAGTGGACTTAGTGATGGTAAAACCTGCTGAAAAAGTTATTTTTAAGTTTTACTGCTTATATGTCCATTTTATTTCAGTAAGTATATTTTACACATATTAGAGACATAATTTTCATGTACCTATACCTATATTAATCATGTATGTTACTATCTATGAATCCACAACAGTCTGGAAACTAATTTACATATTAGGTATGTATAAAAACCTAGCCAAATAAAAGACCTTTCTAGTATTTAAATCGGCTCAGTAAAGAGCTTCTCTAACTAATGCCTTAGTGCAGTTTTAACTTCTTAACCGACTAAAACTCAAATCAAAGAGCTTAGAGCACAGTTTTCAGCAATCGGTCTAACTTTCCCAGCCAAGTTCGGTAGTATAAAAAGTTTAACATAGCCTTTCAAGCAAAGTGTTTGCAGTTTTTTCTAATAAAAAGTTAAAATGTCGTTCCGACTTCTGTCTAGAGATTAAATAAAGTCGTATTCTTGGATTGGTTTTTCTGATCGATAAAAAAATACTAATATTATAGTAAAGTACCAATCGAATATTATACACATTACGATTGTTAATTTAGATTAACGCTTTTATAACATTTTATGTAGCTCGATAGTTGATATCGATATAGAAAAACTTGTCGCTTAAGGGTCATGAGACCGGCCTGCCCGCGAAATTCAAATTTAATTTGGTTTTTCGCAATTTTTAAACTAGAAAAAATACCACCAAAAAGTGTATGTTGTACAGAAAGATTATCTTACTTCAGAATTAACGCAACGACTAATTCTGCTGACTGTACACAGTAAAGCAGTAAATACATAATCCCTGGATGTATATTAGCCGAGCTCGGATGTTTCACGCTGACTGTAGGTACGTTTGAACAAGTTTGTTAATTTAGTCCAACGTTACTCGCATCATTAAGTTGATTGCACACTAGAGTAGAGGCGCAAGAGCTGCGCTCACATAACACAAACTAGAACGCCGAATCGAATTAAAATTAAATATGTCAAATTAGATAATTCTTGTGAGAATACTTCAGAAGTTACTGTAATTTGATTTAGTTGGTATTTTATTTAAGAATCAAGAGTATCTAAACTATCCATACTAGTCCATATAGAATATAGATTTTATAAACGCAAAAGTTTTCTGCCTATCTGTTACTTTTTCATCGACCAGGCATTTAATCGATTTTGAGGTTTGATACAGAGATAGCTTTGAACTATATTCAATCGAAAGATCAAAGGTTCCCACGGGATTAATAAAAACCTAAATCCAAGCGGACGAAGATCGTCTAGCAGTATTTTAAGTTTGCAAGTACATTAGACCATGTCGTAACCACAGATAAGATATTGAAGAAATTACATAGAAATAGTTAAAGCTATGCGACCGAAGTCACGGCAAAATGCTAGTCACTACCCATATTATAGATGCAAAATGTGTTTGTTGTGAGTTTGTTGGTTTATTGGTTTTTCATTTGTCCATTCAATCACGTCGCAACAGAGCACACGGATCGACATGATTTTTTGAATAGATAAAGACCTGGAGAGTGACATAGGCTACCTGTTATCCCGAAAAATCAAAGAGGTCCCACGGGGTTTTAAAAACCTAAATCCACGCGTACAAAGCTGCGGGCATCAGCTAGTAGAAAAGAAGGGCAGTGTAGTGTAAAGTGCAATGCGGTCGACGTACGCGACTCTTGCTATAATCTGCGATAAGCTTTAGGCCATCGTTCCTCGGATAATAATTAAAGAGCTTCTGTTGCTTTGCGTGATGTACTCGTACCTACCTACTGTAGAAATGTAATTTATATACGACTGTAACAAACAAAGATAACCACATTACACATACACCCCCACGGACCACATCTTACACATGGATATAATTGATACCTAAGGCCACAGGTGGATTTGAATATTATGAGATATTAAAATTATTTCTTATAGAGCCTGTCATTTATACGATTAGAGCCAAAGTCAAAGCCAATTATTCAAAATATGCATTAAAATTAAATTTTGTATCAAAATATATAATACTAGCGACCCGCCCCGGCTTCGCACGGGTGGACATTTATTTTTTCTATTTTCCGGGATAAAATATAGCCTATACGGATTCGGAAGAATCCCTCTAAGTAATGGTAAAAGAAATTTTGAAATCGGTCCAGTAGTTTTTGAGCCTATTCAATACAAACATACAAAAATACAAAGGTTTCCTCTTTATAATATTAGTATAGATATTATGTGAAATCACTAGAAAAGTTTTTTTGTGAAGGTAGGCACTTTGTTAAAAAATTCATTTTAGAATGAATGAATGAATTATTCGTTCATTTAATAAAATGTAGGAATTTGTTGAAATAATGTCTTGATGAGTGAGTCTAGATGAGATGAGTATTATAATAGTCAAATTTATTTTTATCTAATCATTTAAGTATCTATAGGAAAGAAATAACGACTAGTACCTAATAGGTTGGTAATTGATAATAACTGTAAAAATAGTGTCAAAATTTTGTTCTTAGTCGAGTTGTATACGGGTGTATTTGGGAAGTGTGAACCCACCGCATTATTGTCCCAAGAAAACTCCTACTATTATAATATTCTTAATGGACATGATAACGACCCTCAGCAATGAGAAAATAAACACACACAGAGAGAAGAAATCATTGAGAACAATAAATAATCTTCCTACTTTCCAGCGTATTGCGGACATTAATTTTGCGAACCGATTCCCCATTCTTTCAGACTTCAGTTAGTAATAGTAACCATTACTGTAACGAATCGATAGTTGTAGAGCCTTTTTATCTTGAAAACAAAAGCTCTGAGTCTTTTGGGTACACTTACAGCTTTATCTACTAAGTTTTGTTAAGTAGATAGGTATTTTTATTCAACATTGTTGTAAACTTTACCTTCATGAATCTTTTAAGTAGATTCGGTACAAATCTATACATACTTATACTAGACTGGCCTATTTCTTTACAATGTAATGTTTATTTTGAAAATTTTAACCGGAGGAAGTATTTTTTTATATATAAATGTATATAATTTATACAGATCGAGATTGTTTCTATTATCTATATCTACATCATGTAAGTAGGAAGTACTTAATAATTCTAATCATCCCCTAAATTCAATTTTAATGCCTCTGTGGGTTTGAGCGCGAGGGCATCGTTATCTACGCGCATGAGACTGAGTAAGACATGTATTAGGATATATTGACTTCTCTCTCACTCTCTTATAGTTTACTTATGTCAATTAATTATTAATATTAAAAAAATCTGCTAAAAATTAAAAAAATTGGAGAATTTACGTGAGGTAAGTAATGTTTTTATGTACCTTGATTACCCGATACCTGAAAATTGGCCGTCTAAGCAAGCTAGCAGGTCTGTAGGCATGCGTTCTTAGTACATAGTAACACTACTCAATCGTCCACATTTCGTTCGTCAGAAAATACGTGACGGCTGGTGGCCCTGGGATCTTTCACTATTGTAACAGAGGTTCATAATATTATGTCAATTGGCAAATTGTCAAGTTATCAATATGGACGTTGCCTAGATACATAATTATTTATTTGAAAATAATGTTTTGGAAAACTCCGATACTTTGGATCGTAGGCGCGGAGTTTCTAATTTATAAAATATTATAATCACAGTTAAACGAGAAAACATTAATTCAATTATAATATCCAACAGTCAACCAAAGGCCACGAACAATCAACCCAAACCCAAACCATAGTCAAACTATTTTTAGGGTTCAGTAGGTATCTGTAGAAAAAAAAGATGTTGTAGGTAGCCTCGACTGTTGTAGTCGCGTAGGTGTGCATGGCACCATTAAATATCGTAGGAGGCGATGACCCTCCGCGCGGCTGAGGTTCCCGCATCGTAGTCGCTTTGTCGCGCAGGTTTGGATGATGCATTAGGCGCACCTTCTTTTTATTTTATCTGCTTGAACTCAGCTTATTTACTTTGACAAAATACGTTTAAAATTCATCATCATCAGGATCGACCCATCGCCGGCTCACTACTGAGCACAAGTCTCCTCTCAGAATGAGAAGCTACCACACTGGCCAAGCACGTATTGGCACACCTCACGCACCTTTGAGGGAGCATTATGGCCAACTCTCAAGCATGCAGGTTTCCTGACGGTGTTTTCCTTCACCACTTCGTTGTCTGTCTGTGTGTCATCTTTCAAGAGAATCAAAACTTATAAATTGGGTACTTCCCGTTTACGTAGAATCATGAAAGGCAGGTAGCAATATCTTATAGCCCAAGCACTCTACTCCTGTGGCCCAAGTAAAGAGAAAAATCCGACAACTGAATTGTCATTACATAAAAAAAAACTTGTACGGAACTCTTCATGTGTGAGGCAGACTCGCACTTGACCGGTTTTTGAAAGTTATGTCAAATAAAAATTTGACATGCAATAACAAACAAAATGAAATACAAGCCACTTTATTCCTTATTTCATCGGGTGAAAGTCGATTTTAATTTAATCGTAGGTATATCTTGAAAAGCGAACTATTATACGACTACATAAAATGGGTACATTTTTAAAGCAACGACATGTTAGAAACAGATATTTCGTTTTGGTCGTGTTAAACTATGTGAGTCATTCAGATAATTCTTGATTTAGTGATGTTCGGTCAAAAATATTTCATGGAACGTATAATTAACATAACATTGATGTTACTTTTGAAGAGATATTAGCTGCCTTATTGGATTTATATTATTATAGAAATTGGGTTTTAGAATGGCACAAATAAACGGTAATTTATGAATAAAGTTTAAAAAGCGTGAAATAAAAATTAAATTAAAAATTTAAAAAACCCCCGACACATAAACCTCTAAAAAGTAAAAAAATAATAGGTAAATATGTATGGGCCCTTTAAGAATAGTATAAATAGTAAAGTTTTATCCAAGCGCTCGTTGCGTCGGGGGACCGCTAAAGACTCTTTCTACAACAGATGACTTTCATAGTTTATGATAGGTAGCGGTCCCCTGGCGCAACGAGCGCTTGGATAAAACTTTACTATTTATACTATTCTTAAAGGGCCCATACATATTTACCTATTATTTTTTTACTTTTTAGAGGTTTATGTGTCGGGGGTTTTTTAAATTTTTAATTTAATTTTTATTTTATCAGTTTTTTGCCAACTAGAGACTGGAACTTTTAATGAAATCATATTGCGACTCGCATTTGTATGCTTCGGTAAAACTCTTCGTAACCCGCTCATCAGTTTTTCTATATATAAATAGCGAACAAACAAGAAGGCAAGTCACCTGATGTTAAGTGATCTTCGCCGTCTATGAATATCTGCAGCATTTTCTCGTATTTAAAAACAAAATCGCAAACCGAGTTTGCCGTATGTATATTTGCGATTTCACGAGGATATAGACAGTTGGCTTTGGTATCTGCTAGTCTAACATACTAGGTCTAATATTACAGTCTTACTGTCTTGTTGGTGTACAATAAAGAATATTTTACTTTTACTTTACTTTTACAGTGCTTGAAGACCAAAGTCTGCTAACAGTGCGTGTTGCTAGTAATGACCAATCCGAGACGTGTTCGTTATATAAGAAGGCTCAGTCACTCGGCAGGCAATGAAGAGAATCTCAAGAGAGAGAGTTGGGAGTTTCTTTACGTAATCAAATCATAACTAAGTAGATCAGTAGAAGAACCAAAGTAAACGACATAGCTCAACGGATTGCGAAGCTGAAGTGGCAATGGGTTGGTCAAATAGTTTGAAAAACTGATAGACGTTGAGGTAGGTCCTAGAATAGTGACCTCGCATCGGAAAGTGCAGCGTTGGTAAACCTATAAGAAATCTATGCCCAGAAGTGGACCTCTATTGATTACCGAAGATCTAGAAGCGCGCTGTTTAATTATTTAGAACCTTGGGAAACTATTATGTTATAAAACTCTCAACTGACGATATAATCAACAAAAAGGTCACCCTAATTCGGGTTGTTCCAAACAAAGGGTATGACTATCATCATTTAAGGAGGGCCCAAGGGGATGAAACAAAAGGGGCTCAATTGAGTCTATACGAAGAAAAACGGCGCTCTATTTGCGAAACCCTTGTATGTAACGAGCTTCCTACAACGTAGGACAAAAAAACTGTAAGTACAAAAGTTGGAACGTGTTACCTTCCTAAGTTAATAAAAAAAAGTATGATTATTTACTCGGCTACTGTCGTATTATTTTCTAGAGTAACAATGTTTGTCGTTGAGTTGAGTATAAAATATTTTTTTTAATTATTATGAATGAATCAATGAATGGATATATTTTTATTGTACACCACAAAATTAGTAGAGAAAAAATACATACAAAGCTCAACAGAATATTATTTTATCTACGCATAGTTATTACAATGCCATAATTACAAGGTCATATCACTTGTTTTAACGGTGAAGGAAAACATCGTGAAGAAACCTGCTTACCTCAGAGTTCTTTAAAATGTTCTCAAAAGTGCATGAGGTCTGAATTGGCCAACTGCGGTAAATTATGGCCTAAACCTCACTCACTCTGAGAGGAGATATTAGTCAGTAGTGACGATGATGATCAGCTGATGATCTTTAAAAATAGTTCATCAAAGAAGCTGGGACATAAAATCTATGTGAAGGTAATAACATAAATATAAATCATATTTGTAAAACTGCGTAAGTTTTACAAATATGATTTATATTTATGTTATTACCTACAGTCTACACAGTAATTGAAAATCTAACATTTAAGAACGAATAATGACTATTGCTAGTTTTTAAACATTAATACCTATTGCGCATATTTTTTGGTAATTTTGGGATACTTATTATTTATGATAATGTAAGCACAATGATTCATTTAGAAGCTGCGTTAGAGTCAAAATCGGAATAATTGATTATAAGCTCTGGCTTTACATAGTCCTAGGTATTTAGTAGTACATAGTAGGTAGTCTTCTCTGGGGCTCAGGGATTTGATAATTAAACAGAGATTGCGGCAAGATGGTCCACGTTTCCCACGGGACACCAGTAACCGATCAGAATGAATGAATAAACAATGGCTACCAAAGCCCACTTTCCAAAGCTGTATTGTTCAGTTATAGCGACAAAATACATTTACACCGTAGGATAAGACATTTTTAATGGACTGAGGCAACGTGGCTTTACAAAAAAGGAATTTTGACCTCAAACTTGCGCTGTGGTTAATTTAGTGATTTAGTTGGCGATACAAAGTTCAATTCTCGTCATAGTATAGCAGATACTCGAAACTATTATAAATTATTGGAATAACGCACAACCTGTCATGTGATTGGTTTGTTCTTCGACCTTTCATTACCAGTAGATATTTTCATTGTGAGTATAAAAGAACAGTATCTTAACAGAAGTAGAAGTAACAGTATGAAGACCAGAATACATATAAAGCTCTTTGTACCTGAATCCAACTGTATGCCGTGCATCTAACGTGTCTGGTAGGTACCAACGTCCGCGTACGAAAATTCGACTAGCGATGTTTGACGATAATCGAACATTCTTAATAAAGTGACTAGTGAATTTTCTCAAAAAATCTGAAGTTGTCAGAATAACAAAGAACCCTGATCTAGAATACTAGAACCTAGAACTAGAAAATACCTATTATCAGCGTGAACTTGATGTTACGTCGAAGACTAAGAGGACTGACTCGTAGAATAAAGTTACCTGTCCTACTGTCGTTGTAGGCTTCATTTATATATAGATATTATGTATGTATATTGTTGGCAGAGATATTATATTGTTCGGGTGATTCTGTATTCTTTTAGTTGTCGGGCAGTCATAATATTATAAGGTAGTTAATCAAACGTATCGACATGACGTGTCCGCGCCACATCTCCATCACACACACACACACTCCGCCTGCTCGTTTACTCGCATAACAAGTGTAAATTAAAAATTTATAACACCCCCGACAAGTGAAGGTTACAGTAACTAAAAAAGAGCTGATAACTTTCAAATGGCTGAACCGATTTTCTTAGATTAAGGTGCCCACGCACTTGAACTGCACTGCAGCGGAACTGCGCGTCGCGTCAGCGCCCCGCACGATATTCTCTCCAGCCGCGACGCGCGTACGTCATTGCCGCAGCCGTGCAGTTCGAGTGCGTGGGCACCTTTACAGCTAACGACACTTTCGATCAAGCCACCTTTCAAAAAAAAAAAACTAAATTAAAATCGGTTCATTAGTTTAGGAGCTACGATGCCAGAGACAGATACACAGATACACACGTCAAACTTATAACACCCCTCTGTTTGGGTCGGGGGCTTATAAAATTACCTATCCTTCTATCGTAGCAGGCTTTATTTATGTACTGGGAGTACGTATCTATCTAGTTCGTGTGATTCTGTATTCCCTTAGTCGTCGTGGCAGTGTACTCCCTTGTTAAGGTGTACGGTGGAGTGACAATTTGCGAGAGGCAAATATATGGAGATAGGTTGAGGCTGCGGAACAGGCGGGTATTGGGAAACGTTCTATTTTAATTTGCCCTTAACTGTGATTTAAACTGGCGTTACATGGCAGTAAAGGACGTGAAGTTTAAGATGGAAGTGGGCTCACCTGCCAAGAGTAGGGCAGTTATATCAAACACTTCTAAAGGATTCTATGCAGCATCGTATCGGCACGCTTATTCGCAACTTCCTACTGCTCCTACCAGGAATCGAATCCAAGACCTTCTATTTATGAGCATACTAGCCGATGCCCGCGACTTCGCCCACGTGGATTTAGGTTTTTCGAAATCCCGTTGGAACTCTTTGATTTTCCGGGACAAAAAGTAGCCTATGTGCTAATCCAGGATATTATCTATCTCCATTCCAAATTTCAGCCAAATCCGTCCGGTAGTTTTTGCGTGAAGGAGTAACAAACATACGCACACACACACACACACATACAAACTTTCGCCTTTATAATATTAGTGTGATGAGCATATGAGAATACAGCGCTCACTATTTCGCCATGGAGGTCGTGGGTATTTCGATTGTTATCTGGCAAAAAAGAAAAAGAAACAAATTTTTGATCACCGGTTTGCTGAATACTACTGAAAGTAAGTAGGTAA
This sequence comes from Maniola jurtina, assembly GCF_905333055.1. Taxonomy (NCBI): domain Eukaryota; kingdom Metazoa; phylum Arthropoda; class Insecta; order Lepidoptera; family Nymphalidae; genus Maniola; species Maniola jurtina. The sequence continues at coordinate 6,416,320 of NC_060033.1, forward strand.
AGTAGGTTGTCTGTCTTTTGGAATTGAAGATTTTATTTAAATACTAGCTTTTCCCAATTAACCATAATAATATAAGTATTACATTGAAATTATATTTTGAAAATATTCTTTTAAGTACCTAGCCGTATGTGGGTGTGTAAACACAAACGAAACTATTAACTCCTTTCGAATCAGCATAACAAATTTTGCAAACCCCGCGCAAACACAATCAAGGAGCACGCTTAACGTATTTACAGCAGCATATTTAGTGGCCCTCCATCCCAAGTAAATTTCTCTAATTACGCCATATTTGTTGATAGTGTTTACGTATGCTGAGTGTGCATATTTTATGATGAAGGGCTTCAGGCTAGACTTATATTTAATACTACTTACACTTAAAGGATAGATGAGCATGTTTGTTTTACGACTCTGTTTGCTTTTGTAGGGAATAGTTTTAAGTATCTGGTGTAGAGCTCGAATAAAGGGGATTTTTGAAATATTCTCTCGTATGTTTTTATAAAATGAATGTGGTATTTAAAGTTTTGTATGATCAACCGTTGCGTCGTGTCGTCTAGAATATGTCTAGACTCTAACATGTATAAAATTCTCTTGAACATTCATGTTTATTCTGTTTTCAAAAATCATCCATTCTTGTGACATTAAAGTATGAATTCTTAATACATAGGAGTAGTTGTGAAGCCAAATGTTCACTAAAAATAAAACTAGAAGAAGTTAGCTCAGGCAAATCACTTGGACATCACAAGGAACAATAAAATTAGTTCGCACTTCCGCGCGGCAGTGACGTACGCGCGTCACGGCTGGAGAGAATATCGTGCGGGGCGCTGACGCGACGCGCAGTTCCGCTGCAGTGCAGTTGTGGTGCGTGGGCACCTTAACCCGCCAAAACACATATTGTATAGTACAACGGGCAGTATGCGTTACCCGCCATCAGCCCTCCCACTGCTAAACATGCAGGAAATCAACCAAGCAAGCATTACCCACCACCAACCACACAATACTACACAATTCTTCTAAAAGACACTAAACGTAAGTTCATCTCCGACACCGGAGCGTTCTCAGGAGATGGACTCTACAATGCTCAATTGCAAATTCTTTTATATTTATATATCGTACTTTTTTATTTACAACAGTCATTTTGGCGTGCTTTTAATAGCTTTTGTATGAAACGTCGAACCTATGGCCGCAAAATATCCGGTTTTCCAGTAGGTGTATATACATATAAATATAGTGAACGAACACATTGACGTGTGTGTAGAACACATGCGCACGGAAATAGACAGGAAATTGAAATCGGGAAATACCAGCTGTGCTTTCCAACTACTGTCCTTTATGTCGCTCCATCGGACTATCTAGTGAAGGATTTAATTAAAATAAATATTGAAAATGTTCATAGGTATATTATTAGGGACTTCTTCGTACCTACTCTTTGAAATTTTTATTCAGATACAAGTTAGCCCTTGACTACAATCTCACCTGGTGGTAAATGACGATGCAGTCTAAGAAGGAAGCGGGCTAACCTGGAAGGGTTATGGAAGATGGCTCTGCTAGCAGGGTGGTAGCGAATAGGGTGGTGGTAAGTCTCCCACCAGACCAGACCAACAATTACAAAATTCCTAATCATTGTATCTATACGGTAACCTTTCCAAGATACCTTGCCTTGACATTACTTAAAAATGGATGCTTAACAGGGCTCTCTCCGTCACTTACCTACTCCATGCAATTTTTAGTTTCTAGAATATTTTTCTGCAAAATTTCATGGACTTTGGTTGCTTGGTATTCAAATGAAATTGGAACTACGTTTGTATGGAGCGAGTGACGGAGAGACCCCTCTTAATCTTGTTGTCCTTGTCTATTTGCTCTAGATTTTGGTATTTTGATGAGTTAGGAAATGCTTTTTATATCCCCACTGCATTACTCGTTTTTAGGTAATTTTTTCTTACGACCTCTTCCTCGTTCAAATATTATATGTATCGTTCCCCAAAGGACTATAAACTGGGCTTTTTTAGAGTAGCTCTTAATTTAATGGATCATATTTCACTACGGCAGAGTTAAGGGTGAGAGACAAAAGCTAGATGGCGGGCTGACGACGGACGAGGACTTAGAATTTTTTAGAGACTAGAGACTTAGAATATATTTTATTTTTTGTTAATTATAACTATAAAGAGGCCGGCGCTAAAATGGAAAGTAAGTATAGTATTATATCGATGCGTATGAGGCTGCGAAAAGCGGGGAAATAGACATATTTTTAATCTAAATAGTTTGTAAGGCGAATAATAGGTAGGCACTTCTTCCGCCGTAATTTTCAACTACAATATACTTCCCGAAAAGCCCATTTTTGTCAAAACGCCGTTGTTTTTATTAGTCTCCGTTACGATCACGAAAACATCTAAGATCACAAGTAAAAAAAAACTTAAAAATCAGCCCTTACGGCTATTAAGAGGAAAACCATCTCGAATGACTTAGACGATTTCACCTTCAAACTAGCAATTTTGACATGTCATGACCCTCTATTGACAATTAATCAAGCAGACATTTCAATCTGCGAAATTTACGCGGACTTTTAGTATTTTGACGTAGGAGGGTAAAAGATCCAGTACATGAACGAATAAGGATTACCCTGACTTTGACCTAAAATTAAGATATATGAGAATTGTTCTATATATAATTTTTATTTTTTGTGTATCTGTACACAGTATATCAAAAAATCAAATAAAATGCGTGGTATTAATTATTATAAATTATTTTATTTAACAAAAGGATAAATTGCCAGTAAATGAACTGGGAATTTCAGTGAATGAACGAACTCTATCTAGTGCATAAACTCTCGATTCCTATTAATAAATTCTTAAGTATATTTTCGGCTTGGAATTTAAAAAAATTGTCAGATTTTCAGTTTTTGACTTATTGTATATTTTTTTCTACATTTTGCGCGATAAATCAAAAACTCTTTTACATAATAATAATAAATAAAACCTGTTTTAGAATGTATAATAGAGCCCTTTCATATGATATTATCCCCTTTGGTATAGTTATCTTAGTTTGAAAGTCACCTAAATTTTCTGGAAAACAGTCCAAATGACTACAGAGAAAATGAAACTTAACGCCCTTGTTGCATCCAAGTCGCTGGAAGTGCAACATCAGCTACTGAATGTGTTAAGAGTAGTGAGAATAATATACCGTAACACAAGTGTCTGATGTTATCAGATTTGTTCCTTTGAGCCGAGAAGCCACATGTTCTGATGCTTTTTAGACAATCTAAGATCTCTCATTAAGTGATCCAAATAATTTTGATTGAATGGTCTAAGTTGAGATGTAAAAAAGTCACTACATCGTCACTACCTTCTGAAAGTTCTTGAAATGGTAGATTAGAGGTACTGGGTTGGGGCTGAGGTACAGATTTATCACCAGAAGTCAGAATCGTTCAAATTGCAGACTGCAAGTTACAATAGAGCCGCTTGGAACAATTTTTTTGCTGTTTCTTCTGGTAATATTCACAACGCAGAAATAATAATCATCATGGTGTTTAGATGGTTCGGGCCAAATAATAATTTTTTTTTTTAGTAAAAGTAGTTAACTATTCTTATTTGCTCATAAACGCAACGAGGAAATACAGCTTCCACATATAAAAATTGGAGTCCAGGCCTTGCTGTTAGCTGCTAATGGGTTCTCAAAGTAGCCCGAGTATGCTTGTTTTACTGGGCACAAAAGGAAAGAATGAAAGGAGCTTACCCAGTACATCTTAAAAGATCCCTTATAGATACATGCATCCTGCCATGCCTTACCTATGCCAGCCAAACATGGGTCCAGACAAAGAATATAAAAAGAAATAGTGACTTGCTAAAGGGCGATGGCAAGTTACATAAATTAAGCAAAAAATATTCAAAGTGAGAATTGAAGACATAAGAAAAAAGACAAAGCCTACAGACACCTTGAGACATGCCCTAAAACTGAAATGTAAATGGTCATATTGTATCGATTTTTACAGATGAAAGAAGGACAGGTAGGTAGACCGAAGACGCGTTGGTCTAATGCTATTGTGCAAATCGCGAGAGAAAATTAGCTTGATAGTACCAAAGACAGAGAGAAATGGGGATAACCAAGAGGGATCCATATCCAAGAAAGAAGAATACCAGAATAAATATAAAAAAAATTCAAAAGAAAAATAAAACCGACTTCAAAATCACAAACACTAAAAAGTAAAAAATAATTTAAGTTATTGTGGTTTTTGAAGTCGGTTTTATTTTTCTTTTGAAAATTTTTTATTTCAAAATTTTTAGTGGCCCCACTGTACTATAATAATATGCCATGCCCAGCTAAAACCCTACTGTTTACTAAGCAATTACACTGATCGCGAGCAATTTGCTCTTATCCATTGAGGAGTTCTGTTCTCCATCTCATAAGATATTCATCAGAACTTCATCAAATTTATATGGGACCACCTGCAAAGTATACCTAGCTTTTCAAAAAAATAATAATTTCCAAATCGGTCCAGGCGTCTTTGAGCAATCGGTGAACATACATTAAAAAAAAAATTGAATTTGCTCTTATCCATTGAGGAGTTCTGTTCTCCATCTTCAAAGATATTCATCAGATCTTTACCAAATTTATATGGGACCACTTGCAAAGTATACCCTATCAAACAAAAAAAAAATCCAAATCAGTCCAGGCGTCTTTGAGTAATCGGGGAACATACATAAAAAAAAAGATACCGACGAATTCAGAACCTCTTCCTTTTTTTAAAGTCGGTTAAAAATATACTAAGATTTACTAACATGGTGTTATACCACAGAGTAGCAAACATAGGCAAAGCTTCTAAGAAGCGAGCTTTTATAACTATTTTGGTAGGGTTGGCACTGGAGGATACAATTTAATTAACAATAGTTATTTGTTCAACAAGATGGTAAAGTTTGTTTTTGTTGTGATTGCCTAGTTTAAATATCGATCTTTAAATATCGATCAATAGATCTAAATATCGATTTTGAACGAAATCAGTCAATTTAGAAAGAATTATAAATGGTGCCAACTTTTTTAAATTTTGGTTACAGTTTCCTATTTTGTGATCCCAGGGAGCTCTAAATATCGATTTTGAACGAAATCGGTCAATTAACAAAGAATTTCAAAATGGCATCGACTTTTTTAAATTTTGGTAACAGTTTCTTATTTTGTGATCCCAGGGAGCTCTCAATATCGATTTTGAACGAAATCGGTCAATTAACAAAGCATTTCAAAATGGCGTCGACTTTTTTAAATTTTGGTAACAGTTTCTTATTTCGTGATCCCAGGGAGCTCTAAATATCGATTTTGAACGAAATTGGTCAATTAACAAAGAATTTCAAAATGGCGTCGACTTTTTTAAATTTTGGTAACAGTTTCTTATTTTGTGATCCCAGGGAGCTCTAAATATCGATTTTGAACGAAATCGGTCAATTAACAAAGAATTTCTAAATGGCGTCGACTTTTTTAAATTTTGGTAACAGTTTCTTATTTTGTGATCCCAGGGAGCTCTAAATATCGATTTTGAACGAAGTCGGTCAATTAACAAAGAATTTCAAAATGGCGTCGACTTTTTTAAATTTTGGTGACAGTTTCTTATTTTGTGATCGCAGGGAGCTCTAAATATCGATTTTGAACGAAACCGGTCAATTAACAAAGAATTTCAAAATGGCGTCGACTTTTTTAAATTTTGGTAACGGTTTCTTATTTCGTGATCCCAGGGAGCTCTAAATATCGATTTTGAACGAAACCGGTCAATTAACAAAGAATTTCAAAATGGCGTCGACTTTTTTAAATTTTGGTAACAGTTTCTTATTTCGTGATCCCAGGGAGCTCTAAATATCGATTTTGAACGAAATCGGTCAATTAACAAAGAATTTCAAAATGGCGTCGACTTTTTTAAATTTTGGTAACAGTTTCTTATTTTGTGATCCCAGGGAGCTCTAAATATCGATTTTGAACGAAATCGGTCAATTAACAAAGAATTTCAAAATGGCGTCGACTTTTTTAAATTTTGGTAACAGTTTCTTATTTTGTGATCCCAGGGAGCTCTAAATATCGATTTTGAACGAAATCGGTCAATTAACAAAGAATTTCAAAATGGCGTCGACTTTTTTAAATTTTGGTAACAGTTTCTTATTTTGTGATCCCCAGGGAGCTCTAAATATCGATTTTGAACGAAATCGGTCAATTAACAAAGAATTTCAAAATGGCGTCGACTTTTTTAAATTTTGGTAACAGTTTCTTATTTTGTGATCCCAGGGAGCTCTAAATATCGATTTTGAACGAAATCGGTCAATTAACAAAGAATTTCAAAATGGCGTCGATTTTTTTAAATTTTGGTAACAATTTCCTGTTTTGTGATCCTAGGGATCCTCAGATATTGATTTTGAACAAAATCTATGACAGTTCAAGAAAATAGATTTTAAACACTATTTAAATTATTATCATTAACATTAAATTAAATGAAAACACGACGCGCGACGTGTACTGCAGCCCCTGAGCTTGAGCACAGGCCGAGCCGGTATAAACCGATTTCTCTCCGTACGCGACGTAGCGCCTGTGCTCACGCACACACGCGCCTCAAGCTTGTAGTAGTGTACCTATCGTAGCGCGCTTGTATGAAGCTTTGACTTTGTTCGCTACTCATGTGGTTATACAACGCAATACCACACTCACAAACACTCGTACAAACATACAGACAAGTATATACTCACACACACTCACACACACACATGAACGCACGCACACGCACTTTTGAACGGTTTGAACGGAACACGGTTTTGAAATTGAAATTGAAAAATTGTAAGAATTTGTAAGAAAATATTTAAAAAAGGTATATCAGCCGGTTTTTTATTCCAGCTCTTAATACATGTAAAAACGTCCAATCTGTTCATTTACTCGAGCCTTTACCCTAGTACCTAATTATATCGACCGCCCCATATCAAAACAAAGTAAATGTCATTTTTCCGAAAATCGTTTTATGTCATAAGCCTAACTTTCATAGTATGTCCCGTTGTATTGTAAGGACACCCACATTAAAGTAAAATTAAAAGCTAGTAAGTCGCTTTGACCATTTTAAAACATAGTAAGTCTATGAACTGGCTAGGTTTTTATAGATTAATGCGCCTTACTAAGTTTTTAAAAGGAATTAGATTAAATAAAATAAATATCACCCATTATTTAAATACCATGTCAAAACAGTAAATACTTAATAATGCATTAAAACTTAAAAGTAAGATAGGAAAAGTCAATGACCTCTACATGTCAACTGTTAAATATGGTTTGCAAGGGAAATACTTTGCATACTTACATAATGTTTTTAGGGTTCCATATCTCAAAAGGAAACACGGGACCCTTATAGGATCACTTTGTTGTCTGTCTTTCTGTCCGTCTGTCCGTCTGTCGTGTCTGTCAAGAAAACCGATAGGGTATTTCCCGTTAACCTAGAATTATGGGCAGGTAGATAGGTCTCAACTCTCATAGCCCAAGTAAAAAACAAATGGACAGACAGCAAAGTGGTCCTTTAAGAGCTCCGTTTTTCATTTTGAGGTACAGAACCCTAAAAAAGAAAATGATGCACATGTAATGAATAAATGTGTTGGCCAGTCTTCACACTAAAATATTTAAACCCCTTTAATTTAAAAACTGTCATAGCCTAGTGGTTAGAACGTCCGCCTCCTAATCGAAGGTCGGGGGTTCGATCCCGGAATCACGCACTACTAACTTTTCAGTTATGTGCGTTTTAAGCAATTTAATATCACTTGCTTTAACGGCGAAGGAAAACATCGTGAGGAAACCTTACATACCTGCAAGTTTTCCATGTTCTCAAAGGTGTGTGAAGTATGCCATTCCGCATTGGACCAGAAAGAACTACGGCCTAAACTTCTTTTGAATTTAAACCACTTACTAGGTTTTGATCTGAGAAAGAAATTTGACATTAATTGACAAAATTGAGAGACCTAAGCTTGTATAAGAACACAGAAGTGTCATAATTCGTGTTCACTTTGCCTAACGTCTCTCAGAGAGCAGAGAGAGATTTAAACTGTTTCTTATAATCACTGGCCATATTTCAAATGCGAAAGTGTGTTTGTTGGTTTAATATTCAATCACGCTGCAACGGAGCAACCAGTCGACGTGGTTTTTTGCATGGATACATTTAAAGACCTTGAGAGTGACATCTCTCTCCGCATCGTATTCTTTATTGCTGAGGGTTGTGACCTCTTTCCATTATTCCTACATCTAATGGTAGGTTTTCTTGGGATAATAATGCGGTGGGTTCAAAGAGCCTACGGAACTCGACTAGAAAAACGAGATTTTGACACTTAGGTTTAACGGTTATGAATTAGTTATTAATATCAGTGATAAAATTGATTAGGGCTGTCAGGTAAAATGACATTTATCTCGGAAAATCAAAGAGTGTCCACGAGATTTTTTTCCAAGTTTGCGCTACTAACTACATATATTATGAAGAGGAAAGGTTTGTTTGTTTGTTATCGATAAACTCTGAAACTACTGAACTACTTGCACTAAAGACATAATCATCAACATCAACCGACAGACGTCCACAGTGAACATAGGTCTTTAATAGGGTCTTCCACATGCTACGGGTTTGCGCCGCCTGAATCTTTGCGCTTGCGCTTGACGACAATCATGCTTTAAAGAAAGCAATGATGAGGTCCAAGTTGGAGCACGCTTACCTAGAAGATGCCTATTCACTCTTGGCTTGCAGGTATCTAAGGTATATATGGCAGGAAACACGGCCGCCGAAATGGCGTTCCAACCTTTAGGCTCTCCCCATTGCCCGCAGCATGAATCTGAGCTTTCTTATGAGACCCATGGTTATATTATGTACATATAATATCTCATAAGAAAGCTCTAACACACAATCCAGCTAAGTAAGTCCAATTTCGAAAAAAGCTAGCTAGCCGACAAATCTAACTCAGGCAGCCTTCGGGAACCTTCGAGATGTCTCTGTCCAAAATTCCTCAATGCTTGAAGAACAGTCTTTGAATAGTGCATATTGTCAGTGATGAAATATGGATCCGAAATATAGGTAGGTCTTTTTTTTTTGTACACAGGAAATGCCTGACGCATACCCCTCCGTCATGTGGGGCTTGCACCAAACTTGCACTACTACGAAATCCATTTCGGAACACGGCACCCGGAACGAGGCGCGCTATCTCCTAACATAGGTATAATACCTATTTAGAACACTTACTATCTGTCATCATAATCTATGACAACCTCCGAGTATTTACCTGGTAAAACCGTAACTTTAGAATAAAATTTAGTATATAAGCAGGCTTCATTTAGAAATGAAAAAATCCCTATTTTATTTTTCAACGATTATAAACACAACTTTCATTCAAAAATAATAAGCTTAAATTCATTTTAAATAATATTTTGCGACGAAATGACGCGCACAGTCCTTCCGCCATGACAGTCCAGTGGACACTGAATTCCATAGAGCGCCTGCAAGAAAATAAATAGCACAGGAAGTTTTTTGGTTAGTTTTAGATTATTTAAGAAACGAAAAACATTTAGTATAAAACTAACAGTTAAAATTGATTGCTAAACCTAAACATATCATTTTCTGGAGGTTGGCTTCAAAGTATCAAGATGTTAAAGAAAACTTTTACAGAACAAGTTGCGAACAGCAATGTTTTCAACTTGTTTTTTTTTTTATTGGGATAATGTATACTAAATAAAAAGAGGCCCTTATAATCATCACAAACTGAAGTTTTTAATTGCATGTATTTAATAGCTGTTAATGCTTTAGAAAAATAAACAATTTACTTCAAAGTACAGCATTTTTGCGATTTGTCAAATAGCAATTACCTTAATTCATAAGTCCATTGACCCGGACAGGTGTGAAAAAATCACATACTATCTCATTAGCGGCGAACAATGGCAGTATATCACGATCATTAGTGAAGCGCGCATTGTGTTAGCTGCGTATTAATGAAAACTGCCATGTCCTCCAGAACAGTATTTAGTGTCTATTGTATATGGGGAATATACGATATCGAACAAAGAACGTTAATATTAAACCGTCTGGAAATACTCTGTGTTGATATCTCGACGATAAACGGAAAAGATGAAAAGTTGGAACGACAAATAGTTTAACTTCTTCGAAAGAAAACTCGAATGGAGTGGATACCGTAGGTACACAGCCAAGCGCAACGTGGGAAGATGTCCAGCCTGTTGGACCGACGACCTTAGACGGGGGAGGCAAGTGAATGGTTAAAGAAGGCAGGAGGGTGTGCGCTTTCAAAAACCTAAGTATGGCCGAAGTAGTGTGTGTAAACCTAAGTAAAATCTATTTTGTTATACATTACTATGTAAATTTGGTGTACAATAGAGAATATTTTACTTTACTTTATGTCCAGAAGTGGATATAAAGTAAAGTAAACTACTTATTATTGCTAATGCTTTAAAAACATATTATTTACCGTATTTTCGGAAATTATGAAATTTCGATCCATCAAAGTCAAAATCAAAATTTATAAATTATATAATTAGATCTCAATCTTGCCAAACTATAAGTACAGGCTTATCTATCAAACTTTGGACACCGCTTGTGACTTAATAATTGCCAAAGTTTAATACCGGCTTAGTCCCAACGTAAATAATAATAACCTGGCTTGACAATAATTATGCTGATAAGGCTGATGTTTGATAATCAGTTTTGTTGCGATAGAAAGCTATATACATATAGCTACGTACATATGTCAATTACTAGCGTTTGTCTGCTTCGTCCATGTGCGAGGACTGTTTATTTTTCTGGAATAACCTTCTCAGGGTGGAGTTCGCCGACTTTTAAAACGGCTGATTATTAGAAAACCGGCTGATTAAGTGATTTTTACTGTTCACCAGCACCTAACCGAGGTTTATAGCCCTAAAACGGTCGTTTTACCTAACCGAGCTCGGAAGGGTCGTTTAACCGGGGTTCCCACATTTTTACATCTGTTGTGCCTTTGTGTGCAGATCAATTTAGATTATTTTGATTTGTCTTTGCGTTGTTCATTTCAGTAGCCTGCAACAAGTGTTTAATGTAATGGTTGGAAATAATTACTTATCTTACTTTGCACTATATTTTGATATTTTAAAACCAACTCCGAACTGATGCGCTTGTCGTCACTTGAAAAATCACTTGTACACATTTTTGGCCCTCCATTTTAATATTGAAATTATGTATTTTAAACACTAGAATCTCTTAAAATCATCTTTAAATGCACGCACAAATAATTACGGCAACACGACAGCAAAAAATCAACAGTCCAACACGTGCAGGACACATGATCACGACTGTGACGTTCGGGGCCCCGAAGTTGTTTTGGGCCGGTTACTACCTGGCAAAATTTAGAACAATAGTGTAGTTTATCTTCCCCATAGCGTTGTTGTACTTTTCCAGTTGAAAGTATTTTATTTTATGCTCCTAAATATAGGCGTCACAAATTGCTGTGTTGAATAGTAATGACAATGTGTCTTCGCTAACGCATTGCGTTTTAGCGTTCGTTCGTAGCAGCAGCGTAGCTAAGAACAGATGGTGTTCCGCCGATTTAGTAACCATGCTACACTTTTTCGTGATGAACAGTAAATATTAAAACGGTTGTTTAAACGACGGTTTCGAAATAACCAGCTGATTTAGCAACCGTTGTTTATGTAGCTTTCGGCGAACTCCAGCCTCAATAGCTGTCACTAGCCGAGGCGAAAACAAGCAGCAAATAGATACAGTTTTCGGTAAATAAAAGTATATAGCTTGTAAAGAGACCGTACCCTAAAACTTCCCTATGCTTGAGTGACTTGAGAATTTCTGCGTAGATCGTCACTCCAGCTAACCCCAAAACATTACACATGATAAATTAATAATGAAGGGACCAAAGTACCCTTATATATGACAAGCTTTAAACCGCGACTTCGTCTGCATTATCTACATAGCCTATAACACTCGATAGCTCAACGGTTGAGAAGCGGACTGAATTCCGAAAGGTCGGCGGTTCAAACCCCACCCGTTTCACTATTGTCGTACCTACTCCTGGCATATGCTTTATGCTTAATTGGAGGGGAAAGGGGAGTATTAGTCATGCTCCAGCATGAACCAGCAAGAAACTCGGCGGTTGCTCTTTTCAAATGTTTGATATACAATATGCCATGTATAAAGGTAATTGAATTCCTGCACATTGCTGGAGCGAGCTGCAGGTCAAATCCACGCTCTTTTATAATTTACATAATCTGCGATTATATAACATGCTTTTTTTCTGGAGCATAAATTTTACAGATTTTTAAACTTGTGTAAAGGCAAACTCAAAATTGATTGCGGAATTTTGTTATAAAAGATTATAGGTACCCATTCCCATAAATTACTTTTGGACCTTCTGAGGCCGAGCGTAGGAGTCGCAAGCCTATTACAGTGTTAGTTAGCCTATTATGTAGATCACCAATTTTCTTGTTACTAAGAATATTTTGTCTTACAAAAATTATGTTATTGTAATCGACACTTTGTTGGCCTATAATGAAACTAGGTCTGAATATTTAAGTTTAACAAACAAGATAACACATTAAAATGTTATCTACTTTACTATCAACTAACTCCAGCATCTTGTAAGATACGAAGTTGTCGTTTCAAATAGAAGTTGCTAAGTTGCTTATATTGTTTGAACTTTTGAACACTTTAAAACTTGAATGCTTCTATTACTTTCTGAATGGACTTTTGATTAAAATCTACTTGATACTGATTATTTTATTACTTTCAGGTTTTGTTACTTTGTGTATCCAAGCTTCAGAGGAAAACTGATTTAATTTTCATCATTTGACAGTAGAAAGGAAACTTTCTCAAACTTGTGTTCTATCGAAGGTGTTTATTTAAGAGGTAGTTTGTGTGTTATTCTAGTATAATATTTATGTTATGTTTAATAGGTATAACTTTTGGTCTAATCATAACTTTCCATTTTTCCAGATACCAGACTCCACTACACTGACTCTGTATTCGGGTAAGTGTATTGTGCTAGTGTATATTATGTAGTGTGATCACACTACATATAATATCTCCTTTTATTTTTCATGAGTGATAATATAATATCGTTTTTATGTAGTGTTCTATAATATGTAGTGCACCAGTAAAATATCATTCCGACCGTATCTAAAGGTTTTACATAAATACTTTATACATAGAATTGTATAACAATAGTGCCTAAAAATAGTATAGGTACATCTTAGTAGTATAGGTATCTTTACTTATATTCCTGTCAAAAGTACGCTCGTAGATTCTCAAACCAAAATTATCCTTTCTAGGTGGAAGTTGTTAAACAAATTTCACTTTAACTTTATGAGGAAATTTCAATTAAAATTCCTTCGCTAATCTACAACTAGTCGCTTGTGCATAGAAAATAAAGGAAAGCTGAGCAGTCATGGCCCACAAAACACGGACAAACTAAGCTTAGCTTATTAAACGTATTTTCACCTGAACTAAGATGCCATGCTAAAAAAATGGAGTAATTCTACTGATAGGTTTCACACAAGCTCTTCGCTACATAATAATATTTAATATAGAATTGGAAGCAATTCTAATGTAAAGGCAGCCTTTGACAGGAAAATTCCTATTAAGATAAAACATTTCTGTAAGTACCTTGCCTATGATAAGAAAAGACGTAACAGACAACTGAATAAAGCTATATCTGCAGACACAATAAAGCTATATCTGCAAAAAAAGGAAAACATAAGAAATGACCCTTATAGCTATCGAGGGAAGCTGTAAAAGCGTAGAAGAACAGTACAGCTTATAGAAAAAACATTTCTTTAGTGGGACCTAAGATGAGATCACGTAATAGCTATTCCAATAGTTTGTTATCAAAAATTAGAATAAAGTGGTCCTTAGCTATCGACAAAAAGAATATTAGTGCAAAGTAGTATCTAAAAAAACAATTCCTAAATGTTACCCCAGATGAGATCACGTAACAGCCATCTCAACACGTCACTGCAGACAAATTCCCTCGGCGTCCACCATTAAAGGGATGTTTGTTCTCAGAGGAAAAATGTAGTCCCGAAAGTCGCAAAACCTTTATAAAGCTGCTCAAAGGTTTCAACATCATTTGTTAATAATACAATAATCTCCACAGAGATTAACCATAAGCGCGGGAGGTATTATAGTGCACAAGTGTGAGCGCAAACACAATTGCGTTTTCTATTCCCTCATTCTTACAGCCTTATGGGACGGAAATCCGACACGATCGGAGAGAGATCAGGCGCAAGCCCACTTTACGTACTCTCTGAAGAACCGCCAACTCCCTAACTCCGGGCTGGTACTAAGAATATATTAACAGAAAATGTCACTATCTAACTGGTTTTTTGCCCGACCCGGAAATCGAACCCCAGACCTCGTCATCCATAGTTGAACATGCTAACCACTAAACCAACGAAGCAGTTAGGTTAGACCACCATTATAGCGGCGTTTATCTCTAAGAAAAAAAATGGAGCAGATAGGTAAAGACGCAAAACTTTCAGAAAGCTGTTCTCTCAGACTCAATCACGAATATTTTTAATTAGTCTTGAGGCTGGAATCTTTAAAAGCATCATTCGCATCATTGCATCATCACTTACCACCAGGTGAGATCGCACTCAAGGGCAAACTTGTAGAAGACTTTAAAACATAAAGATTGGATGTCGACCACATAATATAAGGGTTGCCACTTGCCAGCGAGACGAAAAACGAAAAACATATTACACGTCATTTAATTCGCGTCGCGTAGTCTCGAAAACGGAATTTAGCAGTAAGCTGACGTTAGGGCTCTGCAACACCTGCCGCCAGACATAATATGACACGCACACTGTGTTACCAGAGTAAGATGCTACCAGAATTATATGAGCAGAGGGAAACTCACTAAGCTAAACAGTTGTGCACAGACATAACTCGTAGGCATGGAATAAGTATTTATTTTTATCTATAAATACACCAACTTTAATTAAAAAAAAAAATATTAGCCATGCTAATCATGACTAGCACACCCCTTTCCCCTCCAATTAAGCGTAAAGCTTGTGTCAGGAGTGGAAACGACAATAGTGCTACGGGGTATGAACCGCCGACCTTTGGAATTCAGTCCGTCTCTCAACCGTTGAGCTATCGAGGCTTATCTGAGTATTAATTGAGTCGTTGATTTCTAAAACCAATCGCAATATGTAGGAGTATGTACTAGATCTTAGCTCACATGTTATATTCTTGTTCAGAATAGAGTTGTCGTGTACCTAGGTACTAACTAACAGAGGTAGCATAATATAAGATAGACTAGCTGTCATATACTAAATAAATAAATATTGATTTAATTTGGAAATGTGGTTGATCTGTGGTTATTGCCATCAAAAACTGCATACGGATGTAAACAAGATCGCTTATAATTTACGTTAGCCTGTGGCCCGTGCAACTCCGTAACTGAATTCAGCCAACTTCCAACACCTGTGTGACAGCTGCGACACGACTCATGCATGACACGTGCATGCAGTCACGCTGAAGTCACGCTTATTCCATTGGTATATTTAGGTCACTGACCTCTACTAATAATACATGCACGCTGGACCAGCAATTGCCGACCTATTTTTGAAGCAACTTAATTTTCGCCATTTTGGTGCTGATAGCAGCAGTGAGTGTCATATTATAGAGTACTTGGAACTAAATGATAGTAAAATAGACATTTGTTAACATAGTGTCAACACGAAGACCATATTTTGACAAAAAGCGTCAGTTTCAATACCCGGTACGCTCGGTAGCACGCTTCGAATTGGCACAAAAAATAACTCTCATTTTCATGTCATTTTGTATGGCATACCTCTTCCAGAGTAATTGCATATTTTTATTTCAGTGATTTACCTGTTATTCGAGGGCGGAAACTAGCTGCGTACACTCTAATAGATACAATGCAAATCCAAATAATGTAACTATTCCTGATCAGTGACTGAATTAGGTATTTGATGTAATAATAATATAGCAGAATACAATCTATGCCGTTAACTAAAATAGATCGGAATCATCATGATCAATAACCCATCACCAGTCACTACTGAACATGAGTCTCCTCTCAGAATAAGCCATGGTCTGCCACGCTAGCCCAGTGCGAATTTGCAGACTGAAATAGGCACTCCTATCCATTTTATTATATCACCTTGTTCATTTTCAAGGAAGGCTGGAAGTTATTAGAGTTTTAATATTTAAAGAAATTGTTCTTTTTTCCTTTCACGATATAAATAGAAACAGTACCATAATTCTCTAACGCAAGAAAAAGCACAAAAGTCCTTTTACCGAGATTATGTGCAACCTATGTACGATATATGTATGTTTATGCTACTCACTACAATGAAAGTCCCACAAGTTTCATGGGTAACCTACGGAGAGCACTTAACAGATTGCAAGCCTGACCTGCCGTGAATACCGATATATCGCTGCTGGATGTGAAGAAAATACCTACTTATTATTAAAATATACTTGTATTTTGTAAGAAATAGAAATCTATGTGTGCGTATTACTTAATAATATTGTTATAAATGCGAAAAATGTGTTTGTTTGTTGGTTGGCTTGTTTTTGAACCACAACAACAACAGAGCAAACTGAACTGCATTGTACCCTTAATTTTGAGGAGAAAACGCTACTACAACAATCAAACGTTAAAAAGCACTGAAATGGACTTATACAAGTAGACTTATAATAGAGCTATACAAAATGACAGTTATTTTCTTCTTCTTTTCTTGTTTGGAGGCATTTATATCGATTTGAAGCGCTACACCGAGTGTACCTATCGGAAATTAAAAATGGCCCTCTGAAAATGGGAATTAAGAAAGGCTACTCGCTAATATTGAAATCAAAAAGCATTCGCATTTTTGTTTATACTTAGTAGTATATAGCTTGAAGTCAGGGATCGTATATTTATCATATGACTGCCTGGGATATAACATCGCAAGTGTCGAGCCTGATTACGATCGGCTAGATTATTATTCTCCTACGAGTATGTATACCTATTTCAGAGCACGCGGTCGCGCAAGGGATACGTGCCTCATCTAGTTAAACATTCATCGCTCCTCGTTTCGTATTTACGGCAGGTGTTCTCGTACACCTTAAGTAGGCCTTAAAAATTCACGACGGTAAGTGCTTCTTAAAAATTTGAAACTCTTCTAAAAGGCTGATTCAATTAGGAGATCGAATCGAGTTTAATACCTAGTGTTCAGTGTCATATTTTCATCAAAATT
This sequence comes from Maniola jurtina, assembly GCF_905333055.1. Lineage (NCBI taxonomy): Eukaryota > Metazoa > Arthropoda > Insecta > Lepidoptera > Nymphalidae > Maniola > Maniola jurtina. The sequence goes on from NC_060033.1 coordinate 6,433,546, forward strand.
GTCTCGAACATTTCAGAATTTCATGGCAAAAAATTATGAGAAACTGAATTATGAGAAACTGAAATTATGAATTATGAGAAATTAACAGATCAACATATCAACGCATGGCGAGATTTAACTTAGACAAGATAGGTAACTGAAATCGATATACACAAGTACGCTGGAAGGCGTGTGCCATAAAAAATGACAGTAATTTTTTTGTCGATTCGAAACGCCAGCCCAACCGAACCCTACCCTACGGGCTGTCCTAGTTTAGGGTCCAGAACTCCATGAAACTCACATGTAAAAGTTTTTTGATTAATCATTTTCATTTTCATTTGTGTCAAAAGGTATTTATTTATGTTGACGAGACTTCCGGCAGCATAGTACACATTTCTCAACACTAACATTTAGTTCTGAGTACGCACACATGACGCGAACTGCTGCTAACTGTGCCAAAATGGCGAAAATCAAGTTGCTTCAAAGACGGGTCGGCAATCGTAGGTCCAGCGTGTATGAACTAGGTCTAGACTCAAGAACGTAAAGGTTAGAGGTGTAGAACCCAACGTTTCTAGAACCAGCGTTTATTTATTAGTAAGACTTCCAATATAAAAGGAATTTCTTTTTGGCCCGAACGAAACCTGGGAACATCAACGAGTATTATTCTAAAACTTTCTGAAATTCTGAAATTATTTCCATACTACTGTGGATTTTAGATATAAAAGGAACATTCTATTCATGATGTCACAAAATTAAGGTGAGCTCAATATTGCATTTCTGAGAACCATTCCACTCCTCTTGTTAAAGAATATAAGCTCCTTATTACATTTTTAGGGTCTGCAAGAATTCCTTTATATCTTATTACAGTCAAAAAGGGAGTGATAACACGATATTATGTTGAGTAACATGTTTAGTTTTACATTATATAATAAAGCTAGGGTATTAAATGATGCCTGGGACTTCATCCGTGTGGATTTTGGTTTTCAGAAATTTCGTATGAACTCTTTGATATTCCGGAATAAAAAGTAGTCCAGACATGTCCATCTCCAATATGAAAGCTATCTCTATAAGTAGTTTTCATCAAAATCAGTGAAACGGACGGGCCGTGAAAGGATAACAGATACTGAGAGACAAGCAGACAGACAGACACATTTTTGCATTTGTAATATTAGTATAGATCGTTTTAGATGTAGATACTGTAAGGAAGTGTGTTTATATGTAAAGTACCTAGCTAAGTGTTTTCTCACACGCAACAGTGTAACTGTCACTCACTTAAAGTTTTATAAGGCAACTTTTCACATAAATACGCTGAGCTACGTTCAACATTGTAAGAGCTATAAAAACTGAATACATTGTAGACGTAATCGATGGTTCATAAAATGTTAATGATTCTGGAGTAATGTGTGAGATTCAGGCACTGTATAAAAAATACGTGGCAAGATAGATTCATTTCATTACCTAAGTAACATCCAACATGTATAAAACATCCTTATCACCATCATTAACCCATGGTCTACTCGCTATTGAGCACAGCTCTCCTCTCAGAATTGAAGGGTTGGCCATAGTCCTACATGCTGGTCATGTATGGATTGACAAACTTCACACACCTTTGAAAACATTATGGAGAACTCTCAGGCATGAACTGGTTTCCTTGCGATGTTTTTTTTCACCGTTAAAACAAGTGATATTTCATTGTTGAAAAACCACCTGTAAATTGTAAAAGTTAAAGGTGTCCGGGATCGAACCCCCAATCTCCCGAAACTTTCCATTTAATTATCTCAAAATAGTTAACAAAATTGTTGATTTAAATTCCGAAATTCTTAAATTTGTTCTGCGAAAAATGAATCAGATCTTTGTCACCAGAAAAGGCAATAATAATAATTAAACGAATAACAAATAGGTATCTTTGTCCTAAGCCTCGCTGTTTTTCAAAGTACAAATTATAAATTAAATTACTTCCACTTTTCCAGTTACACAATCACTCAATACGCAGTAATCAGATGATTTATTCGCAAACGAGAAATCTCGAGTATATTCCAAGCAATTTTCAACTTCACTGATCTGCGTAATGTTATTTATCTCAAACGGCAGACGTCCATAAATAAATCTTTCTATAATAATAATATACATCCTTAGATTTATTGTTTGATAAACTGCATATTGCTTTCTGAACTATGTTCAATCAGCTTTTTCCTTCAGAAAAAGCTAGATCGCATAGAGCTAGTCTAAGCAAAATAGGGCCGTAAGACAGTATAGTTTCATCCGCAAAAGTTATATACATATAGGTACTACTTATGGGACAACTAGATTGTGCCCGAGACCTCGTCCGCGCGTATTTAGGTTTTATAAAAAGCCGGCCAAGTACGAGTCAGACTCGCGCACTGAGGGTTCCGTACTCGGGTTTTTTTTCCAACATTTTGCACGATAAATTAAGATGCATGCATAATAATGCATAAAAAATTTTCAAAAGAAAAATAAAACCGACTTCAAAAACCAAAAACACTAAAAAGTAGAAAATAATTTTTGTTTAGCTACACATGTAATGTACCTAGGTATGAAGTCGAGCGAGCATATTAAAACAAAATTAGAAATCCAAGAGTGAAGCTCGCCCGACTTCATACCTAGGTACATTACATGTGTAGCTAAACAAAAATTATTTTCTACTTTTTAGTGTTTTTGGTTTTTGAAGTCGGTTTTATTTTTCTTTTGAAAATTTTTTATTTCACAATTTTTAGTGGCCCCACTGTACTATAATATGCTATGCCCAGTTAAAACCCTATTGTTTACTAAGCTATTACAGTGATCGCGAGCAATTTGCTCTTATCCATTGAGGAGTTCTGTTCTCCATCTCCGAAGATATTCATCAGATCTTCACCAAATTTATATGGGACCACCTGCACAGTATACCCTTTCAAACAAAAAAAATATTTCCAAATCGGTCCAGGGGTCTTTGAGTAATCGGGGAACATACATAAAAAAAAAATATAAAAAAAAAAAAGATCCCGACGAATTGAGAACCTCCTCCTTTTTTGGAAGTCGGTTAAAAAATAGTTAAATCTGTTTTAGAATGTACAGGTAAAGCCCTTTCATATAATATCCCACTTGGTATAGTTATCTTACTTTGAAAATTTAAACACTTTTTTTTAATGATGTAACCACAAATTTGCGGTTTTCAGATTTATTCCTGTACTTGTACTATAAGCCCTACCTACCTGCCAAATTTTGTGATTCTATGTCAACGGGAAGTACCCTATAGGTATCTTGACAGACACGACGGACGGACGGACAGACATACAAAGAAGTGATCCTATAAGGATTCCGTTTTTCCTTTTGCGGTATGTAACTCTGAAACCCTGAATTATTTGATTTCCGGGACAAAGTAATGTATGTCAGTTTCTGAGATGCTACCTGTCTCTGAATTGAATTTTATAAAAATTGGTTAAATAGATGGGCCTTTAAATTTCTGTGGAAAAATCTTTATTTTCCGGAATAATGCCTATCCCCATCCCCGGAATATAAACTAACTGTATACCAAATTTGATCATAATTGGTAAAACAGATGGGCCTTGAAAAGCTAGCAGATAGACAGACAGACAGACATACATTCGCATTTATGACATTATTAGTATAGTATTAGTATGGATATGGATTGAAGGGTCACCGTACGGTCCCCGGCCAAAAAGCCCCATAATATAGTAAAAAGCTTACTATGAACGTGGACGTAATATTTTGAAGATTTTGTGCTACGTACCCTCTACGTACAACTGCTACGATGTGCTACGCAGTTTTGTCCATTACGAACATCTACAACTATCGTGTAGATTATAATCTATCGTGTAGAGATTATCGTGTAGAGTATTTTTGATTAAAATAATAACAAATACTTCTCAAAGCATTCCGCTTTATATCCTGTGTAAACAACCTTAGAGCTATATTAATAACTACCTCCTTTCTATTTGCTTAACCAGTAAATCTGAACCCTTAGTACAACTTTATATATCTTAATTATGTAACATAATCTTATATAAAACGTAAAATAAAGATTTCGAGTATCCTACTGATCCTACTACGTAACTAAATGTACGAAATTTAAAAGTCGTGTATTGAGTGCTACCGACTCATTTTATGTTTCTGTTGTATGTAAATGTATGGATGAACTCTAATTTTAAAACAGGAGAGAAGTAGTTAGTAGCATTCTAACATACCAATCCTTTAAGGATTGGTATTTAAAATCCACTAAGGTTTTTGAGTTGCACCTATAAACTATATCTAAAGGGATGGTTTATTTGCAAATGAGATATCGCAAGTCTCAATTACTTTATTCCGAGAAAACTTCTACTCCACTGATCTGCGTAATGCGATTTGTGTCGAACGACGAGGCGACTATAAATAAATTATTAGGAAGCATCTTCTTCTTCGCTTTATTCTTGCCACTGCAGGGCCCTGATTTTTTATTAGCGTAATAGCTTTTGTCGGCGACGTAAATTTAGGTTTTTAAAAATTTCAAGGAACCCTTCATATTCCCAGGACAAAAATACAAAACTTCCACGCACTTCATCATCATTACCCATATTATAAATGCGAAAGTGTGTTTGTTTGTTGGTTTATTGGTTTCTCCTTCAATCACGCAGCAACGGAGCAACGGATCGGCGTGACGTTTTGCATGGATATATCAAAGAGTTCCCACGGGATTTTAATAATTATAATTATGAGTCTTTCTATAATCTAAGGTTTCTTTTAATTTTTGCTATAACTTTCTTACAGATTCTGCATCAAAATAAAGCATTGCATAAGCCGCGATATTGTGCTAGACAGATTATGGCATTGATTATGCTTAGGCTGTAAATTGCATCATCTTCTCGACGTCAGAAATCTAAAATGAGACAATTTGCTTACAAATGGGATACCACGACTGCGTTCAAAGCAATTTTCGTCTTCAGTGGTCCGTGTTTTGATATTCAAATCCAACTAAGTTTATACCTACTGCGAGAGTTTATAAATAAGTTGTAATTGAGGTAGAAATTCTGGCATTCTGGCTGTGGCAAAGTGAAGAGGAATGCAGTAATGATTTTGTTTCATTGTCATGAACACAGTTCCGACATCAATGGTCATGAATAATGTACCTACTTAAGGATCTAATTGTCATGTTCTGGTAAAAACCTGCTTACTATTCCAACGCAGATTTAAATGAGACTTATTAGTAGACCCGATGAAATCGCTATAATCAGTTTAATCTATAATTAATGAGGGGCATGATATAACGTTAAAGAGTTGTCATTTAATAGATATAGAGGCGATAATGTCAACAAAATGACCTCAACCTGACTTGCAAAAAGGACCAGTTGTGTTTTTAGTCAACAAGCAAATAAAATTGGCGTAGTACGAGTACTTACCCAAAAATTATTAATAACAATATAATTTATCTATATAAAAATATTTAAATGAAACTCTCATGGTTTCATGAAATAGTAAAAGATATAAACATTATATTTTTAAATACAAATTATGTTTTACCAGATAATGCCGACGACTTACTGCGTGGATATAGTTGGAAACTTTAGTAAGAATTCTTTGATTTTTAGGATCAAAGTAGCCTATATCCATCTCTGAAATATAAGCTTAATTAGTCTATGTACCAAAAGTTAAAATCTGTTAAAAGGATGAGCCGTAAAAAGGTAGCACGCTGACAGACATACTTTTGTATTTATAATATTAATATGGATATGGACTAGTTTATTATATGGTATGGTATGGTTTATTATTTAGTTATGCACGGCACGGGACGCAGTCTTTTGACGCCGGTTTGACTCATAGAGAAACAGATCGTTTCTCTATGTTCGTAACTCAATGCGTGCCGTTCGCCTTTTCAGCAAATCTAATTGAACAGCGATCGATAGCAAATTATGTTTAATTATATTTGCTGTACGCTATTACCGGAATAATATGTACCTAGGAAAGTACATGCAATTTATGTTACACAATATATGTAACAATATTCCCTTATAAAACAGAATCTAACTCTAAACATACACTAATTTAGACTTTAATTTAGGCAACGATGAGGCGTATCAGTGTCGGATAAGATTCCCATAAAAATAAAGATAGTAAAAAAATCATGTTCATGTACTACATCTATACATTTTCTGCATTCTATGATCAAAACACATTCAGGCAACATAATATACATATGTACATATTCTATATTCTATGATCAAAACACATTAAGGCACCATAATATCCTATTATAGCGTTACACGATAACGGGGGCTTAATAAACGTAAGAAGATATCTAGGATCGCGTGATAATTTACCGCGGTGATATTACAATATTCTGCGGCTCAGAATATTTCGCCTAGTAAAGGTATATATAATTAATATCGCTGCTCTGAATCAGAACACGGTAAGCGACATATTCTGAAAATAATTTTAAATATTCAGCTATTTACTACAAAATTTTGAAAACCCACAGTTTCAAATTTTGTAGCAGGCAACCATTTCAATACACAGACGTAAAGCCTCACGTAGCCTCTATAGCTATTAGTTGCTGCCATTCCATACATATTTGATATGTCCATCGCTCCAAACGGAATACGGAATTCACTGATGGGACCGTAAATTCTGGCCTTTTAAATTGACGGTTGCTCAAATTCTAGATATCTAGGTTATTTAATATTTATTATCTAATTCTAGATATTAAACGGGTACAAGATAATGTTCGCGACTGTTTGAATTCCTTCTTTACATTCGTGTAACATCTTGTTGTTCTTGATACCTACTTAAAAATACATGTTCAAGAAAATAAATAGATATTTTAACAATTTTCTAGATATTTTTGTTATTAAAATAATCGAATCGGAAGAGTTAATCACTTTAGGGTTCGCAATTTGCTTATTTAAGCGGATATATTAAACTACATCGTTAAAACTTCAATCGTTAAAAAATGTTTTTTCATTCCCAATTATTATCTACATACCAATCTTCGCATGTCACATTCATGTTATTGATCGAGAAGTTTTTGTAATGCGAAATAGCGAGAACATGAAGAAAATCATGCCTAATGGAAAGCAAAATGATAAATCTAGGTAGTCGAGCGAAAACACGAAAAAACTAGTTTTAAAATTTGTTAAGATTTTTCTACAGTAGATTATTAAAAAAATTTTTTTTAATAATCCAATTCATACATACTACGTTGCAAATATTTACTTACCAATTTTCATGCACTATTTCATAATTGAAACGTTCCGCAAATATTAACTTTACAAGGAAAAACAATTTTTAACCTTTGGAATAATATTTATTCCACGTATACGATATGTATGTTTTTCTTTTTGAGTGAAATAATATAAAATTTATTCAAATTTTAACAACTCCATCGTTACAGAAAGAGCATAACGTTTGTCTGTTTATCCCGAAAATACCCGGTTGAGTTTGTTGTGGGCTCTTCTCAGACTTGGGCGCGTTTGGAACCCTCGTAGCTTTAGTTTCAAGTTACGTAATTAATTATCACCATTATATCGTACAAATTTAACAATTTCGACCATCAAAAGGAGTACAATTTTACCTACTTTGATTTAATGATTTTGACGTTGACTTTGACTTTATCCACCCTAAAACAGCCAATCTAGGGTGTGGCTTGGAAATGTATGTCTATCTATCGACACCACACTAAAAAATAATGTACAAATTGCGTTAATCACTCCGTCCAGGGTGAATAGACGGACACTCTTTTCCGGGTATAAGTACACACCAGGGTAGCTGTTTTAGGGTGAAGAAAAACAAAAAAGTAAAAAGTCATTTGAAGTCCAAAATCTATTCAGCCAAACATACAAGACAAGGACCTAAATCCATACTAATATTATAAATGCAAAAGTGTGTCTGTCTGTCTGTCTGCCACCTTTTCACGGCCCAGCAGTGTAACCGATTCTGACGAAATTCGGTACAGGGATGGACATAGGCTACTTTTTATCCCGGAAAATTAAAGAGTTCCCGCGGGATTCCTAAAGACCCACATGAAATTTGGTACCGAAGTAGCTTGCGTCCCTGTAATCGAAATAGGCAACTTTTTATCCCGAAAAATCGAACAGTTCCCACGGGATCTATAAAAATCTAAATCCAAGCGGATGAAGTCGCGGGCATCCTCTAGTTTATTATAAATTAAATAAGGTAAAATCCAGAATTAACGTAAATGAAAATTGCCACAATCACATCGTATAATCAAATCAAAATGTTATTAAATATAACCAATAAATAACACGTTGAAACCTCAAATTACACACCGATGCGGTGCCAGCCAATTACAATTTGCTTATTTATGGTCTACATTTTAGGTGCTACATTACGCGAATGCTGAAGCTGAAAATTATTTGAAATTATGAGGATATAAATGCCGTGGTAATCGAGAAAGAAAGAAAACTGTTTATTTGGTGCCACAAAAAGATAACTAAAAATAAATAAAATATGAAATGAGATGCGTGGTGTGTGGTACCAAATTGGACTCCACTCAGCATTTGCTGAACCTGTCAGTTCAGCTGACAGTTATGATGAATCCTTAGCAAGGAATCAATGATTCAAATTCTGAGCAGATAAAAGTTTAAGTGTACCTACCTGTCATCTTGAAAGGAGCGGAGAGGAGGGAAAACGCGTGTTTCGCCCAATCAGATTATTGAGAGATAAAATTATTAATTATCATTTATCTGATATAATTTTATGGTTTACTGAATATAATTTTCTCCCGGCTGCGCCAATTTTAGGAGGATTTTTAAAATATTTTTAGGAGGCGACTGTTGGGGGAGTATGGAATGATACTCTGAATCTGATAAACTTATATTTTAATAAGTAGGTATAATTAATACAACCAAACCAAAACTTAAACTAAGCCATGCAGTTTTTGTTTCCTAGACCTGGTGATTGATACTCCATGCTTGAATGTGTCCAAGCCCTTAAGATTGGAGCAAAGTCTCTTATTTCTTGAGACTATTCTGTTTCAAAGATAGGATTTCTTTATATAAGTTATTACTTACATAAAAAGATTTGTTTTTAAATTGGAAATATGTATAGCAGTAATAAATAATAGGAAAAATTAACTGAACCCGAGTATTATTATTAACAAGCCAAGCCGATTCCTAGTTTGATGAGTTTGATGTTATCAACGGCTCAAACTGCTGTGTCTACAAACTACAAAATCTTAGCAAAAATAATTCAAGCGGATTGAATCGCGGGAAAACGCTAATCTTGTTGTAATATTCTCATTTGATTCTTCTTAATTTGTACCACTATTGTATCTAATAATTTCCTAGCAATAAAGAACATGTTCTTTATACCTACTTTCGTTCAAAGGTAAAATCGTTTTTATTTTCATCTGGCACATGCAAAGTGCGTGCAAACAAAGGCGAAAGCCACAGCTTAGCAATCACACAGTTAGCAAAAAGCAAAGGTCTAGACTGTTTTCGCCTAAATTAATGTGGGGCACATCGGATCGCTACATTTTCCTAGTTCATGATATCCTGCTAGTTCAAACTTCAAATCTCGCTATGAAACCACATATTAGGTCTACTAGAAATGCGTAATATTATCATCGCTGCAATAATACCTTATTGCAGCGATGATAGTAGACAGCAGACAGTAGTAGTAGATAGTAGACAGCTCAAATTCGTTCGATCTATAACTAAGGAAGTTTTAGGAACCTCCTGATTTTTTAGTCATATTGTTTGATTACACAATTTCAGCCCTATTGTTTGATTGTTATTACCAAAGGGTAATTATGCAGTGCCTTTTAGCTAAAGCCTGGTACTCTGTTCATTGATTTAGGGTTTCAAACTCCCTTGCGAACTCTTTTATTTTATGGGATAAAAAGTAGCCTATGTGACAGGTCTTTAAATATACTCATTCAAAAAAATGCATTACGACCTGATTGAAGCACAAACCAACAAACAAACTTTCGTATTTACACTATGTAGACAAGCACTTTCGTATTATACTGTTTATATTTATAATATGGATAGTGATGATAATGCTCTGCTGGAGTATATTCTTGGGGCAATTGTCTGATTGTTATACTGTGGATACCATGGAGTATTGAACCAGTGCAGTGTTCTGTTTCTCGCAGTACAAAGGGGAGAAATATTGCGAAGGAAATATAAGACGACACCACTGAGGTAAATAATATGTTTTATATGCGAACAATCCACTCCGGCATCCGCTTATATGAGATTTCATATTCTTGTATAGTACTCGTGCATACAATGGCATAACTAGATTCCGAAGTAGGTATATTGTGTTGACATAATTGAAGGAATACACAATGCCTATCCATAAGAAAAGGTTAAATCACAATCTACAATAACTATTCTATGGGTTGTAATTGAATTTCGGCAAATAAAAGCGCTACATGGCCGATACGGTAAAAAGCCAATATAAATGCGTCCTACTATAGTCCTGGAGTTCAGAAAAGTTTCTCGAACTGATCTACAGCAGAAATCAAATCTAGTCTCATTTGCCGAATGTCCTTTTTGTTTGCAAGATGATTTCACATCTCTTGGTCATAAAGGTTTCCAAAATATTACTGTTAATTTCATTAACCTTAAGAGGGGTCTCTCCGTCACTCGCTTCATACAAACGTAGTTCCAATTTCATTTGAATATTAAGCAACCAAAGTCCATGAAATTTTGCAGACATATTCTAGAAACTAATATCTATGTCTGTGGTTTTCCAGATTTCTGTTAAAATATTCGGTTTCAAAGTTACGCGGCCATAAAAAATTATATACAAATCTTTGAGCCCCTGTAATTTTAAAACTACATATTTTTAGAAAAATCTAAAACACCACAGACACAGATATTAGTTTCTAGAATATGTCTGCAAAATTTCATGGACTTTGGTTGCTTAATATTTAAATGAAATTGGAACTACGATTGTATGAATCGAGTGACGAAGAGAGCCCTCTTAACGGCCTTAATTTGATGTGCTTTATATTGACAAGGTCATTTCATTTTTACTAATTACCTACTTCCATATATCTCCGGAATTGGCCTATACATTTCCTTACAATTTCAGGCCTATTTTGACAATAAGCTTTTGTAATGCTGCAATAAGTTCCAACGATGAATAAAGTCATTCATTTATATGTAGTTTTTAGATCTAATATAACATGTAGAGTTGAACAAAAGAAATTTCCATATAAATGGCGTCGATATATTCGCACGCAGTCTGTCGCGGCAGATGTTTTCCGTTCGCCAGCGCCGTCACAGCGATTCTACAGTCCAGTGCACTTGATATCATTGGACCCAAATATGGGATGTGGAGCAAAAAATGTTGCAACCGTTTTTACCCAATAAGATGAGCGTTATGACCTTAGCTGTCTATGAATGTGGGTTGGTTGGGTGGATGTGCGTTCATCAGTTCTCAATGATTGTCAAATATTGGTCACATAATAATTTATTAGTCACATTTTTCATTGATAAATGAGTTGCCTCCTGGTTTTAGCGTTTTTGCGCGTACATTGCTAGAAGGTAGTGTTGTCAAAGATGAGAGTAGGCTAACGTAGAAATTGTTTGGCAATTTTTAGTAAACCCATACCTACTTCGCATCAACGCATCGTATCGGAAGCATAATCACTTAGCGATAGTTTTTGCCGGGCAGGTTATAGCTTGACCAGGGACAATTTAGAAATTATAAATTCCCAAGTTGCCCCTCGGGGTAATTAACCCCGAGACCTCCCTTATAAGGTCGCAATATTACCTCTGCGTTTATATGCCTTATACTTGTATACTAAATAATCAGTTAAAATAATTACTATTAGTATGTAATGCCGTTAAACACGAAATATTTTTGTGGAAAAGAAAGCCGGATTCTGCCGTGGCTTCGTCCGTCAGTCCCGTCGGAACAATTCCTCAGTCCACCGCCTCTGATATTATCTGTCTTGCGCAAAAGGACAGCGCCAGCAAAAACTGCTGCACTACTTTTGAGACTCATTTTAAAACAGTTTTATTTAGATTCACTTTCGTTTATATGTGATGAGCTGATAACTGATGCCCAGGACTTCGTTTGCGTGGATATAAGTTTTTAAAAATCCCATAGGAAATCTTTTATTTTCCGGAATTTAAAGTAGCCTATGTGTAAATCCAGGGTATAATCTATCTCCATTCCAAATTTCAGCCAAATCCATTAAGTATTTTTTGCCTGAAGGAGTAACAAACATACACACGCACATAAACACAAATTTTCCTTTATAATATTAGTATGATAGTGTGATGTTCCAATTTTAGGACGGATCTATTCGCTTCCACAGTCCACTGAACTGATTCTTGAGAGCCTATGTAGTTTGTACACTAATTTCATTTCCATAACAATAAGTCCTTATGTGAACTCGAGTTCAACTTCCCCAATCCTAATCCTGACACGGAATTCCGTTAGCGGAAATATGCACGCGGGATTTAAATTCAAAGTATCGCATTAAAATGTTAGGAAAGCATCATACTTAGGTGGACATATAACCTAACCTATGAGACTACCAAGTTTTAGGCTGAGATCTATAGGACGCACTTTAACTTTGCTCAGACTTAAGACACTGTTAAAACGGGACAGGGTTACATCGCTAACATAAATATGTCTCGTTTTTAACTTCCGACCCAAAAAGAGGGGTGTTATAAGTTTGACGTGTGTATCTGTGTATCTGTGTATCTGTCTGTGGCATCGGAGCTCCTAAACGAATGAACCGATTTTAATTTAGTTTTTTTTTGTTTGAAAGGTGGCTTGATCGAGAATGCTATATATAATCGAAGAAAATCGGTTCAGTCGTTTGAAAGTTATCAGCTCTTTTCTAGTTACTGTAACCTTCACTTGTCGGGGGTGTTATAAATTTTTAATTTACACTTGTAACTGAAACTTAAGTCTGAGCGAAGTCAAAGTGCGCTCTATACATAGATCTCAGCCTAAGCGAAGTGCAAGTGTCACTACTTTACTAACGCTATAACAAAATTTTCATATGGATTTGTCGCATTGTGGTTGGAGCGGAATTGAGATCGTAAAATTCCGTAAAATTTTCGCAAGATTTGTCTGCACAGATATTTCAATAAGCTACATTTTGGCTGAATTCCGTGGCTAGAATTTCACGCACGATTTTCCGCTACGTATTTCGTACTTCGTCTAATATAGACACAGGAAAGAAAAGTTACGACTGCCTGCGCATAATCACATCTGTATCTCATTTACGGCGCCAAGTTTTGTAATCAAACTTTTCTTGTTAGAGTTGGTCTTGAGACTAAATTAGGTACCACACACTAGACGCCCGCAACTTTTGTCGTCAAGTAACATCAAACTCAACCCGAAAATATTCTTTATTCGCGTAGAAGTTCATAAAAAGCTTTTAGGGATCGTCGTGAATACGAGTGTCTACCATCGGTACGGAACACTGATTTAACGAGTTGACGCCATTCATTTTACTCTTTCTACATCATACTCCTCATTTCTAAGGCCTACGACATCGTCCAATATAATCCAGTAATGGTAGGGGCTTATTTAGGATAATAATGTGATGAGATCCTATCCTTTCACTTAAGACTCATGAACATAGTCTCATAAACATGGACTCAATAAACTGGTACGCACGATTTCGATTCGTAGATTTAACGATATTATCAGATATTGGTAATATACACCTAATAACGTATACGTGCTCTTTAAAGCAAGGTGGAAAAGTCTTAGGACCGTCAAGGCCCCCTGCAGTTACTGAGTTGGGTCAGTGTTGCTAAACTGGCACAATCAATTGATATGACAACTGTTAGATGGATTTGTTGATAGTGTAGACAGGTTCTAACCATCTCTGACAGTTTTCAAGGTATCTATGCTTTGGGCGACCCTACGCACTCTCTGGTGACAATGGCGGGTTTTTGTAAACTAATTGAAAAGGTAATTAAAAGTTTATTAAATCGTTTAAACTGAGTTTATCTTTAACTATACTTATGTTTCTGGCTAAAGAATATTATTAAAATAATATAAGACTTACTTAGCTCTCAACTAGACTTTTCACAAGTCGCAATTAAGAGGGGTCTCTCCGTCACTCACTCCATACAAACGTAGTTCGTCTCTCATTTGAATACTAACCAATCATACTCAATGGAATTTTCTAGAAACGTTCCGGGAACTAATATCTATGCCTGTGGTTTTCCAGATTTCCGTTAAAATATTCGGTATCAAAGTTACGCGGTCTTAAAATTCACATACAAATCTTTGAGCCCTTGTAATTTTAAAACTACATATTTTTAGAAAAATCTAAAACACCACAGGGACAGATATTAGTTTCTACAATATCTCTGCAAAATTTCATGGACTTTGGTTGCTTAATATTCAAATGAAATTGGGACTACGATTGTATGGAATAAGTGACGGAGAGAGCCCTGTTCACAAAGCCGCGCTACCCTTTGTTTCATGATAGTTACCAAATACCAATGTAACTAACCAACAACGAAAAAACTGAAGAAATATTTTTGAACCAACCAATTTTTTCACACTGGTTCATCACTTTTATACAATCAAGAAACATCGTAGTCAACCGTCAAATCTTTTATCAACAAAAAGAAACGAATTTATATTCAGTGACTAGTTGGTCCTTACTCCTTACTCTGGAATATACAAGCGTCAAGTTTGTATTATGGCGAAGTTTGTGTAATAAAACTTTTCTTGTTAAAATGTGTCTCGCGACTAAATTAACACGCGCCAACTTCGCGCAAGTTTCGTAGACGAGCTTAAATTAAAATCGCGCTTTATATTTTTGACCGATTTTTGCGTTTGTAAGATCTAAGTAGATACCTTCATAAAGTACCTACCTTTACGAAAATAAATAATTTAAGAAATGTTTTGCTATTATCTCGATGTTCAGTCTAATTCAAGTGTCAAACCCAGGTAGCAGATGGAATAAAACAAGTGTAAATTAAAAATTTATAACACCCCCGACGATCCAAAGTATTTGAGTTTTCCAAAACATCATTTTCAAATAAATAATTATGTATTTAGGCAACGTCCATCTTGACAGCTTGACATTTGTCTATTGACATAATATTATGAACCTAACGGTTATCTAACCTTCTTTTCTACAAGAAAACTAGAAAAGAGCTGATAACTCTTAAACGGCTGAACCAATTTTTTTAGATTATAGCTAAGAACACTCTCGATCAAGCCACCTTTCAAACAAAAAAAACTAAATTAAAATCGGTTCATTCGTTTAGGCGCTACGATGACACAGACAGATACACAGATACACAGACACACAGATACACAGATACACACGTCAAACTTATAACACCCCTCTTTTTGGGTCGGGGGTTAATAAAAAGAAACGTAATCTTTATAATAATTAAAAGTACGAATTTAACGTAGAACCCTAAATATGGACTTTACACTGAATTTATTCACCAGGGAAGTCATGTTATGTTCAAAATTAAAAATACTACTCCTAAAATGTCCAGCAAAAAATGTTTGAATGTAGGAACAGGAATAGTCTAATTTCATAATTTTAGATCATAATATCTACAAATTAGTAAGTATCGTTAATGCTAGATATAGTATACATGAACAAGTAGGTAGGGCGTACTTTGATTGCGCATTGAACAAAAACAGATTGTATTCGAAATAATTGTGTATTTTAATCTTAGGTTTAGTAGTACAGCGCATTACCGCCATGTTGCAATTTTAAATTAGACTACGTGTTGTTTTTCGGGTAGGTACTATAATGAATCTACTACTGGGTATTGATGTTATCTAGAAAAAGCCAAAATCTCTGAAAAAAAAATTGATACTACATTTTTTATCAATTTATTTTATAGCGCGTCCAATTGAATATCCCGGCAGCCTGGTGCCCCTTCCGCCATTTGCTAGTTCGTTGGCGCGGAAAACTATTGCACTAGATACATTATTATTAGTCAACCTGGGATTTAGAGTGGGTGTCGTAGAACTCTAAACAAGGTAATCAGATGATATTGATTAAAGGCACTGCGTTTCGTCGATTTTAGCAACTCACTTGTACAAAAATGTACGAGAATAATTGGAAAGAATATTATTATATCTCCAATAACTAAAGCATCGTAACTAAAACCGTAGTACTATGCACATAAGTCGACGTCGAGGGTTTTCAAAATCTAAATCCACGCGGAAGGAGTCTCGAGCATCATTTAGCAGTTTTATAAACACCTAATGTATCACACTAATATTATAAAGGAGAAAGTTTGTATGTGTGTGTGTGTGTGTATGTTTGTTACTCCTTGACGCAAAAATTAATGGACAAATTGGGCTGAAATTTAGAATGGGGATAGATTATACCCTGGATTAGCACATAGGCTACTTTTTATCCCGGAAAATTAAAGAGTTCCCACGGGAATTTTAAAAAACCTACATCCACGCGAACGAAGTCGCGGACATCAGCTAGTTTTCCCATAAATGAATCGACGGACACAGGTTTTTAGTAAACACGCAGCTGATATTTAAAAAATAGTAGTAGGTACATTATTGAAAATTAAAATGCACCAGGAATGAAATATAATAAAATAGAGCGCTGGAAAAGTTCACGCTCTGTCGAGCGTAATGCTCTTTATAACAAACAGGGCGTCGCTGCCTTGAAGGTATTTTTTGTTTACAGCTTTCGCACTTGACTGCGATCTCACCCGATGGTAAGTGGTGAAGCTTAAAAGGTCTCGTCACCAGGGCTTACTCTTTCATAGTTTTAGATGAAATTTTTCTGTAGCACTATTACTTAGGTAGGTAAGTTGCTACAAAATGTTCTAGGCATGATTTCAGCTTGCAGTAAACTTCATGGCTCTATGTACATTTTGAATGGAAGTAACAGGGAAACTTAGTGTTCCCATGCAACTTCACTTACTAATATAAACTGAAAGATAATTACGGATTTATGATAGGTACATAATAAATAATAATGTGATTAATTAATTAATTTATATAAACAAACCTTTTTTTACAAGTAAAAGTAAAATACATGTCTAAATCAAATTACATAAAAAGATATCAATCAATCAATATATAAATCACAGGTAATGTCCACTGAAGCATTACAACCAACAGACTCAGTAATCGTTGATGGAAATAAACACACAATCAAGGAACAATTTCATCATTTTAACGAAGTAATTAAAAAGGAAATAAAATATGACATGGAGCGACTCACGCTCCGCCGAGCGAAAACCCGTGCGAGGACGGCGCGCGCCGCGTCTCATATTTTGGGGCTTATTAAAAACTGTTCTGAAAATTACCCTTTTAGGGCTCCGTACCCAAAGGGTGCCAAAGAGATCCTATTACTCAGCTTCAGCTGTCCATCCATTCATCCGTCTATCTGTCCATCTGTCCGTTAGCGGCCTGTATCTCGTGAACCGTAGTAGGTAAGGAGTTGAATTTTCACAGAATGTGTTTTTGCCGCTATAAAAAGAAAATATAATAAAAATTTCAATATGGCTGCCATGAAAATAAAAACCAGCCAAGTGCGAGTCAGACTCGCGCACTGAGGGTATTTTCCAACATTTTGCACTATAAATCAAATACTTTTATGCATAATAATAAATAAAAATGTGTTTTAGAATGTACAGGTAAAGCCCTTTCACATGATACCCCCCTTGGTATAGTTATCTTACTTTGAAAATTAAAACATATTTTTTGTATGATGTGACCACAAATTCGCGCTTTTCAGATTTATTCCTGTACTTGTGCTATAAGACCTACCTAACTGCCAAATTTCATGATTCTAGGTCAACGGGAAGTAGTACCCTATAGGTTTCTTGACAGACACGACGGACAGACAGACAGACAACAAAGTGATCCTATAAGGGTTTCGTTTTTCCTTTTGAGGTACGGAACCCTAAAAAAACAAATTGTTATTTCACGATGGTATGGAACCCTTCGTGTGCGAGTCCGACTCATACTTAACCGGTTTTTATCTTCATCTCCGTAGGTTAGGTTTTATACCATTAGTGGTGACTCGGGAAGTTTGGTCTACGACGTAGATTCAAAGCTCGTTTTTAAAACTGCTTGTATTGGTGACTTGGGCTGAGATCTTACACAGCGGTACTTTGACTTTCCTCAGACTTAAGTTTTAGTTAAAACGAGATAGGTAATTTCGGGCCGAAAAATATAAGAATAATAACCGTTTTTTTTATAAAATATAGCAATTAAAAACAGAAATTCTTTTTCAGTTACAAAAAATGCAGTTGACGTACAAAATGTGACATATTGGAACAAGATTTGTGCTCCGCTGAGCGAGAGCTTCGCTGCACGCGACGTCGCGTCCCATCACAAGTTTTGCGCTCATTAAACAACATTACATTCTCATTTAAACGAAAATCTCAAATTCAGTAGTAAAACCTAATTAGTCTAACCTTATGCTAATTTTGGCTGATTAGTACCTACCTACTAGAAAATATTTAGGGCATAGTCCGATATGTTGCGCATAGACTACGATATCGCGGTCTTAACCTACCGATGTCCATCGCATCCGTAAAGACCGAGATATCGAGGTTTACCGATGGACGTCCGTGGTTGGACATAGGTAGGTAGGTAGGTCCATGGTTGGTCATAGGTCCTCTATACATAATATATACCTAAGGATTCCTAAAATCCACGGTTTTGTGCCGCTTATGTGGTAAAGTGAGAGACAGGTGGCCTAATGGTGACAACGCAATTTAATGTGTTGCGATTTTTAAGCAACAGTGACTGAAGTCAGTAACTGGATGGAAGACCGATTTTGGAGGTCCGAATTTGGTCTTTTCGATTCTTTTTTGTCTCGTTAAGTTAAGTTATCGTTTCCGGTTATTATCCCTAACATCTGATATTAACTGTAAAAACCTAAGAGTCGAAATCTCGATTGCTTAGTCGAGTTGTACCTATTCGGAAAGATCTGGGACCCCAGCGCATTTTTTTACCAAGAAAGAAATTTTTTATCATATAATGGTAGAAACCATTATATGATGAGAAAAACGACTATAAAGAAAAGACAAAAAAATAAGAGAAAGATGTTCCATACTAGGTAGAAAGTTTTTCTTTTTAAAATATACGGCCATAAAAATTGCTAGTTCACGCAAACAAATTTTGAAACCGCTCCAGTGGGTTCTTAAGTTAAATATGTAAATTTTGACTTCCCCATTCCGCCACGTGGCCTTGTATCAAGCGTACGTGAAGATGTGGATGAATTATTCAAAACGTAAGTCTAATGCATAATGCATGTGATTTTTGTTGCGATTAATTCGTATGAATACTTTTAAGTATTACAATTTTGCGATCATTTTTTAGTCATTTTTATGTCGTTACGGTTATTTTCCTTAAGCATTTTTATATACTTAAATTCCATTCCATTTCCATCAGCCTATATGCGTCCACTGCTGGACATAAGCCTTTCCAAGAACGCGCCACCAAACACAGTCCTCCGCCTTCCTCACCCACCTGCTCTCCGCCACCTTCTTCAGGTCATCGGTCCAGCGGTACGCGGTCTCCATTCCAGAACACGTCTATCCCATTATCAATTTATATACTTACCTACTGTCAAAAAAAAATCCGTTGACCACCACTTTAGGTGACAGAGGCAGACTAATTTTTTTTGCGCACGAAGTTGCTTGGTTCATGCCTTCTTCAACGCGGAAAAATAACCAAACTAAATATATTTATAAAAAAAAACTGACTCACTTATTGACTAACTTATTAACACCCAGCACAAATCCTTGGACCTTGAAAGCTGACATTTAGCACAGAGATTCTCTTTATAATGTAGATAGTAAGAAATAGTGCCAGATTTTCTGAAATCCCTGCGGTATAGGGAATAGAGAGGATTTATATGTTCGCCGAGTGAAGCACAATATTCTTGACGCATCCTACGCAGGCTTGTCTTGTATTATTTAGGTTAGATATTTGCTTTATGAGTCAAGTAGGTAGGTTATATAAAAAACTCTCCAAAGCATAGATTGCATAAAGACGGCGCGTAAAAAGGACGCGTTTGGAGCCCTCGTAGCCTAAGTTTTAACTCTACGTAATAAATTATTTATCACTAATAGATCATCTTACAAACAATTCCGACGATCAAAAGGTGGACATTGTGCCTACTTTGAATAAATTATTTTGAGTTTTATTTTGACGTAACAATAAGTATGACGGTACTAGACTGAACAATGCCTTGATAGATAATCGTGTCTTGTGGAGAGACCTTTACCACTCAAGCAAGCTGCTGTATTATATTTTTGGCGTGAATGCAACGATGATACTCGGCGTCTCACCGCGACAGCGTGAATAAGGAAAAGGTGCGAATAATATAAAATAGATGTGGTATATATTTTGTAGGTATATATAAGCTAACACTTGCAACTTAGTATAATTACTCTAAATTATTTTAACGAACTTCAATAACCGACTATTCGACTTCTTGTCAGATTAGGGCGAGTTTGGAAATGATAAACACATAAGGTACAAGTGTAAATTAAAAATTTATAACACCCCCGACGATCCAAAGTATTTGAGTTTTCCAAAACATCATTTTCAAATAAATAATTATGTATTTAGACAACGTCCATCTTGACAGCTTGACATATTTTGTCTATTGACATAATATTATGAACCTAACGGTTATCTAACCTTCTTTTCTACAAGAAAACTAGAAAAGAGCTGATAACTCTTAAACGGCTGAACCAATTTTTTTAGATTATAGCTAAGAACACTCTCGATCAAGCCACCTTTCAAACAAAAAAAACTAAATTAAAATCGGTTCATTCGTTTAGGCGCTACGATGCCACAGACAGATACACAGATACACAGATACACAGATACACAGACACACAGATACACAGATACACACGTCAAACTTATAACACCCCTCTTTTTGGGTCGGGGGTTAAAAAATAGTGCCTTATAATATGATCATCTCAATAAGTACAATGAAAAAATATTGATCATTTAATAATGAACGGAGGAATGAACTTGTAAAATTATTTTCGAACTAACTGCCTGTCCCGGTTTCATCCGGTGGAATTTCTGAAAATACTTAGGCATAAAAACCTATATGCAAAATTTCAAGGTTTTCAGATCCAGCGGATTAATTAAGCTTTGTTATGCCAGTCAGAGAGTTTCTAGGAGACTTAAATAATTTCGAATTTGCGTTTTGACTATACTACTGTATTAGACTCATTACCAACAAACGGTTTTTATTTTATAAAATACTATAAATGTTATATTATTTTAGTGTTTAAGTGTAATTTTGGAATCTATACGAGACTTTTTATTTAATCCAAAACTCGACGCATTTACTCGTATTTTGATCATGGCTCTACTTTTGATATACCTACCTATCTAGCCATTACTATCCAACTTATATCAAACTCGTTAAATTAATTAAAAATCGCTACACATTAAATTATTATTATTTAGTTATTTAGTTTATTATTTATTAAATCAAATTAAATGTTTGAAAAGAAAAAAAACTCGTTAATATGTATATCAAAGTGTCCGTTTGATGTTGCAAGAATGTATCGACATCTAGACCTTAATATCGAGAAGATAATCGCGAAGAATACGCACACATACCTACATCTATTCGATTTTTAGGTCAAGCGATTTGAGATTTTCATTGATAGGTCTTCAACTCTTCAGTCACTCTTTCATAACGAAAACTAGGTTACCGAGTTCTCTTGGGACTCGAGTCGAATGACAGCGATACTAATTCTGTTTAATAAGTCTCTGGCTTTGCTCTAACACAAGAGTTTTATAATTATCATCAGAAATATTGAAGAGAAGTTTCACTAGCGCGTTCCTCAGTGTTCTCGCGTTCTTCAAATGAAAACGTAAAGTTTTCATTTGAAAATTAATCATTCAAATTCAATGGAATTTCGTATATATATAAGATCAGAACTTAATGAGTGGTTTTCCAGATTTCCGTAAACGTTTCTAGTTTCGAAGATACAAGGGTTTAAAGATTTGTATTGAGCCAGTACTTTGAAACTAAATATTGTAACGGGAATCAGGCAAAGTGCATACTCAGATATTATTAATTCCTAGAACATATCCATTCAAATGACAGCCCAACTACATTTGTGTGGAGCACATGAACCAACTCCACCAAAATAGTTTTACACGTTCGTTCAGTGTGACCTGTCGATCAGTTTCCATGATGGTGAGTGTTTCAGGTTTTAGGAACCGTTTATAATACTTTTTACTTTTTGCAGGTACAAATCAATGCCGTCACACTTCAGTGAATACTCCAGAAGAGGTAAGATATGAAAACTTGAAATTTTATTTAACAACAATTATTTTTTTACATTGACTCTTATAGAAGGTAAGGTTTAGTACTGAGGATTAGTGATTTACACTATTTTAAAGGTCTTTTTTCGTGGCGCCAAACTGTAATACGTCAGTCCAGACCGCCTCGTCTCTCGAAACTGTGAACAATACGCCTTATAATATCCTAAAAAGCCTCAATAATGTGGCTATTTAAAATCGCCAGGCAAAGGTTTCCATGATTTATTTGAGGGCGATTCTCCTAAACAAAACACACAGGAAACTCGAAAGGACAAAGGGATAATAATAAAACCTGACCTATTATTACACCGTTACGTTAGTAAATTGATAAAATATATTAATTACAAAAATCAAGCCAAAGCAAGCTGACGATACTCGCTTATGTTAAGACTAAGACTAGTTAAGCTGAATCGCCAAGACTTTGCTCAGTGAAATTTCTGAAAAATTTTTTAGGAAAATTTCCATACAATATCTCACGTTTCTAGACCCAACGGTTTGAGCTGTACCCTACGTTGATGTGTCTTTCATTCAATTTCTCCTTTTTAACGATTCATATTTAAATAAGATCTGTTATTACATAGATTGTATTTTTACGAGTAGATAATAATAATTACTTGAATGATTTTTACGTATTTTTGAAACTAAGAATACTCATAGAATTCTTCTCAGGTGGAAAATTTTAAAGGTACCACATTTTTTCAGAAAATAATTCAATATTTTGTTACAAAACGGTGTGATACATGACCACATTCAATCGCTGCAAAGTTAAGACCTCTCGACACGACCGGTGTCGTGGGCAGATTATTTATAGCCGCTATTTATTTCCTTCTGCTGAATGGAAGTGTGAAGTCGCTTACACGGATCCGTTTATGCTAACAAATACAGATGCCAATCGCACTTTCTACGTGAAATATTAATAAGAGTTTCATATTAGAATTAGTTTAATAGTGAACAGAGTTTAATTAATAAGACTTAGGGCTGATTTCACCAACTTTCACTAAAGATATTTTTGTATGTTCTCAATACAAAAACTGTCGTTACGCCCAATTTGTTCCTCGGTCAAACGTCACTTGACGTTGGTGAAATCGGCACTTAGTTATATATTTTTAACCGACTTCGAAAAAAGGAGGAGGTTCTCAATTCGTCGGAATCTTTTTTTTTATTAAATAGAATGAAGGCTGAAGACGGGGTGTAGCAGCGTTTATTAGGGAAAGCCTACGTCAGACAGTGGACAACCACAGATCTAACTTTACAGAAGTGTTAATTTTCGTGTCCCAGAAAAGCCTTTGCAATTTAGCCTTACGCTGATTTGTGGCAGTTGGCTTTTACTGGATGTTTGTATCTAAAATATGTAAAATTCTACATAATAATATGTAGTAGTTACATAATATTTACATAGTATACTTATACTATGTAAATACGAATAATACTTATTATTCGTATTTAACTGAGTAAAAGTCCATCAGTAGATAGGTTAGTACTTACGGGATTAAGGGATGGCTAAAGGAGAATTTCTCCACCCTTTTGAATACTTTATTCTCTCGTCTCGTATTGAATCGTATAAATCAAAACACACCTTTATCACGTGACAGGAAAGTAGTAGGTAACTGCGAAGTAATAGATTTTCAGGTAACAGATTGTCTACCTGAAATGCCGTGCCAGCTATCACATATCTCACTCCACCAGTATTTGTATACTTTTTCTACTGCGAGTTACAAAATGATAAATTTTCATCTGGAGGTACCTACTCTCAAGTCTCAATTTTTGAGCTTCATGTACTTAACTTTAATATATTTTTTTTATAACAAAATAGCGAGCAAATGAGCAGGCGGGTCATCTGATGTTAAGTGATTACCGCCGCCCATGAACATTTGCAGCACCAGAGGTATCGCCGCGCGCCGATGCGTTGCCGGATTTTGTTGGTCCGCCTCTTGAATAATCCCACGTTGTAATCTAGTGGGAACACCGCCGATGGGAGTAACTCAGATTTTTTTAAATAATCTAAGCTCCGGTTTTGAGTATCTATGTGAGTTCTGAGTCCGATACTCAGAAATATTTATATCGGGAAAGCTATGCAGCTTGATATACGATATGCATTCAATTGCAAAGTTAAGAGGGCTCTCTCCGTCACTCGTTTCATACAATCGTAGTTCCAATTTCATTTGAATATTAAGCAACCAAAGTCCATGAAATTTTGCAGACATATTCTAGAAACTAATATCTATGTCTGTGGTTTTCCAGATTTCTGTTAAAATATTCGGTTTCAAAGTTACGCGATCTTAAAAATTTTCATACAAATCTTTGAACCCCTGTAATTTTAAAACTATATATTTTTAGAAAAATCTAAAACACCACAGACACAGTTATTAGTTTCTAGAATATGTCTGAAAAATTTCATGGACTTTGGTTGCTTAATATTCAAATGAAATTGTAACTACGATTGTATGAAACGAGTGACGGAGAGAGCCCTGTTAAGAGAGACCACTCAATACTGCCGATGAGTGTCGCGAGCAGATTATTTATCTCTGTTATTTGTTTGCTTTTATCGCATGCAAATGTGAAGCACCGATTCCAACGATACGAGTACCTAAATCGTTTTAATTTATTTTTAACTGGGTTAATCCACGGTTTCGTTGGACCCTTGACTAAACATTGGAGGATGTAGAATGTAGATATCAACAAAAAAAATTAAACATATTCATTTTGTTAAACGCGCTAGAGTAGGTACCTGTGTATATTAATATATGACAAGTTTCAAGTTTGGGTTGGGAATAGAACTTAGCACAAATGCTTACAGCCCCCGTACTAAACACCATTTTCTGATATTGCCCTCCCACCAGCTAGGTAATAGAAATACTTAATTCTTTTCACGTGTGTAACAAAATGTATAAAACGTGTTTAAATTGCCTAAGTTCATAAGTGATATTTTTTTTTTCGAAATTTTGTGAAACCACTTCAATTAGACTAGCTGCACTGGCAGATCATCGAAATAAATATAAAAGGAAAAGATGACTGACTGAATGACTGACTGACTGATCTATCAACGCACAGCTCAAACTACTGGATGGATCGGGCTAAAATTTGGCATGTTATGACGTAGATATGCGCTAAGAGCTATTATGACGTAGATATCCGCTAAGAAAGGATTTTTGAAAATTCAATTCATCAGGGGGTAAAATAGGGGTTTGAAATTTGTAAAATCTACGTGGACGAAGTCGCAGGCACAAGCTATTAATTAATAATAGAATACCTAGACCATAATAATTTATTAATGACTCCATTCCACTCAGTCTACGGTACGTAGTCTTGTAATTCAAACAATATTCATAATAATAGATTATTATAGGTACTAAGTAATAATTAGCGTAGGTAATTGGCAAATAAACAATAAATAATTTACTTAATTAACATTGATTCAATATCTCAAGTAGCCATATCGGGAGTTGCACCAGTTTAATTATGGCAACTGATTGCGTCCGATAGCGTCTCCCGGGGCTGATGGAAGACTAATGATATTAGATGTCATTACTTGCACTAACAGGGATGCCATTGCAATTTGCAGGTATATTAAAGTGGGAATATAAATTATACAACCGTTTATTTCAAGTTTTTAATGTCTCGCTGTACAAATAACTTGTTATTCGGAAAACTTTTCATCGGATAAAAGTTTCTTTGGCTCTTGACTGCGTTCTCAGCGTTGTTGTAAGTGACGATGTATCTAAGATGCCTGTAGACAAATCGATAAAGAATTTGGCAACAAAGCTGTAAGCTGTTTTTAGTTTTAAGAAATAAAATAAAATCAATCTCTAAGGGAAGCGGGCTAGCTTCAAAAGGATACCCGTTCGTAGTTTTAATAAATCTATACCTTTAATCGGTTACTCCTCGGCACCGTAGAGAGCTAAATACACATATTGTATTCCTTCAGTAGGGATGTAACTAGTCACGGTCTAAGGCTCCCACTAGACAATTAAAAAATATATATGTTACAGTCATAGTGATTAAATAGCTATTATACATAATGACTGGTCATTATGTATAATATCAAAATTGACTAGACAATGTAATAAATTAATCACTTTATCCGGATATTATTCATAATAGCGGTTCAAAGTTAGCCAAAGTAATAAATACGTTCTAACTTTGAACCTAACCTAACCTAACCTAACCTAACCTAACCTAACCTAACCTAACCTAACCTAACCTAACCTAACCTAACCTAACCTAACCTAACCTAACCTAACCTAACCTAACCTAACCTAACCTATGTACCCGTTATAATACATAATTATGTCATTAAACCACGAAATAAGTCTCAAAACAGTATAATATTGCTACACATATAGTTAGGTATGCATAAGGCAAATTGAAATATAATTTTATAATATTTACCTGTAAGTACCTACTTGTTTTATTACATCATCCAAGTCTTCGAAGAAATTATATAAAATTGCTAGTTAATGTGATTAATTCTGTGTCAATTATCAGTTTATCTAAATTGGGTAGACATTATAAATAATGACTAGATAATATATATAATATCGGGATTTATTACTTTGGCTGTGACATATATAAATTACCAATTAATCGCGGCCGAAAAACGAACCTAGAAGCTCCCATTTACCTATAGTCTAGACTACAATGCTCAAAACTTTGCCAGGGAAATTGTCAGATGTAGCACGTATAGATATCAGTTTTTTTCTTTGTAATAAAATCAACATGTTATTATAATGTTAACATTATATCATTAAAATTATAACGGAAAATCACTAACATATAATAATTGATATGCCAAGCAAAGTAGTTAGTATCAGGCAGGTAAGTTCTATGATAACGAAGTATGTAATTCATGTTTAGATTCATTTTGATAAACAAAATAGGTAGGTACGTACTGACATATTTCCATTATGTTTAGTAACAAGAAGTTGTTCATCCCATGGCAAATTGCAATCTGACCCCTATAATTTTATTCCCCGGTCAGATAGCCTGTAACGAGGGTGGGTTATTACCCACCCTCGTTACAGGCTATCTGACCCGGTATGATTTCATTTTTAAACTAATAGCTTTTTAAAATTAAATCAACTCGGACATTTTTATTGGGGACTTCAAAACTTGACCCGGGGCATCGTTAGGTAAATATTAATTTGTGTACTCGTAATACGACTGTAACCGTTAGGTGCGTTATATGCATTATGTGCATTATACTTAATTAAAACTGTAGGTACAAAAAACACAACATTCCACGTTATGTTACCAAATAATATAACAAACTTCAAAGACCATCCATTAGTTTCTCTAACAAAGCCTAGATCAGTATGTAGCTACCTACCACAGAACTCGAGGTAAATAAGATAAGGTAACGAATAGAAATGGGATCTGTTGTCTTAAAGACGGAAACCTCGTGTCGTCATGTGTAAGACAAAATATTCTTAGTTACAAGAGAGTTGGCGATCTACACAACAGGCTAACTAGACACCGTAACAGGCTTGCGACTCCTACGCTCCGCCTCAGGAAGGTCCAAAAGTCATTTGTGGGAATGGGTATAATCTTTTATAACAAAATTCCTCAGCCAATTTTGGACTTGCCTTTACACAGGTTCAAAAAATCTATTAAAAATATGCTCCTGAGAAAAGCATATTATACTATCGAAGATTATGTAGGTAAATGATAAAAAAGCGTGGATTTGACCTGCAATTCGCTCCAGCAATGCGCAGGACTTCAATTGCTTTTATACATGGCATAATATTATTGTATATCAAATCTTTGAAAAGAGCAACCGCCGAGTTTCTTGCTGGTTCTTCTCGGTAGGAAAGGCATTCTGAACCAGTGGTAGATGCTTTTGACGATTCAAAAGAACTTTTAAAAGTCTAATTGAATAAAAATATTTTGAATTTGAATTTGAATATGAATTTGAATTTTGTGAAATGAGATTGACTCACTCGAATATAAAAGCGTACAAAAAAACCTCACAAGGACCTACAGAGATAGTCGTAGCTTGTATTCTGAAGACGAACATGGCTACTTTTTATTCCGGAAAATGAAGAAATTCCCACGGGATTTTTAATAAACCTCAATCTTCTTGATGAAATCGCGGAAATCATCTAGTTAAAAATAACTACTTAATAAAGTATTATTTACTATTTTCTACTCATGAAAAGCCCGATCTAGTCTATCTAGTCAACTAGTTTCACTCGAGGGCGCCTTCTTTGCTGGAAAAGCAAAGAAGGCGCGCGGAGGCAGCGCGTAAGCAGCGCTGCGGCCGCGCTGCGTTCGCGCATCAGTTCATCGATCGAAATATACAACCCTATGATGCTCGAACCAATAGTTACAGTAGCGCGCGGCTCTTTGCGGCTTTGAATACACCCTAAATTCTATCTGGCCTAAAGCCATACGCGCGAGTTTAACCCATGGAAAATTGCAATCCCGCCCTGTATAATTATATTTCTCGGTCAGATTGCTTGTTACGGGCGTCGGTAATGAGGCCCGGCGTGATTTCATTTTAACTCTAACAGCTTTTTGGTATCGAATCGTTTTGATTAAAGTGCTGGACCACTGGATTAATCACCACATTTTTCTATTACTAAAAGCCCTAATTCACACAAGCGTTATAAAATGTTGCGTTAAAACTCGACGTTGGTGGGTATTGACATCGTACGCGTTAAAAAAGCATTGTCGAGTGAACACTGAACAGTACTTGGAAATGCATTTGTTCTATTTGAACGCTTTTTTAACGTTAAAAAATCTCTCGTATGAATGACGCCTAAATCAATTGAAACGTATAAACTAAAAGCAAAACACATTGTATAGGTATAGGAAATCAAAGATCAAATAGATATATCGTGATATTACGGTCATCTGCTCTGTGCCCAACATTCGTGCCCTCCCCTCTGCCTAATATTGATAACGGTTGCCTGGCAACCTCTGTCCATTTCCGTATCCTGTAATTACGTTTGGCAGTTGGTATGTGATGCATTCGGTGATATTCAGTCATATAACCGTTTGAGGATAGGTGATATTGTGAAGTTTAATATTTACCATGTTCTACTTCCAATTCCGTACTAAATACCTACTCTGATAGTCAGGCGCCATTTGCAATATGCCAATTCAGTTTTTTCCTAACACGTAGGTACCTACGTACATGTAAATTGAGTACCTTGAAAAATCGCATCCCAATCTCACAATTCTTTCTAACAGACATCATTGTAAGCAAGCGCAAGCCTATCTTCCAATTTAAAAAAAAAATAATTGTTTTGAGAGGTAGAGAAATGATGACTGTAATTCCTTTTTTCCCCTCTTTGCAGGTCTGGATAGGAGAAAAAGAATACGGAGAGGATTGTCAGATAATCGAGTGATCATTACCCACCACTTCACCGAAAGAACTGTCACTCCTGGTGGTGATGTAAGTGCCTGCCCAATATATTTCTTTTCAGTCTTCCCCAGTATCTTTTTATATTTTACAAGTACTCAATGGATAATTTATTGAGAACTATCTTCAACTAGTTCGATTGTCACATGTATCACCCTACCATGGACGAAATAAATATTTCGTCCATAGTAGATTGCTTGGACGAAATATATATTAAGCTTATGATGTAAACTTTATACTTAGTTCATAATTATTCAGCCAAATTACTCTGGTGTTCCTTCAACCACCTCAGATGTCATCAAGGAATTGACGTACAAAATTTATGGGCTTTCAGATCAGCATGCAATGTTCTGCAACGGGAGACAGACCACCACAATTCGTATGGGAAAGAGATGGTGTCACCATGTCTAGTAACACTGATCCAAGGTAACTTTGTGAATCCATTCATCATGTTGAGTATTAACTTGTATATTAATCCTGTCTAAGTTTGTAACAACGTATAATATGGCTATCGATAGGTACGCGTTAGGCCAAGTCATGACATCTGACAATTCAGTCGTGGCCCAACTGAACATTACAAGAGTAAGAGTAGAAGATGGCGGCCTATATTCCTGCACGGCTAAAGAAGGAGATCATTCTGCTACTCATGAGAACAGGCTTGATGTTTACGGTAAGATACAATAACTAGAGACAATGTTGTGAAATCCCTGAAGTTTAGGTTTTTTCATATAAAGAAGTAGAATTATGATTAAGTGTATTTTAATCTAGTAGGTAGGTACACTATTAGAATAGCTTTGGCATCCTAGCTATTGGTATTGATCTTTGCGTATCATAAATATTCATAGAAATACTAAGGCGAAGGAGGTAGCGTAATCCCCGAAGAATAATTCCAACTCAATTTGATTCCGGTTGGCTCCTAATGGATAAAATGAATATCAGATGACAATCTAGTTAGAGCATCTGTAGAGCTCTCAGTTTTTTATAAATATAAATGTTCCAGACATAATCAAAATGTTATTATTTGCTGATTGAACGGATCAGAAACTATTCTTCATGTTATTTTATTAATTTAATCTAATGAAATGAAAGCCTTAACATTTTATTTGTGGTCGTTTACTTTCAGGACCTCCGTATATCCGATCATTGCCCCCAATTAAAGTACAAAGCGGAGAACCAATAAATTTAAGGTGCCCTTACTACGGATACCCTATAAGGTACTTTGATTTAGCGTTTTATTACATAAAGTTATGCTAGATTTAACGATGTAATGCAACGAAAATGAGAAAAAGATAACTCATGCTTTAAAATCATTTAATAAAAACAACACTATGATTATTACAGTAAAATAGATTGGGAACACAAGGGCAAAACAATCAATTCAAACAGTTTATTCCAAAGTCGGTATAAACGAAGTCAAAGCCATCTAAAAAAGAAAACACGTAGAAGTATTGTCAATGTGCACGGAATACTTACAATACCAGAAGTCAGCAAGGAAGACAGTGGTGCTGTATACACCTGCATAGTAACATCGCCTTCAGGTGAAATGGCTAGAAGAGCATTTGAAATACAAGTGATAGAAGCACCGATTCTAGAAGACCTCCTACTTGGTAATAATCTTCAGGAGGGTCAAATAGTAAATATTTATTGCAACGTCCGAAGCGGAGATTTGCCGATACATTTTGAATGGCTGAAAGACGGAAAGAGAATACCGAGTAGCTTAAAAGTAAGTTCTAATAAGTTAACAAGATTCTCTTTAAGCTTTCTGAATATTTAACTAATATTTATTCTTTCTTTACTCTGAACAATAAAAGAATGCAAATTGAAACTGAAAACAGCGAACTTTTAAAACATGTTTGATTTTAGGTAGTAGAGAGAAGTTCAGAGCTATTCAGTGCTCTTGTTATTAAAAAAGTGTCATTGGAACATTGCGGCACTTACACATGTGTCGCTTCCAATCACGTTGCTAAAGTTAATAGATCTACGGAACTTTACATTAAAGGTGAGCGACTAAAGATAAGGAAGTGATTGATTTTGAAATCATAATTTAAATGTTAACCGCCGTAGTATTGACCGTATTTTATGAATAATAAAATAAAATATTATCCCCTTGTTTCTCTTCTTCAGTGGCACCAAAGTGGCTAGAGGAACCGAACAACTCATCGTTACTTTTGGGAAGAAGAGGCACAGTATCATGTAGTGCCAGTGGATATCCTCAACCCCAAGTACACTGGATGAAAAAAGATGGTATGATTTAGGCCAAGGACAAATCTAGCAAGACTCTTCGCTATTTTATCTGTGCCGATTTTGGTGTGCCCCCAAAATTTCAAAATTTGTTAAAATGCCTTTCGTCTAGATATGTTTCTGGCCTTAGATCTACTTAGCGATGATATTTTCGTAAATAATACGGTAGCTACGCACGTTGGCCTAAATAATTTATGTGGTATTTAAAACCAAATTTTAGAAATGCATTTCTTTACTTTATTTTCAGCTCTCTTGGGGACCTGGCAACCAGTTCTTGAGTTAGCTGGTGGTGGCATCCTCAGTTTGCCTAACGGAACTCTAGTGATTGAAGAAGTGTCTCTCACTGACGAGGGTCTTTATTCCTGTAATGTGGAGAATGGAGTGGGCACACCACTCAGCAAGACCGTCTGGATGAGCGTTAACAGTCGGTACCCTAATGTTTATTTTGTTTTTACCATACATACCGTAACCGCAAAACTTTTACAACGATGTGAAGACGAATACTGGCTTCCAAATTCTGCTGAATTACAAGTTGTAAATCTTCACTACTGTCCGTCTTTGGTGTGAAATTATGATTTGATATGATACATTAAGTATAACAACAGGGTTTTGCTTCACCCGTAATATTTTCCTGTCTTTTATTTTTAAAAACTCTGTTTCAGAACCTGTTCATTTTGAAATCTCATCAACCAACGTGACGTCACGGCTTGGACATCCAGTCACATTGGAGTGTCGAGCGCTCGGCGATGATCCTATAAGAATAGTATGGACTCACGATGGCAACATCATGGATTTTCAAAGTCACAGGTAGGTACTTAATTGAAAATGTTGAAAAAACTTGGCTCCTCTTCTGTAATTCCGTTGAGATACCTAATATTTTTGAACGTTTTTTCATTTGTCTATAGTCTTCTCAGCGATGTCATCTTCTGTAAAATGAAAATATACAAGATAATTAGATAGGTCTACTTTGTTTTCAGGGCAAAGCATTCGGAAACAAAGACTGCCCTTGGCCTCACAAGTACCATTAGCATCCAATACTCTGAGACAGTAGATGCAGGGTTCTACCAATGTCGTGCCAGTAATCCTTATGGAGCTGCTGCTTTTAACATTTTTCTTACTATTTTGGGTAGGTATCGATGAAACTTCTTTCAAAAAATCTGATGGGTCAGATAATTTTATAATAAATGGATAGTAAGTATAGTAAAAGCTTGGCATGCAACATTTTTTATGATTTGTAAAAATATCAACTAAATAGGCAGCGTTAATTTTATTTTTCAATCCCTGCATATTTTAATTTTGTATGTGCCGATACCTAATTTTTTTCAGTTTGGAAATTATTGCGTTGTTCCTTTTCTTCAGTGATTCATTTGGTTATATTGCTGATCATAAAAATCTCTTCAGAACCACCAACTCCTCCATCGGAACTGCGCGTTGAGTCTGTCCGATCCCGAACTGCAGTGGTATCCTGGCGTGAAGCTCGAGCTCACGCGAAGCACTATGCTCTGCAGTACGCCCCAGCACATTACGCTGACGCAGGTTGGGAGCATGCTGTCAACATAAACGTTACCAGGTTTGTGCTCATTTTGTATTCTTGAACTAAAAATACCCCTTTGTTGTAATTATCTCTTTCTTCTCATCATCAAGATCTTTTCTCTTTTCGACTTCGACTTCTTGAAGAAGTTTTTTTAGACCGATATATTTTGTAAAGTAGGTTAACAAAGGACCTTGTAAAAGTTCTGAATGATGTGAATGGTAAATCTTTATTTATTGAAGTTGTTTTGATACATGAATCACTTTATTCATAGGATAGACTGTTTCTTAAAAATCTGCTGAATCAAGACATTGATTTAGCTATTCCCTATTTCCTGATGGAAACTCTATATAACAGAACTTAAATTAATGGAATTCAACAGGAAAGATAACGATATTCGTCAAACCATCGAACTACAGAATCTTCGTCCCGCAACAGCGTACGTAGTTCGCGTTGCGACAGGCAATGAAGTGGGGGTCAGTCGATACACTGCTCCTATACATCTGACGACCCATGAAGAAGGTAAGACACTCTATTATACAGTATTTCTAACCATTCAATTCATTCCATCAATCTGTATACGTATTATCACTACTGGTCATAGGGCTTTTGGAGAGCGTGCCACTATACACAGTTCTCGTCCTCATCTTCCTACTTCCCACCAACATTTTAAGCTCATCGGTCCATTAAGCTGGAGTCCATCCCACAATGGCTCACTAGTATATCTATGTAGTCTACACTTTAGCACGCGTCTACCAGAGAGACCATAGGTTCTGTGGTTCGATGACCACTCCATTGTAAATCTGGCTAGATATTTCCAAATCAACATGATGATTCTCTTACAGCCCCAACGTCTCCTCCAATAAACATCCAAGTAGAACAAACAGAAAATCCTGGGGAGCTATTTTTGTCGTGGTCGCCACCGCCTAAAGACAGTCACAATGGAGTTATTACGGGATACCACATCAAAGCTGTACCGCAGAATATTGGTTCTGGTAAGCTTAGGTCTAGGCATCCAAACAATAATTTATTATTTTTATATTTCGTCTTTATTAATATTACATGTTTAGTTGAGTACTAAAGTATTTCATCTTACAGATTTTTCCTAGTGAGTGATGATTCTTAGAAGTTTAGCTAGTTTTATTCAGAATGGGTATTTTGATATCTAGTTTCAGAAGATGGTGATACACGAACGCTAAAAGTGTCACAACTTTCTGGAAAACAAGAAACAACAATGACTGGGCTTCTAAAAAATACGAGGTAATTAATATTTCTCACATGCCTACCTACTCAATTTCTATAGTTAGATAATTTTCAATAAAAAATTTAACTAATTTATAGTATTAAGTGTAGATTTATGCATAGAATCTCATGACCACATCGAAATTTTTGTTTCAGATATGCTGTAAGTATTTCAGCTTTTAACAGTGCAGGATCTGGACCTTTTTCTCTACCAGTATTTCAAGATACGATGGAAGGAGGTAATGTACAAATTGAGAAACATCTATGAAATGTAATTTGCAGCTCCCAAAATTTGTCTCATAACATTATCCACCTTAGGCTATTATGATACTATTTGCTTCGGATTTTCTTTTTGAGGATATTTGATATCTTCAGATAAAATAAGTGTTAATGTCTTGCCTATTTTGGATAATAGTCTTCATGATTCTGAACTAGTCAATCTCACTTTTAGCGCCAGAACATGCTCCGTCTTCAGTGGAATGCACTGCAGTTTCTTCTACCTCACTAAGGGTTGGGTGGCAGCCGATCGC
This sequence comes from Maniola jurtina, assembly GCF_905333055.1. Lineage (NCBI taxonomy): Eukaryota > Metazoa > Arthropoda > Insecta > Lepidoptera > Nymphalidae > Maniola > Maniola jurtina. Next base: position 6,468,698 of record NC_060033.1, read on the forward strand.
TATTCATGGACAAGGAAGCTCTTTGATTGGCTACTCTATATTGTATGCTACCGAAGGTTAGTAAGTTCTTCTTCTTGCTAGAGTCTGTTCCTGCTTACCCCAGGATCAACTTTCCTGATAAGTCATTTCTACTTTGAATGTTGTCACATGCTTCTGCTTATTTCACGTCATTCTTCTATTGATATATTTATTGCTAATTCATATTTTTAATATTGATGTCTCCCAAGTGTTGGAAAGACGGTAATGCCTTAAAATAGGTTTAAGGTCACAGGACAGTCCATAAAATTATATTAAGACTTCTGTTTCCAGATAGTGCTTGGCATAATCAAACGTCACTCCACACAGAAATCTACCTTCAAAGCTTGATAAAATACACAAACTACACCGTCAAAGTTGCTGGTTTCTCCAGCTATGGAGCTGGACCGTTTTCATATCCAATCGTATGTTCTACGCTGCAAGACGGTGAGAATTTTTATACGTATTGTCTATGGATACAGCTTTAGATTAGATCAATGTGGTAGAGTAATTATTGAGATTAAAATTATTTGGTAGGTCTACTTATTGCATTTCTAATTATTATTTGTTTAGTTTCTATATCTTGTAGTTCCTCTTAGTTTACAGATATTAATCTAAAACAAATGCTAAATAAGTCTTTCCATTTTCCAGTGCCAGATGCACCAGCAGATATCAAAGTTCTTATCCTGTCCCCTACATCCCTGCTAGTGAGCTGGAAGAAACCTGAACATCCCAATGGAGAACTTCTTTACTACACAGTCTATGTTAAACCGACTTCAGGGTAAATATATATGGCAACCTTTATATCTTCATGCTGCTTTCACTTAAATTTTTAAATTGGGACATTCAGGAAGATTGTCTGTAGAATCATTATTTCAAACCGTGGTATACTAATGTTGTTCATGGATTTTCATAGACAAATTCCGTGGGTGAAAAAGTCGAAAAATAAAGCTATGCTAAGCGAAATATACTGATTGCAAATTTGAATTGCCGATTGAAAACATTGGATTTTTTTTCTCGAGGTGTGTTATATTAATAATTTGGTTTATCTTTTGCCAGAAGCGGTTCACCACAAACCCTTCGAATAGATGTAGCACGTACAACGGCAGAGGTCAAGGATCTAACGACGGGAAGGCCGTACGAGACCTGGGTGACCGCTAGCACCAGTGTCGGGGAGGGGACTGCGAGCAAACGTGTTTCCCAAATGCCAGTGCAACGAGGTACCTATATGTTTTGTGAAATCATTTTCTTTCAACCGAAATACCTATGTGCAAACCCATCAAAAGTTTACATAAGTTTTCCAGAAAATATTAAGTAGGTACTAGATGATGCCCTCGACTTCGTCCGCGTGCACTTAGATTTTTTAATCCCGTGGGAATTATTTAATTTTCCGGAATAAAAAGTTACCTTTGTCAATTTCCGGGAAGCAAGCTACCTCTGTACCAAATTTCGTATAAATCAGTTAAAGGCTTTTAAAAATCCCTTGGGAACTCTTTAATTTTTAAGTAGCTTAGGTCTCTGTCCCCGGTATATAAGCTAACTCTGTACTAAATTTCATCAAAATCGGTTAATCTGTTGGGCCGTGAAAAGCTAGCAGGCAGACAGACAGACAGACATCATGTATGGATAAGTGCGCATACTCAGGTATCAATTTGAACTAATGGTACTTAATTTAATAGTAGGAGGTAAAAAAATCTTCTGATCTATGTGGAATCGATCGTACCCAAGCATAATTTTAGGTTTTTCTGATATATTTTTATACAAGAAGCACCAAATAATTTACCGATGCTAAATAATGGTCTTTGTCTAACAGTGGTAGCTGGCGTAGCATCCCTCGGTGGCTCAATATCAGTGGGTGTGGGATCTTCCCTTCTCCTCGTATGCCAATGTGTTGGCGTCCCCCCACCACGCACCGTGTGGTACCACAAACACAACATCATCACTCACCACCCGAGATTCACGAGGAATCATGATGATAGCCTGTTAATTAACAGTAAGTCCTTGTCTCTACACAATGTTCGTTGTTTCTACAATCTGATCTCCTGGTAATCGAATCCAAGATCTCCCGCTTAAATAGGAACACAGCGCTCAACACTGGACCAAGAAGTATACCTGTGAGAAATAAGATATAACTAGAGAATTACTATGATTTAGATTTTACATCTATAGTACGCGACAGATTAAAATGGTAATCGGGGAGGGAACGCGTACACTCGCACAGTCCACGCGCTAAACCGAAGCCGGTGAGCGCGGGTGACGTGAGGATGTGCGGTCGTCCCCCCGCCTCATACCCCGATTGCCATCTCAACCTGTTGCGGACTATAGTTTCTTTAAGTAATAAAAATATATGAATAAAAATGCTAGGTATGTATCTGTAATGAATAAATCAATCTAGGTATGTATAATGTAAAAAATCTATTATTTTTCAGATATAGACCAATCACTAAGCGGTAACTACACCTGTCTCGCTAAAAATCTCTACGGGTCCGACTCCGTAGAGTATACCGTCATAGTTCTACCTCTACCCGAAGCGCCGATATTGAGGGCTACCCCTTACAAAGACTCCATACTGGTGGAATGGGAGCAACCATACTACGCTGTCAGTAATAGGAGCTCCAGTCAGAAAATTAGTAAGTGGAATTTGTTATAGGTACATGATTTATTTATTGGTAGGTAGGGTAGGTATAGGTTTAGGTATTATTTTTATTCGTCACAAGTTAGCCCTTGACTGCACCCTCCCTACCTATTTGATGGTAAACGATGATTAAGATGGAAGTGGGCTTACTTAGTAGGCATATTGCAGCCATTAAATTCCACAAACCATTAAGTAGTGGTTCGTGTTGAATTCATACCCCTAATCGCCTTTATTCGCCCGGAACGAATCGCTTGGCGGAACTACTTTGCCGGTGCCCGGTAGAGTCCCAACTCCCAACTAGCCACAGTCGAAACCTCCCGGCAGACCAGACTAGCGACAGGACACTACAGTTTTTGTTTGCACCTTTAACAGTAGGTATTTAATGTTAAATGCTTTTCAGCTTACAGCCTAACATGGAAAGAAGCAAGCGGACCCTGGCAAGAGGCATGGTCGCCCAACAAAATGGCCAACAAGTTGTCGAACTTGTCAGGCGTGCAGAAACACGCGCTTACCGGTCTAAAATGTGGCACGAAATATTCTCTCAGGATCACGGCTACTAATAAGGTTGGAACTTCGCAACCAGCTTATTTGGATGTCAGCACTTTAGGCGGAGGTAAGAATCTTGTGATTTTTTGTATTTCATGGAGTTCTGTCATTTTCGAAAACATCTGCTTCTTGGTCCACAACTACATTTTTCAGAGCTTATCCATAATCACAGTTACATAGGTAGGAAACGATGATCCTCTTGAACCTAAAAGAGACTAGGTAATTAGAAAAGCCGGCGACCCAGTACAAGCTTCACAGTGTAGCAAAGAGTCAGCAGGCTTTAAAAAATGTAGATAAAATTAAAACTCTTGATTTTTTTTAGCACCAATTCCACCGACAACAAATGAGTGGTTCTGGAGCAACTGTTCTCACATTTACATCCAACTGGCTGGATGGGACGACGCAGGCTGCGAGTTGAGGGCATGGGATGTTGAATACCGGGTATTAGGCTCGAGAGGTTGGATCCGAGCACACAATACTCTGGTGAGAATTCTCTTAAATATTTACTAAATACTTAAATGATATGTCCTCTTGCCTACCCATTCCAAAGTATACATAATTATCTAATGATCTGTGAATCAATGTCACCAGCGTACAATGACAGTAGGTAAGTAGGATTTCTCTTAGGTATTGGGCTTTATGCAATATGTACATATTAGGTAGGTACCTATGTAAGTAGTTACTTTTGAACGCTTGACAAACGATTTTGTGATAACATATAAACTTGTCTGTCTGTTGCCTTTTCACAACCGAACAGCTGAATCGATCTTGACGAAATTTTGACACAGACATAGCTAGCATTCTGCGAAAAGGCATACTCGTAGGTTTTAGGATACATTTTATCCTTAAAAGTGAAGAAAGAATGAATCTACGAAGATGAAGTCGCTCAAAATGAAGTCAATGAAGGGTAATCAGCTAGCATAAAATAATTTATAATATTTTCAGACATACACAGATCCCTCGTGGAACGTACCAATCTATCAGTCGGGCTACCGAGCTAGTTCTTTTGCTATATCCGGCCTGTCGCCGGCCACGTGGTACCAGCTGAGGGTGACCGCCACGAACGAGGCCGGCAGCGTCACCACCGCCTACAACTATGCCACTAAGAATGAAGATGGCAGTAAGTTTGATTTTGTTTCCCTTCTAAATTTTGCTTATGTGGACAAAAGTACAATTTTCAAAACGTTCATAATATAGGTAAAGCCGTCGTAGTCTTCAACAAGAAATATTAAAGGTCGTTTAGGTAAAAATAGAGAATGAAATGAAAGATGATAACCGGACGACAAGCTTAGATTTGATAAAGACATAGGTACAATCATATGATACCATACCATTTTTTTTTTAATAGATGATGCAAGCAAGTCTGAACAGTATCGGGCACTTGGCTGGCCGCTTCAATACTTATGACGGTGGAATGAGACGTCGTAGCAAATGTTTCTGATTTTATATTTGTTGATGGCAATATATCAACCTAGGTACTTTAATATCGTGAGGAAACCTACATGCCTGAGAGTTCTCCATAATACCTATTTATTCTCTAACGTGTGTAAAGCCTGGTAATCAGCACTTGGTCTACGTGGTGAGCTATGGCCCAAACCATTCTCATACTGAGAGGAGATCAGTGCTCAGTAATGGGCCGGCATTGGGCTGAGTGAGAAGATGATGATATCAATGGCATTTTAAAAGTGAGTCATTCTCTTTCAGCGGAAGTGGGCCCTCCATCAGACTTATTCGACTTGAACATGTTGGTGATTGTATTCAGCTCCATTCTCTTGGCTTTGTGTCTAATATGCTGCGTCTACATTTTAGTGAAACGACAAAGGTGAGTTGTTATCAACTTTACCAAGTATTTTGATTGGAGATGTACTTAGGTAGGAAGGTACATATTTTGTTTTGTCCAAGATAGGTACCTATCTACCTAAAACTTACCTGTAGGCCCGCCAGAGATTACTTGTATTCTTTTTTATATTGGGTCAATCAGCCTTATAAGCAGAGCACAAACTAGTGATTGTTACCAAAGTACCTATAGATTTGTCTGTCACGATTTGCTGTTGATAGATACCTCAACTATCTTATTTTCTTAACTATTTATTTTCTTTCAAAAAAAAAAAAAAAACAAAAAAAAAAAGAAACAAAAAATGTGATAAGTACCTATCTACTGCGGTTTATTCGCACCCACATCATTTTCCTGGCTTCTGTTTTAATACACTTAGTCCTTCTGAATAGGTTTACACTTAAAGTACATACTTTATATAGGTACATCCATAGTATTTGTAATGAATTCCAAATTATTTGTAATGAATTTCAAATTATTTCTAATGAATTTCATATTATTTGTAATGAATTCCAGAAGTAACACGTTCACGGAGTACCGCGACTCGATAACTGTGGACAAGTCCGAGAGCGGCAACATCACCGCCAACACGTCGCACAGCAACCTCGCCAACGTCAAAGACAACGCCATCAACGCGCAGAACAGGATATACAGCGCACCTATACACGTGCGGAACAATAGCAAACACGGTAACATAACATTGAATTAAAAGATTTTTATTTATTCAGTTATAAGTTAACCTTTGACTGCAATCAGAGCAGAGAAGCAGAGCCTCAATAGCTCAATCGGTAAAGGAGTGGACTGAAAACTGACAAGTCGACGGGTCAAACCCCGCCCGTTGCACTATTGTCGTACCTACTCCTAGCACAAGCCTGACGCTTAGTTGGAGAGGAAAGGGGAATATTACTCATTTAACATGGCTAAAATTCTTAAAAAAAAAAAAAAAAAAACTTATCTGGTGATAAGTGATGATGCAGTCTTAAGATGCAAGTGGGCTAACCTGGAAGATAGAGTATAAGAGTATAGACCTTCACTATCCGATGGTGAATCTATCGCTCGAAGCGCGGAGACAATCATCGGACTGACATGATCTCCGCGCGCCTCAGCGAGATATCAGTGATAGGTATCTCCGTTTGTTTCCGGAGTTGTCCGGAGACAATTAGCCTAGGTTCCTAAGCTTTTCCCAAAAATTTCATGCAGATGTCTTTATTTCAGAACTGTACGAGATAAGTCCATACGCGCAATTCGCGGTGGGCTTCCGTACGTTCGGCCATGTGGAGAACCAGGACATGCCGAACCGACACATGAAACAAAGATACGATACGGGTACGTAAAATAAATAATAGCAATATTCTCCTGATCACATTTCTTTACGTTGAGATTGGCCACGACGGCCAAATAGTAGGACCAAGAGATGTTATCCTCAACTCCTGGCTGAGAACTATTTGACAGAAATACTCGATCCGCGACTCGAACTTGGACCTTATGATCTGCAGTTATTAGACCAATGAGTTTGTTAGTAGGTAAATCCTAATCAAATAATCAAAAAGCTGGTGGGAGGCTTCGGTCGTGGCTAGTAACCACCCTACCGGCAAAACCGTGCCGCCAAGCTATTTAGCATTCCGGTACGATGCCGTATAGAAACCAAAGGGATTAGAAAAATTGCAATAGGTTGGCCTGGATCATCACTTACCACCAGGTGAGATTGCAGTCAAGGGCTAAGTTGTAGGAAGTAAGTTGAAGTAGGTACCTAGACAATGCGTACGTAAATGCAACGTGTTGGTAGGTACATCAGCTTTAAAGCTCAATGTTATAAAAAAAAAATTGTTCCAGAAACCAGTTTCCAAGTATGTTCAGAATCGGAAGACAGCGATAGTATATCGAAGTCAACATTAAAAAGTGTGCCAAGAAGTAAGTTAAACACATTACAGAATATTTAACTCAACCTCATTTGCACCCTATAGTAGGCACCACCTACCTCATTGGCATCAGGTAAAAAAACTCTAGTGTTCCATAGTTGATATTTGCGCAGAGGTGCCTTTTGGACTTTCCTACTACGCGCCAAGTGAAAGATTGCCTGATGCTCCATAGACGTCCTTGCCTTTCTCCGTACCACAATAAATTGATAAATCTCCCACTGATTCACCAAATCTCAAATCCGTTTTCATACCTAATGATGATGATGATGATTATGATTCGATTGATGATATTTGTTTTCATTTTTTTCAGAAGCATGCAGGACGCCACATCATAGGTAACTAGATAGTTAAAATGCCTTCGAAGGCTTGGAATCCAATTTCAAGAAAGTTGTACATTTGCAATGTAAAAATTATGCCTCAAAATCAAAATGAAAAGGTTTTTATTTTTCTCTAGAATTTAATTGGTGGGTTCGATTTTCATTATACAGTAGGTACCTAATACATACTTATAATACCTACCTATTTCAAAAATGCCCATAATGACTTAATTCAAATTATTATGTTATTTTAATTTTGCTGTTGTCCCAAAATTTAATGAAATTGTGAATGTAGGTATTAATTCTTGTGCCAAGTATAAAATTGTTGATTTTCAAATCTTTAAACCTGTTAATTTGTTTAATAGTTTAGTTTAGGTAGGTCTAATTGCATGACAGACGGTTAAAGTTACGTTAACTTGGACAGCCAATAAAACACAAGTTAGGATTTGTTAATTTAGGATCTTTGCTACGGATGCATGAATACTGGCTCGTGCTACCCACTTTGCTGAATTTATTGTTGATTAAAGTTTTACTTAACCGTATCGTAACTTTAACCGCCTGACATGCAATTGTACCAAAGGAAACAATCTTTGTAATAATATACCGCATCGATACAACCTGCGAATGGAAAATCAAGGAAAACTTGTAGATCTAAATTCCTTTTAAGGCTGAAACAGATAAAGCGTTACGGCAACATCGACAGGCTCAACTCAACCTGATGTACCTAATACAAGGAACTGTATGCTTAGTATTTTACATCTCGCCAACATTGATAAAATTCGAGCATTGAAATATAACGTCCTAGTAAAATGGACCTAAACAAGCTTGATTTAAAGTCAAAAATTCAGTAGGTAAGTATAATTCGCGACAGGTCGACATGACAATTTGACGTATAAGGCGGTGTGACGCCCCGCAAACCCGCGCTATCCCGCACTGGGTTAGCACGGGTGAACTTGAGCGTTAAAACAACGCAGTTAAGGTTCATTTTACATCAACGCATTTTAAAAATTCTATGCACATGCAGATTGCACACCGCTATATGAAAGCGTTAACACTGGCGCGTATTTGAATTTAGAGCCATGCTCAGCGTTAGTATTTTAAAATGCTTTAGACAATATGGCTCATTCTGTTGTACGCATTGACAAATCTAAATGTGTTTATTATTCCTTTCATAATGGTCTATGTGGAAAAGGATAGCAAGACTTAGGGTGAGATCTATAGAGCGCGCTCTGCCTTTGCTTAGACTTAAGACAGAGTTAAAACGAGACAGAGCTATATCTCTCACATAAATCTGTCTCGTTTTAACTCAATCTTAAGTCAGAGCAAAGTCAAAGTGCGCTTTATAGATTTCAGCCTTAGAGTGACAATTTAGCTTAGAGGTTAAGTGTACAACAGACTCATACACACGCAAACAGTTTCTTGTATTAGCTACAAGCAATAAATTAACGCTTAATCTTTCGTTAAATGTGAATTCGAGCCTTTTGTTGCCAGTTGGCATCACGCATGGTGTTGCAGGCCTTATGTGTTCAGATTCATCCTCAGACCAAATCATAAAACCTGAATACCTACCTACCACTGATTACGAAACACTACCGAAGAAATAGAGTGACAGAGACGTTGCGGATACAATTACAATAATGTATACTGCCACTTCCACTACCAGCTTCGCCAGCTCTAAAACCATGATTAGTTCTATGGCGAAGACTTGGCCGTCCTATGGTCTCCGTCACTCTACAATTTCATATAGACCGCATCTAAGAAGAAATTCCTACTTAATTACTGCCAAGTTCATAAAACAGTAAAAAATATGCTGAAAAGTATACTATCTACAACAAATTATAGCATTACTCTATAGTAGGTAATATTAAATTGCGTATTTAAAAATTTAAAATAAGTAATTTTATATTTGTACAAAGTATATTGTTGAATAGTATTTTAATTCTTTGTAAAAATTAATAATAAACTAATAGTAGGTTCAAAATCGCCTGTATTTCTATTAAAATAATAATATTACATTCAATACATATTCACCTAGTCGAACTCTTCTAGTCAAAGACCAATTTTAGATTAATTTATATTTGGCATTTTCGTTTGTATGTACAATACTTACAGCTTGTAATAAAACTTATGTACCCCATATGGACGAAAAATCTACGATCTTTGAAATTAGTATCAAACATAAATGGGGCTAGTTCAACTATACAATTTTTAAACTAAATGACAGCTCTAAAAGTATCTTTTCCCACGGGTAGCATAATGAAAACGATGTCACTTTTTAAGACCTGCTGGTCGATTAAGAAAAGCTGCATTAATCATTGCTACAATCTCAATTGTTGTGATGGGTCCATCAGCATCATTATCAACCGATAGGTACATCCACTGCTGAGCATAGGCCTCGTGCAGGGACTTTCATAATCACATGCACTGCCTGAATCCAGCGGCACCCTGTGACTCGTTTGATGTCATTTGTTCACCTTACTAGCGGGTCTTCAACGCTGCGCTTTCCGAAGCGCCATTCCAACACCTTGGGACCCCAATATCTATCAGTTTTTCGAATTATGTGCCCTACTCGCTGCCATTTCAGCCTCGCAACCCGCTGAACTATATCGGTCACTCTGGTTCTCCCACGGATCTCCTCATTTCTGATTCGACTGCACTGTAATTTGTTAGTGACAATATTATTTTTATAGGTAAACTATTGGAAATCTGATCATAAAATTGGTCTTGCCTCGTAAAGTACAATATTGTTTTACATTAAATAATTGTAAGTCAGTTCAATAAGTGTGGCGGATTGTGCTAAAATATCTGCAAGAAGACTGATTATTCATCTTAATTATGGTTGTTTTGTTTTCTATTTAATATAATTTAAATTTAGAAATAATAAATGTTAGATAAATATAACTGTTGTTTTAATTGCTTTGACACATTGTTAGACAGATAAAATAAAAGATAGACTTATGGGATGCTTATGGGCATTGGGTAATAGACAGAAGACACGACGCTTTTACGAGTAGCATTAGCGATCGTCAACTTTCGATCATCGATGCTGCATCACGTTTGAACGACTTTCCACGTTCGATCTATGTATTGAAATAATAAATGAAATCAACTTGATCGCTGCGATTGGAGATTTGTACGTGTACGGAGTGGAGCGTTAAATCGTGGCATCAAGCTTCCGAAAAGCAACCAAATCGCCTATAGCGATGCTTAAAAGCATCGATTCTGCTATAAGTACTTACCACGACGCGCGACTGCGATGCGTCACTGATAACCATAGCACACTGAACAGAAAATACATACAAGAGTATGGTGAACGATCGCGACGCCAAATGCTGTGCACTATTAATACGCAGCATTTTGCCGTCTTATTTTCCAGATCTCGTATCGCGGACTATCTCTATGCAGGTACTACGCACTAGCTAGGCCATTTCAAACAAGATTTTTTAAGGCTAGTTGTACTGTTTTTAACTTGCTTAGCTTAATCATAACTTGTTTGGAATAGCCGTTCGATACGTTTAATTCGATACTCATAGGATGAGATCTATAGACCATGCTTTAATTTAGCTGAGATTAAAGTTTCAGATGTGTAATAGACCTTAACTTATAGTAAGAAGAACTACTGTCTGTATCAGGGTCACAAATCTGTCTTGTTTTTACTCCTGAGTGAAAGTACGCCCTACAGACTTCAGACTAAGGATCCTATGAGACATTGAATTAAATGTATAGAACGGCTCACTAGATGTAAAATGAAATCAAAGTCGATCAAAAATAATATGAAAGCGAAAGGACCAATTTTTGAGTCCTACACATCACTACAGTCCGACAAGGTTCTTTTGGCGCGTGGCCAAAATCGGAACTAAAGCCGCCACTAGAAAAGTGCACTTGTTGATAGTTCGCTGTGTCGGCAACTGCGCCCTCACTCAAGTGCCAAAAGAGCCTTGTCGGGCTGTACAAGTAGCTGCTGACAGTTATCGGTTACTTTTTTTTTCTCAATCAAAGAGCTGGGTCACTAATGCGACCCAGCTCTCTAAATGAGAAAACTCTAGATGAGTTATCGGTTACAAAAATGAAACAAGACATATAGGACAATATTCGTTTTATTTCATCAATCGATCAATTACATACGCAAACGATTACCTAAACACATTGTAATAACAAACTTTCTCGAAAAATCTACCATTACCATTATTATATGTCGTTAAGTGGACTATATATTTTGATATAATATGAATACACCGATACATTGCTGGTTATTTATTTTAAATTCCAAGCGAGGAAGTATATAAAATTCAACCACCAATATTAATTTCTTTATCTATTTTGTTGTATATGGGATATGTCAAAAAGCTACCTTTTTTTATAACCACACTTAATACCTACCATTTATCATCTGTGCTTCTAATATCTAGACAAACTAGAAACTAGGAAATAAAGTTATTTATAAAAAAATAAAGCATGCGTTACGAAATATGAGGAACAAATGTCTACAAGATACTATTACATAAATATTGTGTCTATTCGCGTAAAAAAATAATAAATAAGATTTAGCCTCCTCTCATATTTACCTAACTACTTTAAATTGGGTGTTATCTAGTTATTATAGCATATATTAACATTCTGGCAATATGTTTATGAATAGAAAGAAAATTTATTTTCATATTAAGAAATTAAAAAGACTATATTAAAAATGGCGACAATGTGTTGTTCTATGTGGTTTATCACTTAATTTATGGTCATAAACTCTATATTTTAATTCATGATACTTTTTTAAATATTAGGAAATAAAAAATAACAAATTAAGAGCTACACAAAAATCAAATCACTAGTAGAAAATAGAAATAATGAAATAAACAAGCAAAATGAGAAATTATTCCTTCAAACATTGATTAACATTTATACATTCATATAATATTTTCACGGCTTACAAAATATTATACATCTTAACATACATTTTAAATAAAATAAACGACAATCATCAATGGAATCATTTTAGAACTATAATATAATTAATTCAACACGTTTATTTATTTATTCTTATTTTAGTTCACGTTTTATATCAATGTAAAAAGCCTTAAATAGTTTTCAAAAGGTAAAATGGAAAGGCTTGAAGAACACAGTTTATAGTTACGAGTCATTTTCAGTCGATATTTTTATTTATTCGGGACAAGTGTTTATTTAGCAACATAAGTTATGTACGTAATATTGTCTAACGCTGCACGCGGTCAGTACAGGAAATCATGTCAACCAATTAAGAACAAATTGGCTTACAAAACCACGAATCAACAAAGGCAAACCAAAGAAATTCCCGTAATCATTTTCATACAACGATATGAATTCTCGCACTAATGTGAAGCTTACGTTGCCTTTTTTAATATACTAATAATGTAAGAAAAACACTTTTTTAATAATGCCCCTATAAAAGTTATAAATATATAAAATAAATTTACATTATATATAAAATTATATTAAATTTACATTTAAGAAAAGAAATCGCGATTAGCGTCAAACCTGCGGGATGCAATCGTTATCTCAATATTTGTATAAGTTGTCTTGTTTTCGTCAGTTAACTATCTTTTATTGTAGGTACCTATACCTACTGTTTGACTTTTTCAGCTGTAAAGACCGCTTGCTGCCAAAATGATCAAATAATAATTTGAAACAGGCTAGTTCAAATTCAGCTTTGATTTATGTTATCAGTTCGACCTGCGATGTGATACTTATATGCCAAACAAACGAAATATTTCTTGCAACATAATTTTGTTTTTACGATCTGGAGAAGCCTGTTTCGACTATATTTGTAGAGTAACTTATATCACATGTAAAAACTAGGAAAGAAGTATAGGGCACACCGAGCTGTGTTGTCATTGCAAGACTTTGAGTGCAAAAGCTTTTAACTTGGCGCTAGAGGTTTGGAAGTACATTTCCTTTCCTTTTAGATATTAGATCATCTATATTTGAAACTCCTAGGAACATTCAAAACTGAATTAAGATTCTAGGTTAGCGCTAAGTTACTAGTTCAGTTTTTATCCATAAAACCGTATACAAAAAACATCAATTATTTTCAAGACTTCATATATTAATTAATATTTCGATATGCGCTCAGTTACAAAATATCTTCACATCAGATATGTCAGATTATCGTATAAGATTCTACAATATTGTCAAAATGTTATTGCATTTATCAATACTTTTAAAATAGCTTTACGTTAATGATTTTCGAGAGATTTTCATATTCGTTATCATAAATATCTTATACAAATGAAAACATTTAAATTTTCATTATAAGATAAGGACGTTTACCAGTACCTATACCACCTTATTCATAAATGGAGACCGAAAAAAGGAAAAATTATTTAATTTCTATAGTATTTAAGTAAACCAATGATCTTGCTGTAAAAAGTATAAGCATTAATAAATAAGGTGGATAATGTACACAGTCGATTCGAGTAATGAGCAAATACTAATTATGTAATTGTAGATTGGGTACTGGAGCCTGTGATTTGGGCTTAACAAATGTGTAACGCATTATTCTCATGTTAAGTATCAAGTGATTTGGTGATGCTCTATAAGACTAAACAAATGTACAGTACAGTACAACCAAATTAATAATGCACATAGAAATCTTCGTCACTGTTCGGCAACGGTCGTATGATACACATGATATTGACTCCTATTTGTTTATAACAAGGTGCAAAATGCAAGTGCATTGTTTAGGGCTCTTACGATTCAATGATTCGGAATACGACAATTAGCGAAGATCTGCATGCGCATTATTAATTTGGTTGTACTGTAAATGTACTTCTCGCGCTCGATATGTGGTTTCTCCTAAGATTGAAGTCCGCGACCGCGTCGCGCTACAATTAGCGGTCAATCGAAAAACATTGTGACTTGTATTGCGATCGCATATAAATAAATCTACCTTTATTACATTTTTACACAGAAGTTTTTCACACTCCATAAAATGTAACCATCTTTTTTCAGTACGTCGCTATATATTTTGTTAAACAATTATGGATATAATACTTTGGAAAAATTAACCTAAGCATTATTCAATATGTAAACACGCAACCTTTAAAATTTTACATTCGCCGTATAAAACCATTCGATTAAAAAAAACCATGATATAAATCAGCTTTCATAATCAGCTTATCTACATTGATCAGACTTTTTAATTAGTTGCTTTACTACTTGTCTATTGTGTTCAGTTCACATCTGTGTTGTGCGTTTATTGCATGCATGTTCAATAACAGCTAAATCGAATAGGTAATCGTTAAAAAATCGATATTTTAAATTTAATCGAGTTTTGTTTTGCTAATTTCTTAGTTTAACCATGCGCAAATCAACTATGCACATGCACCGGAAAAAACTATAATACAACAAAAATATAATTGAGATTTTTTTGGGAAAGTAGTAACTGGATATTTACTTGCATAGTAAAATTTACATCAATATTAAAGAACTTTTAAAGATGGACGTTTCGCTATTGCGTCAGTAATAGTGCGTTTGTTTGTTTTGAAAAATAGCGTTCATTCACAAAAACAAAACTAAACAAAAATTGTCTAAAAGAAGTGTTATTCTTTTCACGATGTTCCTTGTGCAAAAGGAAAGCACTGTTTTTCAACCTTTCAATTTAGTTTAAGAGATTTGCGTATAACGGAATTAGCACAAATATTTTTGTCATACTGATAGTTTGCATCAAAACTAAACAATCGTCTCTAAGAAAGACCACATAAAACGTTCGGTTTTACACAATTCGGTTAATATAATGTACATAATTAGCGTATTTTTGGCGCGGATCGATCGTTGCAGTACTTGTTGCGGCGCAGCGTCGCGCCGCGTTTAATCTGCTCCATTAGTGAGGTGTGGCATACTCGCGGATCCGGCTAGAGGATTAAAATAAATGTATGTTTATTCCTAGCTATGTTAGGGCCAGGATATATCACGGAACATACCTGCCACCATATCATATATCATGGTGCATGGGAAATATAAATGCAGAGAAATAGTAATACAAAATGAAACAGTTTATGTAAAGATTTGGACCGGACTAGATTCTACTATTGTTCAATAAACATCAATATTGCTTACCATTTTTTCTCACGAGCTTTTTGAGAATGAACATGAATGATATCATTGAAACCGAACCCTTTAACACCTCCTACCATTTTACAACCAGGAGTTCATGAACTAGCATATATTCAGAGCAAAATCTCTGACTCCATGTTAGAGGATAAATTTAGTGCAAAACATTGAAAAAAAATCAAACGCGGGAATCGGACGTGGGAACTTCCACAGGAATTGTGAACGATATGGCAGCAAGCAGACACTGTGGTGATGTATCCCGGCCCTTCAGTGGTACGAGGGGTTTGTATATCCTAAATGAGATGCGACCCAACAAACGCGTCTAGCATTCACTAAATCTTATAAGTACAATACATAACGATTAATAGACGCACGGATCAGAACACGTCAGTACGAGATTTTACTTCTACACTACACCAATTCCGATAGTATTCGAAAGTTGAAACAAAATAATGTCAAAGTAAAATGGACCTAATGATCCTTGATTTAAAGTCAAAAATTCAGTACCATTGAATTCAATTTCACAACATTTCCGCTTGGAAAGCTGGCTGTAAATATATGTACAAACTTGAGCATTAAAACAAGTCAGTTAAGGGCCATTTTACTTTAACGCTAAAGTGTTTCGATTATCAAATACTATCAACGTTGATAAGTAAAATCATATACTGAGGGTACAGTTAAAATTTCAAGAGTACTCTAGACACGATTACTGGGAAGCAAACTAAAATTCCAAGGGTGGATGGTGCACTGTGTATATGGAGCAGATTTTCTCTTCTCGTAAATTGAAGTAAATCTTTTGTATCTTGGCATAGTATCTTGCATGCTATGGGGACCTTGAAAAGGACTGCAGCATAGTATGACTTCTGTGACTACTTTGAGAATTCTGTGTCATGGATTTGAATGGAAAAATCTAGTTTCGCTTATATCTTATTATCATAATGACGCCCACGTGAAATTATATATCTTTATAATTAATCGTATGTTTACTTTTAGGTTTATTCGTGTATCAAACGTGCCAATCGATTTTGGCGAATATTGAAATTAAAATCTCAATTAGTTATCATATTTTTGTTGAAAAACCAACAAACCTACGATATTTCGAGCGATACTTTTCGATTAGTTAGTCGATTGATTTTTTCGTAAATCATCACCACTGTTGGCGGTAGTCGTGTTTATATTCACCTGTGCGTGAGCGTTGATTAGGTCCCGAACCGTGCTGGCGCGCGAGGAGTTGAGCTGTCGCCGCTGGTTCTGTAGAGTCGCGGACAGTTTGTCCAGAAACGCGGGTTGCACGGCCGCGGGAATTCCTACAGTGAACACATCATGAAAACTACAAGTCATGTCTTTAACTATAAAAAGTTAATAAGCACTGATGATTTCAACTGGTAAAATAGTCCAATCGCAATATCTTAATACATGTCCATATATCACGTCCATTGTTTGTGATAAATTTAAATATTTAAAAGGAAAACGTGAGTGATCTATCAACGGATAGCTCAAACGATTGGAGGGATCGGGCTAAAATTTGGCATGCAGCTAGTTATTATGACGTAGACATCCGCTAAGAAAGGATTATTGAAAATTCAACCCCCATGGAGGTAAAAAAGGCGTTTGACATTTGTGTAGTTCACGTGGACGAAATCGCGGGCATAAGCTAGTAAGATTATGATTTCCTACCTTTTCCTTTAGGCGGCGAATCAGCGGTAGTGATGGTAGAAATCCCGCGTCGCGTCGTACGCGGAGAGAGTTGCGGAGCGAGCTTAGCGCTCAAAGTCGCTATTAGACCGCCATCTGCAATATATTGTGGAGGTACTTATTGAAAAGAACATTAGAGTAAGAGTACAAGAGTATTAAACACATGAAAATGCCTTCCAGTCGCAAAATCTGAGTCCAAAGTCCAGACTGCCCGCAGCCTAAACCCTGGCCTCGACCTTATTGACATATACCTAGCTAGATTTTAATTTTCGATACAAAATTTCTTTATACTGAGCGCCATATGTTCGCGAAGTGCAGACAAAACGCCATCAGTATGCTTCCGGGACATTGTTCAACTGACACGAATTTTCGGCAAGTTTCAAGTTTTCCGCTCTGTTTTGTCAGTGGCGGTGCTCAGCGAAACTTCGATAGATCTGTGCGTAGCCTAACACACGTATATGTGTTTCAATAAGTTTTTGTTAGATATTTTATCACGTAATTTTTATCTGATTGGTCTCAAACACGTCTCCGCTCCGCTCCGCTTCAATGCAAACCTAAGAATATAGATAGGTACGCACGTTCATTGTGGTGTCGTTCGGCGCTGTGCGAGCGCGCGGTGAGGCGCCGCACGAGCGGGCCGGGCGACAGCTGCGACGGCTGCGCGTAGATACACTTGCCGGTGCCATACTTCTCTTGCTGCAGCTTAAATCCTGAAATGCAAAAAATATCTAAAGTACAAGTCCATTATTATCTTCATTCGGTTTTAGTTACGTAACCTGGGAAATATAGCTACGGTAGTGACGCGCCCCTTCGATGGCTCTCGCATATAATATGTATCTCATAAGAAGGACAGAGAAGGAGTGAAGAAGAGGGGGGAGGGCGAGCGAGTAAGATGGTACGCGATTGAAAGAGAAGAGTTTATTCTTAGCGCTGCGCGAGCTGAACTGCACTTTATTGCGTCGTAACAAGAGTAGCTATTTATTTGAACATCTATGCGAAGTGAGGCGTCTGTATCTAGAAGGTAATAATATTATTAAGTATTTTGTGATGTCAATCTAGTAGAAATTA
Source organism: Maniola jurtina (assembly GCF_905333055.1). Classification (NCBI taxonomy): domain Eukaryota; kingdom Metazoa; phylum Arthropoda; class Insecta; order Lepidoptera; family Nymphalidae; genus Maniola; species Maniola jurtina. The sequence continues at coordinate 6,486,809 of NC_060033.1, forward strand.
TGTTCAATCAAATTGGTTTAGCTAAGATTCCGGAACATTATTTGAAATACTGTTGCACAAATTTACTTCCCAGTAAATTGTAGCATTAAACAAACTAATTAGTAAAAAACAGGTTCAGTTATATCCTGTGGTAGTTCAATGAAACGCGTTTTGAAACACATCTATTACATAAAAATCTCACCAGTCTGTCCGTAGTGAGAATCGTTAGTCACTCGTGGTCCGAAGCTTGAAAATGTGTTAGTTTCTCCGTAACTAGGCGTCGATGGTGTAGAACCGATCGGCGATCCTTTGGTCTCGCCATAGATGCCACCTAAAAACACACAACCTATTAACCTGATCCTCATCGTAATCTTGTTAATAGCTTAATAAGCTTAGAGCATTGCTTAGACCATTTTAAATGACCCTAAAATGACAGTATGTTATTGGTTAATGTGGTACACTAGCTGTCAAGACCAGGTTATTAGCATTTGGACGGGCTAGTACACATTTCGAATTTCATAAGAGTTGTCGCATTTTATCAAATCAGATTTTGTTGAATTAACATAAGTACCCAGCAAGCACAATTTGGTTTTGCAGTCCTAAACTACCAGTCTTTGAGTATTTTTATTTACTCACCCGAATTCCCACTATAGAGTTCCGAATTAGAGTTGTTCAAACTATTCTTCCTAACGAACATGGAATTTTCCACATACGCCATAATCCTATTGCCCGTCTGTCCGTATATAGGGTTCAAATTCCCCGTATTATTCAGGCTCACGCTGGAAGAAAAGTTGCTCTTCGCCTGTTGGAATGTACTCAGTTGGGTGGGACTCTGTTGGTTGCCGTAATTTTGGTTTTGGTTCTGGGTCTGGTTTTGACTTTGGTTTTGGAGAGTGCGGCGCACCAGACCGGGCGATGCGGGCATGTGTTTTAATTCCGTTAACTGCTTAACTGTTTCGGCTACGTTTATGGTTTGATGGCCTGTAACAAATTTTGTGACATTGCAACTTTGTAGCTAATTATTTTGTTCCAAACTAAACTAAATTGGCAGGTCTAAATGCAACGCTAACCTTTTCCGCAGGAAGCGTTATGAAAGGGATAGCGAATACATTTCAAAATATCATATTAGTTTAGTTCATTGTACAACAGAATTAGTCTCAATCTCTTAGTATAACAGCAGGACACACATTCACACTCTAAATGACCTAAAGAATCAGAAGCTATTTTTTCTATAATTTGAAGAAATTGCACTTTAACGAAATAACCTCTAAATCTGAGGGAATGATCGTATGTTTTTTGACGAACTTCACTTAAATTATGGGAGCAAGAGATTTAAAAGGGAAGATTTTGCCTCATGTAAATAGAAATAGAATGATAGCCAAAATCTGAAATTTCCTTTATTAAAGATTTTATTTATTTTATATCTGATATACTATCTAATTTATTCAAATTACCTGCGTTGCTCGTTTCATTTTCAGGTTGTAAAAGAAAAGCGGGAGGTGGTGGCAAGTGGTCCGTATCGTTTGTGTTCACTTGTGATCCCGACATGTTACTCTGAAATCAAACAGTACAAAAATGCCATAAAAAATACTACACAAGCGCTACGTGTGAAATGTGAATATATTGTACGTGCCGGCTCTTGTTACCAGGGCTGTACTATTTACTAACCTGAGGATAAGGCGGTCGCTGCGGTCGTGAGATGGAGGAGGATCGGCGCACCGGCGGCGGCGGCTTGCCCACCGACGACGACGAGCCACGCCGAGACCACACTGAAGCTGGCAATTGTACCCAGATGTTATTGAAACTCTAAGGTTGAAATCTATAGAGCGCACTTTGACTTTGCTTAGACTTTAGTTTCAGTTAAAACAAGACAGACTTATGCCAGCAGTATAACACTGTCTCGTTTTAACAATGTCTTAAGTTTGAGCAAAGTCAAAGTGCGCTTTATAGATCTCAGCCTAAGTTTACATGAGAGGGGCAAAGGAGACTGTGGTACTAGTTCTGATTGCAACTAAATAGAATATTCACATCTTTTTCTTACCAATGTAATAAGAGAAGGACAGACAAACTTAATTTAGAACAAAGCTCACGACTAGCACCAAAGTGACCTTAGGTGCCAGTCGTGAATCTATTGCAGGTATCACAAGTGATACTTAATTGCTTGAAATAAACATAAGTCCAAAAGTTAATCGAACATGCCTGAGATCGATCGACGCAAAATCATTTCAACTCCATCAATACGAATAGTTGTTGCAAAGACAAAACTGACCAAAGGCGTTTAATTGTCCACATAATACAAATTAACAGCCGGTTCCAATAATAAGAAATGTGTATGAGAAAAGTGAACATATTAGTATGAATTATACAGAATAATAAATTAAATAGCATTATCAAGCCTTCATAGCCATCTGACAGTAATTGGTAACCGTCAACTTAGGCAAATAAGTAACCTCCAACCTCTGTATTAGCACAAGCATTAATATGAGATGGTATCGAGTTTATATGAACCTATACTTTGATGGAAGAATAAAACCTTACCTGACATGGAAACCGGTCGTCGTTTCGGCACCGCTGGTTTCTTTCCTATCGTAGCAAATGTAGGCGACTCTGTTGCTTCGTCCAAGGAACGGACCGCCTCCTCTAAGCTGCCCAAGGATATGGAAAAGTTCTCCCTCGCCGCCGCTACCGAGGTCTCGCTGTCCCTTCGCAACGTGACGATCTCCGATTCGACTGCTGTTGTACGCAAATAAATCGCATGCAAAGCATCAAAACCAACAAACGAGCCTAATTGGGCAGTTGACGTAATATAACATGTTCATTAACGCGTTGGCTAGTAGATGACGCCCGCGCCACCATTCGCATGAATTTAGGTTTATTAAAAACTAGCTGATGTCCACGACTTCTCCCCGTGGGAACTCTTTGATTTCCCAGGATAAAGAGTAGCCTATACCTTAAGCCTTTACCTTAACTTACGTCTCCTGGACACAAAAGCCAGCTCTGTATCAAAATCGGTTAAACGGATGAGCCGTAACAAGGTAGCAGACAGACACACTTTCGCATTTATAATTTTATCAAAAATCCACAATAAAAATCCTCCAGTAAGGCCAGTCTTTTTTTTTATTATCAGTCAACCACCCAATTATACAAAAACACAAAAATACTGTGCAACATTGGTATAAAATCATATCAAAAATTCAAAAAAGAGTTACAGTTTAACAATAACAAAAAGGAACTTAAATAAACAAAAGAAAAAGCTTCAAAAGTGAATAATATTTACACTACGTAAATCTAAAAATATGATAGGACACTTAAAACAATGAGCAACCAAATTGAAAGCACGCAACAAAAGTCTTTAAGAAAATGCTGCATTATTTGCTACACAATAAGAGCTAAATTGGCATACCATCTGGATGGGGCATCATATGTTGGTGCCCATGGTCTTCACCCGCGAATGCTCCCTGGCTTCCGTAACCACTTGAAGATTCCAAAGAAGATTCGCTCGCACTGCTTTCTGAACAAACCTGGATTAACAAAAAAAAAAAACACATTTTAAATTTTTTTTTTAATTACGATTCGCAGTTTTCAGATTTATTCCTATACTTGTGCTATAAGACCTACCTACCTGCCAAATTTCATGATTCTAGGTCAACGGGAAGTACCCTATAGGTTTCTTGACAAACAGACAGACAGTTCCTTTTGAGGTACGTAACCCTAAAAAGAATTATGGAAATCCATCAAAGGATGGAGTTATAGAGTAACATAGTCAACAAGTGTAAATTAAAAATTTATAACACCCCCGACAAGTGAAGGTTACAGTAACTAGAAAAGAGCTGACAACTTTCAAACGGCTGAACCGATTTTCTTGGATTATAGCTAAGAACACTCTCGATCAAGCCACTTTTCAAACAAAAAAAAAACTAAACTAAAATCGGTTCATTACTTTAGGAGCTACGATGCCATAGACAAATACACAGATACCCGTCAAACTTATAACTTTTTGGGTCGGGGGTTTAAAAAGCGTCTAATTAAGAATCTATACGCCTCTTTTTTTTTGCAATCCGTTAAAAACCGGTGATACAGTTTTGATAGCGTGCAAACAACGTCAGAAAATGCAATTGCTCCCAAGTAACACATGCGCACTTCAATTTAATTTATTTGTTTGTACGTGTTGTTATAAGTAGCAAAAGTTACCGGGGTATTCACTTCGGGGTATTTTCGATAGTTGTGTGAACTGATATAATTTGTGTACATAAGTCTTATAATACATGTTTATGTTTAAACTTCGTGTAGAGTTCGAACAATGGGCTTTCATCTATCGTTTTGTGTAGTGAAATCATATGATCTTGAGAAATGATATAAAAGTATACCCAACTATAAGGACTATCGGTACTCTCTCTCTCTCTCTTTATTTTCATGTACCAAAATTGTAGTTACAAAGTTAAAATAAATTAAGCTATGTACAAAGGAAATGCTTATCTCTAAACAGAGATTTCTTCCAGCTTCCCCGTGCAGGTTGTGAGTAAGGTGCATAAATACGTGGTACTTTTGTACTCTTAAATATTTTGAGAACGAAATCTTACTGCCAAAAACCTCAAGGAATCTACAAAGTGAAGATATGTTTGAATCCATAATACACCTATGTATACACCGTTGTTACCACAGACAGTTCATATAAGCTATCGTACAAGTATAGAAGTGAGCCACAATTGCCACGTTCGCTGGTAAACGTAAAATGTCTTAGGCTCTGTAATGCCAAAAACGTATTAAAATATAAAATGATAATATATACACACGGACATAATAGTTGTTTCCCAAATCGTTTACCTTCCATCTCGGTAAAAAATATAAACTCAAAAATTCAGCCATCAACAACAGAAAAAATTCTAAACACAACAAGGCCTACACATTCATCGTTCACACAAAAAAAACACTTATTAACCATGCCGAAACAAATACCGAAATCGCTTCAACATTTTGAAAACATACGAGTAACGTCCATAATAAAATACCCAAGCGTCAAAGTATTTCAATCGCGCAACTTCAGCATACCTGAATGGCAGGCATATAACCGTTAATTTTACAATCCGGATCGAATTTACTCAGTCGTTACTGGTGTATCGATGTGAGTGCATTGGAATTTTCAAGAAAATAATGAAAACTATCGAACATTTTATCTTCATTTTTAATATTCTGTGAGTAAATTTATTATTTTGATAATGGCAGAGATAATTCGTTGTAGCACATAGACGATAGCTTTTACACTCTGACACAGTCACTACTGTGACGATAGTTTATTACCTACTGTCTAATACAATGATGTTTGCATAACAAACATCTGTATATTTCTCTGCGCATACGTAGTTCATCAGAATACCAGATCCAAAACTTATTGTCTGTAGATATTGTGTATCTGCTTTTTTCGATTAGAGGAGCTTACATCCCGGAGACGGGCATAGGCTATTTTTTATTCCGGAAAATCAAAGAGTTCGCACTGGACTTAAAAAAAATTAAACAAATGTGGACCTCATCTATTTGGTACAGCGATAGATAGCTTGCATCTAGTAAACAGACAGACTATTTTTTATCCCGGAAAATCAGTTTCCACAGGATTTGTACAACTTTAATCCAACCGAATAACATCGCAGGCGTATAGTCGTTCATCATAGTCATAGTTCATTAAATAAAATGCGTATTTTTAAACTCATCTATATCTATACTAATAAATAAAATTGAAGTGGCTGTCTGTTGGAACGGGCTAATCTTCGGAATGGCTGAACCTATTTTGACGGGACTTTCACAGACATGTAGAAGATTAACCAAGGGGTAACATAGGGTATTTTTTTAACCAACTTTAAAAATGGAGGAATTGTGTTTTTCTACCTATGTACCTACGCTGATATCTTCGAAGTTAATCGATAGAGGAACTTTGCGACATTGTTCCATAAAAATTTTTGATCCCAGCACGGGCGAAGCTGTGGGCATCATCTAGTATTCAGTAAAATGTAATATAAGGTTTCAATATTCCGCTCACCTTTCACCTATGGAAATTGATAAGTGCTTGACAACTACACGAAAATGTAGGCGTTCTGACATCTAAATTGATTTAGTTCCAAAATACTTGGAATCGTGCATTTATAACTTATTACAACTAACTAATCAATAATTATGATATTTAATGTTAAGTGACGATGCAGTCTAAGGCAGCTAAGGCTGAGATACTCCAATCAAACTTTACTTAGAGTTAAAAATATTTATGGCAAATACATAACTCTGTCTCGCTTTAACTAAAAGTTAGGTCAGAGCAAAGTCAAAATACGCTTTATAGATGGAAAGCCTAAGATGGAAATGAGCGATTATATCGGAACGCCAAACCACTTAGTAGCACAGATTTGCTGGTAGACCTGAGCCAATTGGGATGTTGTCATATATAACACTATGTTGATCCATCTGATGGCACTATAACCTAATATAATGAAACTTCATAATCAAATTAAGTACTAAACATTTCTTAGTTCAAAATTGTAAAATCGATTTATGTTGTTACAGACTCGCTGTAAACGTTTTTATTACTTCAGCATGGTGAGTAATCGAATTAATGGTTAACCCCATAATTGATTTCCAACGAGTAAACATACGCAACGAGTGAATGAGAAGGCAACTAAATCAAAATTACTATAATGTTTCTGTGTTAACTGTCATGTTAAAAGTACGATTTTAGTATTTAATGGCGCCGATTCTGTAGTCTTTTTTAATCTAAATTAAGAGTATCTGCATCTTCGTCTTTTTAATATTGCTAAAAAAGTTTGGAACATGACTTTTACATTCAAAGAGTCAAATTTACACAACAGGCTCGCGACTGGCAGCTAAAGTCATGAGGTATCTATCTGTCTTTTTCATATCACATTAGTAAGAAGAGGATGCGAATACTCCAAAATTTAGTCGTGCTCAGAATCAGTACCAATGTAAGGGTAATTCGTGTTTTTGACATGACAGTTGACGCATAGAACAAATAATATTGTTGAATATAGTGCGTTCTCAAAATTTATGTTTATGTATGTTAGACGAATCTTATGACGTATCAAAATCGGTTGAACCGTTTAGTTACGAGTGGACATAGGAACGGACATACGTACATACATGTCAAACATATATCCCTTCTTTGGGCTTCGCCTCAGTCGGGTAAAAAATTACGGAACAGGCAAGAAAAACTACGCAGCTGAATTATTATTATTACGAGTACGCATTTTAGTCGACCTGTAGGTACAGGTAAATCAGTGCAGGATAATAGGTATTGTACGCTTTACATTAGACCGTTACGAATACTGCGTGACATTTTAATGACCGTTATCCCGCAGAGAAATGATTTTGTCTTGGTGTGCAATTAGTACAATTAATTATTTATTTTTTTAAAAATCGGCGAAGTGCGAGTCAGACTCGCGCATTGAGGGTTCCGTACTCGGGTATTTTTTTTCGAGATTTTGATACAATAAATAAAAAACTGTTATGCATTTTGCCGCGGGAAAACAAACATGACACGCTGTATGTGTATGGTCTACTATTGTACAAATGAAAATATAGGTATTCGAAGTTGGAATGTGAGCACCTAGAAATAATAATGTTATGCTTATATCCTTTCTTGATAAGATTGTTAGATCAGTTACTGAACTCAAAAACTATGGAAAACATAGCTAGCTCTAATACGTAGTTGAGACATTACGTATAAGTTATAAGTAGAATTATAGCGGTGATTCCTAACTATTACAAAAAACATATGATTGCATCTAATATCTAGTCCCCGCGAAATGCAAGATGTGAAGGCTGCATACAAATCGGGCGAAATCCTCGACCAAAGCCTGCCGATAACGCTTGCGACAATCAAGAGGAAGCTAAAAGAAAGCGGTATCTTTAATTGGCAAGATCCAACTCTTAATGAACGAGAGAAGAAGGAATTGAGCAAACTGTTCGATGTCATTGCAATTATGGTAAGATTTTCTTAGAAAATTATTTTCGCCGCATCCGAAACGTAGACGAGGGTTTTGTTTGAAATCAAACTGAACTTATCCTCACTTTATGACCGAGTGCCCTTAGCTACGAGTATCTATCAATAGCACTTGTACTGGACAGTGTACGGCAGATACTCGACGGGAACTGATTCTGTTCTGACCTTACCCTGACTGACTGACTTAGTTAATGAAGTTAGTGAAGTTATCCAGGCTGACAAAAAGTGATTGTCACGTTAAAAGAGATTCATAAGGGAGATTTTTAGGGAGGTTTACATTAGCAACAGGTAGGTTATAGGGGAATAGGGTGAAATAGTTATTAGGTCCTATATACATATACTTATTACATAAGACCTACCTGACGACCACGCTCCACAGGCGTCTACAAAAAAGCTTCATTTTTAATTGACCAGAATACATCGAGCTATTATTTTGACGAAATTTAAATCATAGCTATTAGAATTACTTAATTGTAATCAACCTGACTGATAAAAAGACACCGATATCGGAGTCGGTTTGATTCGAAAAACATTTAGTAAGCTGAAAAACAGGATAATCATTCATAGTAACTAAATTATTTTACTCTTGAGGAAAAAAACAAGTCCATTTCAGACGACATCTCGAGCCCGTCAACCGTCGAACGTGCAGAACATGTTCTCTTCTCTGCGTCTGGTTGAGAGAGTAGTTAAGAAGCAACTTAAGCAAGGGCAGATTTCGGAATCGCTAGCAGCCAAGTTTCATTGGGAAAAATTGTGAGTTGCCGACAGTTACATTACATACATTTGAATTTAAACCCCCATTACGATGGATTTTGACGCGTATGTCTAAAATTTTAAACTACCTATCCTAATCCAGCTTCGATCGCGTAGATTTCTAAATATATCTTTTTTTTTGTGTGGGAGTCTACACTATAATTACCCTCTGTTTGAGCTGAAATTGTAGTATTTCAGAAAATCTAATATATATAATCTTACTAATATTGTAAATGTAAATGTTTGGATGTTTGTTACTCCTTCCCGCCACAGTGACTAAACCGATACGGCTGATTAGAGATAGCTTCTATCCTAAGTTGTCCTGAAAATCAAGTTCCCGCGTGATTTTATAAAGACCACCCATGTGGATGACTTCGCGGGCATCATCTAGTCTAGTAATATATAAAGATAATAAAATAAACGTTTATTTTACCTTTTCAGGCCTACAAGACATAGACGCGAGAAACCAACATATTATTTAGATAAGAAGACAAGTATGAGAGTTTTTAATACGATGAACTAAGCTCTATTTAATTATGCCATTTGTAGTGTAAAAAATTATTCAACCATTTACACTAAAAATAGCTAGAATATTTTTCTTAATTTAATAAATTGATAACATCTTTATTGTTAACAAAATTACAAAGAGTAAGAATAAGAATTAAAAAAAAACTTCTTTTTTTTTCTTGGATTCAATAAGTATGTGAGAATATTGTTTTCGTGTCTCGTATACTTATTCTCGTACTCACAATCATTACTATGAGGTCTCACAGTGCGCTCGAACGCATAGTGTAGGTTCCACCAATCAGACGACTGTGTCACGTCAATTTACAACGATCTTTTTAACCGACTTCCAAAAAAGGAGGAGGTTCTCAATTCGTCGGAATCTTTTTTTTTTTTATTTTTTTTTTATTTTTTATGTATGTTCCCCGATTACTCAAAGACCCCTGGACCGATTTGGAAAATTTTTTTTTTGTTTGAAAGAGTATACTGTGCAGTTGGTCCCATATAAATTTGGTGAAGATCTGATGAATATCTTCGGAGATGGAGAACAGAACTCCTCAATAGATAGGAGCAAATTGCTCGCGATCAGTGTAATAGCTTAGTAAACAGTAGGGTTTTAACTGGGCATAGCATATTATAGTACAGTGGGCCACTAAAAATTGTGAAATAAAAAAATTTCAAAAGAAAAATAAAACCGACTTCAAAAACCACAAACACTAAAAAGTAAAAAATAACTTTTATTTAGCTACACGTGTAATGTACCTAGGTATGAAGTCGGGCGAGCTTCACTCTTGGATTTCTAATTTTGTTTTAATGTGCTCGCTCGACTTCATACCTAGGTACATTACACGTGTAGCTAAATAAAAGTTATTTTTTACTTTTTAGTGTTTGTGGTTTTTGAAGTCGGTTTTATTTTTCTTTTGAAAATTTTTTATGTTTTAGATTAACAACAACAAATAAAATAATAGGTGTACTTAATACATTAGTGTGACCTTAACAGGGCTCTCTCCGTCACTCGTTTCCACTCGTTTCATACAATCGTAGTTCCGATTTCATTTGAATATTAAGCTACCAAAGTCCATGAAATTTTGCAGACATATTCTAGAAACTAATATCTGTGTCTGTGGTGTTTTAGATTTTTCTAAAAATATGTAGTTTTAAAATTACAGGGGCTCAAAGATTTGTATGAAATTCTTTAAGACCGCGTAACTTTGAAACCGAATATTTTAACAGAAATCTGGAAAACCACAGACATAGATATTAGTTTCTAGAATATGTCTGCAAAATTTCATGGACTTTGGTTGCTTAATATTCAAATGAAATTGGAACTACGATTGTATGAAACGAGTGACGGAGAGAGCCCTCTTAAGTGCAAACTACATTGTTGTGTAGTGAACGTGGTACGACAAAAGGCGGTAGTTAATTGGCACCAATATCTTGAGGATAGGCGCATCTCTTTTTTAACCGACTTCGAAAAAAGGAGGAGGTTCTCAATTCGTCGGAATCTTTTTTTTATGTATGTTACCCGATTACTATAAGACGCCGGGACCGATTTGGATTTTTTTTTTGTTTGAAATGGTATACTTCGCAGTTGGCCCCATTTAAATTTGGTGAAGATTTGACGAATATCTTCGGAGATGGAGAACAGAACTATTCAATGGATAACAGTAAATTGCTCGCGATCAGTGTAATAGCTTAGTAAACAGTAGGATTTTAACTGGCCATAGCATATTATAGTACAGTGGGGCCACTAAAAATTGTGAACTAAAAAATTTTCAAAAGAAAAATAAAACCGACTTCAAAAACCACGTGAACCGCTGAACGGATGGGCCATGGACTATGTGAGCGACAACTGATATTACACAGCTTCGTCGACTTATAAAAAGACCCATCTGTTTTTGCAGTGGAATCTGCCGTCAAAACGATTATGAAATTATGTACCTTTTCCTGCTGCGGATATTCATTGTTGTGTTGTTGTTGCTGCTGTTGTTGCTGTTGCTGTTGTTGCTGTTGCTGTTGCTGTTGCTGAGCCCGAGAGGCCGCTAATGTCGCTAACTCGGACATATTCACGTAGACGGCTTGAGGCATTTCTATTAGTAAAAAAAAGATAAGCCTTGAAAAGCTGTAATACAAATCAACGAAATTGTAGATCATATATTTTCTACACAAATTTACTATTTTCAAACGTTGTAACATAAAATTTTGGACTGTTAGTTTCAGAAATTCACTTGCAGTTTCAGTCATGGCTGAACTATAGTTAAAAATTATCTGTAAATACATACCTTTAGCAAGGTGTGGCGGCAAGGAGGAAGGCTTGGCGGGTTTGAACTCTGCGTGTACTGTGTTGGCATTGGTCTTGGCAGGTACTATCGGTCTCTCTAGTGACGAACATCTCTGTTCAAAACAATATACCAAATAAATAAAAAACATTGCATATGGATGAACTTTAAAGCGTTTATATATACTTTTTTACGAAACTGGGGATCCACAGTGCCAATTCATCCCGACAGGTGGCACATAAGCGAACCAGCCACAAAGGTATCATCTGTGGAAACGCCATAATTAAAAAAATTGTCATGTAAACACATGAAACCGGACCGGCCGGAGCTCTCGTAGCGCCCTCTGAGATCAGTTTTGCCTGTGGACCCCCATTGTAAAAATATGTGGGGAACAGAGAACTTCCCATTTTTAGGGTTCCCTACGTCCGAACGCAAAAACAGAAACCTTATAGGATCACTCTGTCTTTCTGTTTGTCGCAGCGAATCTCTCCGAATCTACTGGATGCTTTGAAATTTGGTAAACATGGATACGCGTAGCAAGTAAAATATACTACATATATAAGTAGTACAATACTCTGACTTAACAGTCTTACATTAACTTATACATAATAGACTAACAGTAGCTATCACAATAGATCGGAGACGGTCTAAGTCATACAGGGTATCCAAGAACCTACATAGCCCCAAAGAATAAGAAGCAGAAGAAAGATAACTTACAGTAGGCAACGGTGGTCTAGCATAAATAGCGTCGCGACTCGTGTTTTCTGTGAACGTGTGAACGCTGAGCGCCGGCCTGGGGTGCCCGCGTTCTGACGCTGAAACAGATTAAATACCATTTTTATTGTGGTTAATGTGTGCAGAGTGTCTTAATTCTAAGGATTGTAAGGCAACTTATAGGACTTTATATCGGAGAATATTTTCACAGAAAATGAACATAATTAGGATAATCTTCCATCTCTATAATATACAAAACACAAAAAATGTTTTCACCTGTGTCCGTTATAGGCTTTAAACTGATGTGCTCCAAACCGGTTTCATTAGAAAGGCAATAATGCGAAGATGGTTTTAGAGTTTTATGTTTTTCAATACATATTTTAACTTAGTATACACACGCTGAAGAACCGCTAGTAATTGAATAGGATTCAAAACATTTTCGAAAAACTATAAAAACCATCTTTCGATATCCACAGCTTCTTCAACAAATACAATACAGAATCATGTTCATAACAAGTTTTGTCCATAATCATAATAATTATTATATTCTATCAATGTAAGCTACTTTCAAAAGTTTCTGTTATAACATCCATTTTGACCACTGTTCGGTAGACATGTCCTTACCTCCTCCAGATATAGTATGTGGTCGTCCTCCCATTATGGCGGAGGCCGCCCTATCGAACTGTGCTGTGTCTTTTAGATCCGGCCATGTCGCTGACGCTGCAACACGGTCAAATATTGTATTTTTAATTACTGTAAAAAAATAAAAGTCCTGACTCATTGACTGACTCATCAATGCTCAGCGCAAATGCTTGGACCTAGAAAACTGTAATTTTTCACAAAGGTGGCCTTAATTATGTAGACAAGTAATACAGCCAGATATTTCACAATTCTCACGGGATAAGGACGAGATTTTTTGTCACTTTATTGCACTACTAATGTGTCATACAGTCGTATTAAAGCTCGAGAACCTTTTCTGCCAGTCAAGCCTCGGGCGGTCGTAGTCGTTACTAAATTGGCTCAGGTTTCTTTTGATAATAAGAGTTTCGGCTGTGGCCAGTTATCGTACCGTCAAGTGATTGAACGTTTTGGTACGATGACACGGATGAAGCTATGATATGATGTAAATAAATAGCTCCCACTTTAGATGCCAACAATGAAAGTGGGTCAAGATAAACTTTGGGAGCGACTGCAAAGACACCAAAACTCACTGGCAAACAGCCTATTAACTGCAAACAAACTAAAGCGATTGAAGCAGGCAAATGTGCTCGATTCTATACAGACTTGAGGACAGTGGCCTTCCAGTCTGGCAAAGTCACAGATAACATAGCCAACCTGCTTAGTCTCTCGACAGATTACAGCTACAACAACATAAAAAAAAAACTGGAATACATACCAACGTTGGCCATAAGGTCGTTGGCATCGTCGATATTGTCTTCGTCGGTCGTCTTGGAGGGAGTGACGCATTCACTGCTAACGCTCTGATTGTCTGAACCCTGCGAAACCATATTTTCAATACAATTCACTCAGAACTTGCTCATCTTCGTAAACACTATGCCAGGGAAAGCACCGAAAAAACGTATAATTTTAGAATAAACAACACAGAAAAAAAAAACAAATCATAAAAAAACTTAAAACAAATAAAGTAAAAAAATAAAAAAATTACATTGTCAACGTAGAGCGACGGTCGTTGGAGCGCGTCCTGGGAACGGAACCCAGAGTCCGCACTGCAGACGCTGGCCAGCCGAGAACCGGACTACACAGACAACAGTGTGCTTAGTATGGGATTTTACATCTTCCCAACGTATCCAACGTTGAAAACGTTGAAATCGAGAGTCGAAAGAAAATAACGTCAAAGTAAAATGGACCTAAAAGACATTGATTTAAAATAAAACATCAGTACCAGCAATTTTAATTTTGCAACGTTTTCGCTTGGAGCGCTGACTGTACGGACAAACTTGAGCTTTAAAATAAACACAATTAAGGTTCATTTTACTTAAAAGCTGAATTGTTTCAACACTTGGGTTCTATTGTGTTGGTGAGACGTAAAATCTCATATTAACCACACGGAACAAAAAGTAAAAATGAAATAAAAAAATAATAACCAAATTAAAATAAGTACCATATTGAGTAAAATAAAGAATTTTCAAAATGTGTCTCTACGATAAACAAGTTTATTTAGTAAGGCGCACCTGTGACAGTCCACGAAGGGAGTCCGGCACAGTCGCCGGCGCTGGGGTGAGACTGGACGACGCGCTCGATATGGGCGTGGAGCAACTCACTGTCGAGCCTGATACACCTGGATCACAAAAAACAAAACATTTAAAAAAAACCGACTTAAATAACCACAAAAACTAAACAAATTATGCTTGAACCGTCTACTCTTAATATTTGTGACTCCACATTAGTCTCCGGAATCAAAAAATGGACTATAAGAGATAACGACACTGCCAAATTATATTATTCTAGACAGATATTTATAATTAAAAAATGTATAACAGAAAATAATTATTATTATTAGGTATAAGTTAACATATCAAAATTGGAGGCACTTTTTATAGTTCACAAGGAATAACAAGCTGCTTATTTTGCTGTCTCTCGATACTACAAGCTGGGTTACTTTGAACAAGCTTCGTCATCCAACGATAAGATAGGTGTTTCTGAGTTACTACCTCCACAGGCCGCTCCGATTGGCCGTTAGCGTGACCCTGCCTTTCGTTTGTCCAAGTTCGGTCACTCTGACGGGCCCGGAGGTCTAGGCACTCCTTATGGAGTAGCCTAGGAGTAGAGTACTCCTAGGCAGCTCGCGTAACTGTAATTGACATAGGCAAGTTTTTATCCCGGAAAATCAAACAGTTCCTACGGGATCTTTAAAACCTAAATCCACGCAGACGAAGTCGCGGACATCGTCTAGTATCGGAATAAAATAAAACTATTTTACAGTAAAAGAAGCTTGTTTTTCCTTATGTACCCTATCGAGGACTTCCACCAAGCAACGCCTGCGTTTATAGAAAGTTCGCAAAGTTACCATGCTGGTCCGAGCACTGGCTCGTGAGGGAGGATATGGACGTGAGCGAGGACTTGCGGCTGCCGAGGCGCGACGAGGCCGAGGGGGAGTGCGGCGCCGACCCGCCTTCCGCCCAGCCGCTGTAGCACGACTTCACGTCGCATATCACCTGCAACCACACATCATAGCCACACTTGACGACAGTTTGGGAACTTATAACAAAACTTCGAGGCTTCGAAGTCACTGGCAGGCGTCAAATGTTACCCACACTTGACGCTATGAAACGACAATTTTTTTTTGTTTTTTTCGTCACCTATAATAGCCCTAATATATGAACGATCGTTTATTCAGGATCAAACCCAGGATTCCCTCACTCATTATGAATTGACAAATGCGCGTCATAGTAAAATTAATTAACCACAATATTTATTTCAGTAATCTCTGGGAGATTTGTGCGTCAGAAATCAGACCGATTTCCTCATATTCTTTTTCCTTCCCATGCCTACTTATGTCTATAGTTTAGGTTTCCAAAACCAGTATAACTGCGAAGAAATACGTATGTAGGTAGGTATAACTTTTCATTTACCTAAACGTAAAAGTTTTCATATGTCTTCGATCCTCGGTGTAACTAGAATGTTGTCTGTACCATTAAGAAGTAAAAACGTATTAAAAATTAAAAAGTAGTCAAAGGTATAGGAGTTTGCACCGCTACCGTATAAATAAAGAATTAAAAAAGCATAATCGAAAAGAAATATTAAGAGAAAAACAAATTCATGAAAATAGAACTCGCTGCTAATAAAGTTGTAAGTAAGTTACGTATTGTTGTAAGTTGAACAAAAAATCGGTCAAGTGCGAGTCATACGAGAAACAACACTTAAATATTTTCAGGGCGGCCACTTTGTTATTATTTGTTGTTATAGTTTATTATTTTATGTTATTTGTTGTTATTTACATGATACACATTCTGTGAAAATTTCAACTCACTGCCCACTGACAGACAGATGGACGGACGGACAGACGGCGGAGGCTTAGTAATAGGGTCCCGTTAGCAAATTTGGGGTACGGAGCCCTAAAAAAAACTGATAGCTTACCTGTAAGCTAGCAGCTGATAGGCTTCGCGGCTCGCAGGTTTGCCTCGACAGCTGTTCTGTACCTTCCTGTAGGTGACCGACCTCCGCTAGCATTGCCACTTCACTCTCCTGCAACACAGTTTACATGCATGATAAATAAAACCGGTAAAATGCTGAAAAAATTATGTTCTCCTGACTGAATTTCAGGCACAACAACCAATCTCACCAGAGACTTCCAATCTACTGGCCACGAAACGTTTTTGCTCAACGCATGGAATGCCCTTCCGGCATCCACGTTTCCTGCAACCTATACTTAATCTAAATACCTTCAAGGCAAGAGTGAATAGGCATCTTCTAGGCAAGCACACTCCAAAGTTTCGGACGTCTTACAATAAAAAAATTAAAAGACGACAACTATTCAGGAGATATCATAGTTCGCAAAGGTGTAGCACTGCAGTTCATTCGATATTCCCTCTCATAGTCCGATGGATCGGCAACCCAAAACAACCGGAGAGAGATAAGGTGCAGACAACAGTTTTATGTGCTCTCTGAAGCACGCGGATTTCACCGCCCAGTTCCGGAATGCTAATGAGAATAGAAACCCCAAATTTTTTATTTGGGCCAATTTGGGCCCAAAACCGACATCCGCAGTGTTTTCTAGAAGATTTGTGTGGTGTTGTATGTTGGTGGTGTGTATTGCTTGCTTTTCCTGCTTCTTTGGTAGTGGGAGGACAGGCGGTGCATATCGCATGTTGCACATTGTACCATACAGATTGAAATAGCTATTCCATACTGACCACGACAGGGCTGAGCAAGGACACGAAGTGGCAGAAGCGGCTCCTCTCCTCAATAAGGGCTGCCTTAGCTGCCTTTTCTTCCATTTCTTCCAATTGTTGCTTTCTCTCTTGTATATCCTGTGGAAAATTATTTAAAATGTGATTTAGTTACTGCTACTGGTAAGTTTTTTTCATAAAAACTTGATTTTGGAAAATTGAGGAAAAAGGTTTGCAATGGCTGTAAATTGGTTTCTATCTAGTTAAGAAGGATGGTGTGGGACTGTGGGATTAACCATCCAGTATCCATAGATTCTTTGAATAGAAGTTTTATCATTTTATATAGGACTAGCCGATGCCCGCGACTTCGCCCGCGTGGATTTAGGTTTTTCGAAATCCTGTGGGAACTCTTTGATTTTCCGGGATAAAAAGTAGCCTATGTGCTAATCCAGGATATTATCTATCTTCATTCCAAATTTCAGCCAAATCCGTCCAGTAGTTTTTGCGTGAAGGAGTAACAAACATACACACACACACACACACACATACAAACTTTCGCCTTTATAATATTAGTGTGAAGTGTGATAAATAGGTTTGAACATTGTAAGTTAAAATGATACTTTTCTTTACGTTGTAGTCACAAACAAACGCATTCTCGGAAAGACCTATGTGTACCTACTACCTAAGTACCCATCGGACGCAAACATGTTGATTGAATAATTTGATAGAGAAAGGACGTAAACGAAATTGAGACTGGTTTCCCATGCGCAGTACCTATGACGCATTTTTGCTCGATTGTTTGTTTACAATGTCAAAAAATATATTTTTCCGAGAAACTGATGTCATCCTTTTTATAAAAATTATATCCTTTGCATGGCAAAAAACATAGTATTTTTCTCATTCAATTTCAAACGCCGCTGCTGAAAGAATTTACCTAAGCGATTCTTATCATTCCCATCAAGTGACCAATATACCTCTCCTCGTTTGACAAATATCAACAGATGATATAAAAGTAGGATTACTCATGTTTCTCATCTAATTGTATATTCAGAAATGTAAATGTATTGCAATATGAATTACAAATATGTATATCCATTTAAATATCAATTTATATTGCGACAGTTATTATTTCCTTGTTCATATCATTAGTACTAGATCATAATGAAGTGGCTTTGAACTTGCTTGGACATCTAGGTTTTACATTGACCTATAGACATCGATATAATATAATAATAATAATTCCTAATCGAAGCCTATCGAAAGCGATAAATTTTGGGACACTTAATTTATATTAAATTGCGCGAGAGATATTAGGTATAGTGTACAAATGTGTGCGCAAACACAGGCGCAGTCTCTATTTCTTCACTCTCATACCCCGATGGGACGGAAATCTGACACGACTGGAGAGTGATCAGGCGCAAGACTCTCTCAACGTGCTCTCCGAGGCACGGAGCGGGGGTGAATCACCGCCAAGTTCCTAGCTTTAGGCTAGTAGTAGTTATCTACTGAGAATTTATTAACCGAAAAATTCAATAGGTGCAAAATATTTTTGGATACAAAAGCAAAAAAATTTGGAGACCCCAAATCCGCCACGTCAATATTTTCGCATAAAATGCGGACTATGTCACTCGGACCATAATAACGAATCGCTTGACACCTCATTTACCAAAATCGGCTCAGTAGGTAGTGTAGGCGCTACGGTGGAACACACATAAATACAAACCTACATACATAGGCTGCTAAAATCATAACCCTTCCTTTCGGCTTTGCCGTTATAGTCGGGTAAAAAAGGTAATAACCTGAAGGCACACGTCTGCGCGCCGCTTCACATCGGGCGCAGCGCGGCGTGCCTTCCTTGCGTGTCGCTGAGCGTCGTGCACACGGCGCCGCAGCTCCGCGCGCGCGCGCTTGCACTCCCGCGCATGCTCGCGACTCAGCGCGCCGCTGCCGTTGCAGCCGCGCCGCCATTCATCCGCGCGTTCCGACAGCGGTGTTATGAGGCGGTCCATTAATGTACTGGAATAATACAACAAATAAGAAAACATTCAAGCTAATTAAAAAATAAAAAAGCTGTGATTATCTAGTGGCTAAGACGTCGGCCTTTTATTTCGGGGACCAAGGCTTCGATCCCGGATTCGAACCTCAAACTTTTGCAATTGAACTTTTGCAATTAAATATCATTTGCTTTAGCAGTAAAGGAAAACATCATGAGGAAACCTGAATGCCTGAGAGTTCTCCATAATGTTCTCAAAGATGTGTTTATAGTCTGCCAGTCAGCATTTAGTCAACGTGGTGGATTATGCCTATTCTAATTCTGAGGTGATCCGTGCTCAGTAGTGATGCTCGTAGGCGATGGGTTGATCATGATGATGAAATTATGAAATGAACGATAAAACTGAACCGAATTTCTTTATTATTCACCCAATAAGTACTTTCTTTTTCACTAAAATCTACTTCTTTTTTATTAAAATCTACTAAATACCTCTATTACTTAGTACTTACTTAACCAAGTTTTCCTGTTACTTTAAGTAAGTAAGTGGGAAAAGATAGATAATATCTACAAGTATAACTTTGGTTACATATCGGAACTTTATTTACCACTAAATATAAATTAAATCATAATAATATGGAATATTTTAAGACAGTTAGTTTTTGTTTACATGATGCGTTAATTAGGAATAAATAAATATATTAAAAATATTCTTTTCGTAAGTATTAAGATCACCTGATAAAAGTCTTCATTCGGCTCTCTATCGCTCTGTGTCGTAGACATACTCGAGTTAAAGCTGTGCCGATCTCTTTTGTCGCTCCTGTAACAATACAGATAATAAATCGTAAGTATAAATATTAATAAGAGAACAGGTAGGTAAATTAAAGTATGTAGATGAAAAAACTCTTCAGGAAAACAGTATTTTATGAAGTTTTCGAATTAAAGATACACTTTTACACATTGTATTTAGTAAGAACACCAACGGAAATTAGACCCTGATTTGGCGTAATAACAATTAAATTATAGTTTTTAGATGTAAATTTTTTTAATAACTTGCGCATTTTCACATTACTTTTTATTTCATTTGCCAATTAAATAGCGATTAGTTGATAACTTCTAAATGGAATATTAAGTAGTTACCCAGCAATAAATAAGCCTTTCAAATATGAGAAAAATACCAGATTGACAAAAACATAAAATTCAAAAAACCAAATGATCTTTCTGATGAAAGAATCCGTGATATGATTTATATTTGCTGATACTAGAATGTCGTTTTTCTTTATAAGGTTATTTATCAGATCTATAAATATAATTAGATCGAGTCGAAAAGTAGATCATCGGTTTATTATCAAGTGTATAAAATTATGACCTATTATGCGATTCGGTCATGGTCTTTGAAAATGTCAATAGATTCAATTCATAGTGTAATATTTGGACAAATAATAATTTTACATATTATTCTGTTATAATTTAGGACACAAAGTATTAGTCTCACGTCTTTTACTTATCCAAAAAAGCAACGAATACTTAAATGGAAGGGAGCACAAATAATGTCAAGTAAGAATTTTAAATAAGTATTGAATAGGATGTAGAAACCATTAAAAACAGTACGTCCTGTATTTAAATTTCAATAGGTATAATCCATACCTTTTGAAAAGGATTTAGCTAACTCATAGGTACTAAAGATCAGAGTGTCTGTTTAAACATTTATATTAATAACCTCGACATAATATATAGAGGAAAGTAGTATTCTTACTAACGCAATGGTTCCTATGCATAGGTAAAATCTATGACCTCAGCATAATGAAATCAACTCTAGATTTTCCTTTACACAAGTTCAAAAAATCTATAAAGGTATGCTCCTAAACAAACAATACTAGAGCGTGAATTTGATTCGCAGCTCGCTCCAGACATGCAAACTGCAATAACTTTTAAACATGGCATAGTATATACTATTGAAAATCGAATGTTTGAAAACAGCAACCGTCGAGTTTATTGCTGGCTTGGCTGACTTTTTGGTATGAAAGGCATTCAGAACCAGTGCAGTGGTAGATAGATACATTTGACGATTCAAAAATAATTGCCCAAAGAGCACGACAAACAAAATGACCCAAAAAATATTGAGGTAGAGTTTTATTGGAGTGTAACGAAGGGTTCCCTATATTTATCTCCAAACGCGAGCGGATATTTTCGCGGAATTATGATAGTCGTTAATTCTCATTAACACAATAAACAGGTATCGCTTATCTTTGACATCCCATCCATTGAAGATGTTGTTAGGCGGGGTTGGTGAACTTGTCTTTAAAAACACCTGCTGCCAAAAAACCATATTTTTTTAATGCTTTATCACGAAAATCATTCGCAAGCCTAAAAGAAAAAATATTTCAAAGGGTTCGGGGTTCCAAGTCAACATAATGCATGACTGCGCAGAATTCGGAAGAATTTATTAAGGTGATTTATTATAAAAATATAAAACCACACAATTTTTATGAGTTGTGTTTTAGATTATTATATATTATGTTATATTTCTAAACCATGCCTATACTTTTTCAGAAAGAAACTTAGGTAGGTAAGTACTATCTTCTATAATGTATGCTTATGTTATATTATATGTAATGCTTGCATAGCAGTGTTATGTATTTCGTTCGAAACATTGAAGGAACAAGGATGCAGGCAAGAGCTAGCCAGACGTTAAACATATCAAAATTGGAACATAATCATTACATCAGCCTCCGCTCTGATTCCCTATGAATTTAGGGGTTACATTGAGATTTAACCCCCAAATTCGAGGGGATCTTACGGATCTAACTCAAGTAAGAGTATTTCTTTCATAATAAGGATCTATCAGCGTAGTTTGTTCGTATCGATAAATTTTCAATTTTGGGTGAATTACATACCATCTCCTCAACTTTAGAGCTAATAGTTTCCGGATATTTGGCTGTGACAGGCTGAGGCAGGTATAAGGATTCCTTGTTTTACTTCGCAATCCTAAAAAATCCTAAAAAATGTACCAGCTAAAAAGGCCACGTTTTCCCTTTTACTCGTATTCAGGTATGTTTTATCCTTTTAAACAAGACTGTGTACGCTATAATAATGGTTCGTCTATTTTTTTTTCGAGCCATATAAAACGCGATTAGCTAATGTTAAGTGCTAGTCCAAGAAAATGTTTCATGCCGGTCGGACGATGTTCAAAATGCCACCTGTTGTGAGTCACATACTTGTTTTGGTTCTGTTCTCGGCTTTCTGTGCCGCACTCACTGGTAAGTAAACTTCTTATTTATGGCTTTTTGGAAATTAACAATAAGTAGGTATGTAAAGAAAGCTCTTTCTCATAGAAGTTATCGTTTCAACGTGGTTCAGCGTAACTATAGCATGATTTTTTTTTTTCGCTTTTTCACAATTTGTAAAAAAATCAAAGTACGAACTCATTTCTTGGTACCTACATCATAAATTCGCCAGCAAAAATTCCCGAATCCCTGCGGCTGACGAATTCAATACCGTGCAGCACCAGGATAGAGGAGTTGGGACTTCAAGTTCAATGATGTAGTCTATGCTCGATAGTATAAATATAATTTCACCAGGAACAGTTCCTGAATCCCTATGGTTTAGGTGCGCTGTGCCCTGCATCATCATTCATCAGGGTTGATGAGTTGGATCTTGCGAGTTTAATCACAAAGTCGTTGCTTGGTACCTATATTATCAAATTACCACCGCAAATTCCCAAATCCTTATAGCTTAGCAGCTGTACCTTACAGCATCAGGATTGAGAAGTTGGGACTCAAAGTTCAATGGTATCGCTCGGTACCTATAATTATATATTACCAGCAACAGTTGCTGAATGCCTATTATAGTTAAGGAGGTGATGCAAGGATATACCTTGCATCACCGGGGAAGAGGAGTTGGGACTTGGAGTATAATTATGATGTTGTAGCTTACAATATTAATAATTCCAAATAGTTGGAATAGTTCCAGATTCACCATAATATATCTTACACGAGCAGACCTGCATCAGGATAAAAGAATTCGATCCAAAAACATTACGGGCTGAATAGAAAACCACCTCCTTTTTGGAAGTCGGCTAAAAATATAATAACGCACTAAAGCAAAAAGTTTCTTTTTAAAACGAAATATTTAATACGAACTTTCGAAAAACATACGTAACAAACGTAAACAAACATCAGTTTTTTAATTCATATGCGAAGATATAGATTTTTTATGCCAAAACCCCTCTCGGGCGTCCTCGGACATACTACCAAAGTTTCATATCACAATCTGATCAGTGGATTAGCAACGCATAGAGTACAAACATACAAATATTGATTTTTATTTATATAAATTAAAAACCGGTTTACCCAATGCGCCCATCAAGTCATCAATTTAATGACAATGCTGCTGTTGCATGATTGTTATTGGCAGTAATTTAAATATCAATTAGAATGAACATTATATTATTATAATGTCGACAATTTAAAGCATAAAATATTTATAAAGGTACTTAGGGAACAGGATAATGTATGCTCGCGATTATTCATCGGCATAAAACTATGAAAGCAAAACCAGATCTCAATTTTTTATTGATAACAACAGGTTTGCGCTTGATCGCCGTGCCGTCTCACTTTGTATTAAGCATTGTAATCTCAAGATACGTCCACTTTGTATTAAGGTGGACACGACTTCAGAAAAAAAAAAAAACGCGTTTAGTATAGGATTGTTAGTTTTTACAGATCCATCCCCAAAGAATTATCAGCTATTACTTACTTATCTAATGCTGAAGTAGTGTTAGCTTTTGGGGTATGGGCAAAGACATTTAATACGTACCTAATACTGTACGGTACGGGCAGAGGTTTCAAAAACTGCCATACCGCTTCCACCTGCCAAGCTAGCGAGCTTCTATCTTAGTATGTCACCATAAGATTTTCAAAAACCCAAAGTGCCTCTTAATTTGAAGGCAGCTTAAGAAGAAGAAGAAGCTTAACAACGCATTAGATATATTGGAAGGTCGACCCTGAGTAGGTACCTACTTGGCATATCTAATTAGGATTTTTTTACAGATACCTGTGGGCAAACAGACAATCTTCCTGATCCTTCTAAACAGTGTTGTGGCATTGATCTCTCTGATGACCATCGAGAAACAAGTAAATAGAAGTTTTACTAATAATAATCTAACTAAAAAAGTCAATGATACCAGAATGATCAATTTTAATGGGAACTTGATCAGGCTAAAATTCGCATACTGTAAGGCTTAAGTCTATAGACCGCACTTTGACTTTGAAAATGAGACAGATTTATCTCAGCGCTATAACGCTGTTTCGTTTTAACACTGTCTTAAAAGTCTGAGCAAAGTCAAAGTTCGCACTATAGATCTTACAGCCTTAGACTTGCTTTGAAAAGCCTTACATATGTTGTTAAATGTTAAGAGTGAAGAGCCTTTCGTTGGAGAAGAGAGTAAGATGTAGCCCAAAGGACCTACGCCTTATTTTCTAACCCTTTAGAAAAAAAGCCTTGATTTAAAAAAATTCTACTGCACAATCATTTTATATTCATATTTTACTACGATATTATTTGTATTTTCATACTCATCCATAGCTAGGTAGGTACTTGCAAGTTGCAAGAATTAGCGATTTCATTATGGACTGACCAGTTACGAGTAAGTACTAACCTAAATGTAGAACACCTAAAATGATGAATAAAACACGGGTCAGACCCCTAAAACAATTATTGTATTGATTATTACAGGTGGAGATGCAGCTTTGAACCAGTTCCCTTGGCTTGCACTCATAGAACACAGTGCAGGCAGGATTACTTGTACAGGAGTCCTAATAAGTTCCCGGCACGTGTTAACCGCAGCTCAGTGTCTTTATCATGCCCCGTAAGTTTGCATGTCGAGGCTGTTACAACTTTATAGTCCAAAACTTTATAGTGCCCACGATCATCTAGTTCAGTGATTCTAGCGATACTTTTAGAGTTAGCTAAGTTAACATGTCTAAACTGATTTTAACATTGCTAGTCAGTCATAACCCCATAACACAATATTTATTTATGTTTAACAAATAAAAAATGCATTAAATAAATAAATAAACCTTCTAACTCGCGCTTTCCAAGAATCAAAAGATTGTATGGAGTCGTCTTCTTTACCCTAAGATCGTTGTACCTGCCTACCTAAAGCAAAGAAAAAAAAGATCTTCTGATAAGTATGTTAATTTTTGCATCAATGACTCTATTTAACGCAGAAAAACATCCATGATGTATTTTTCTATGGAAAGAAATATAGGTCGAGAATATGACAACAAAAGAAAACAAGTAACAGTAGACCCCTGCAAGAAGTATTACATATCAGATGGTGCCTGAAGACTTCGTCTGCATAGATTCAGATTTTTTAATAAATCCCTTAGGAACTCTTTCTTCACAGCTTATGTCCGTCTTCGGAGTGCAAGATATCTCTGTACCAATCATCAAAATCGATTAAACGAATGGCAAGTGAAAAGTAAACAGGCAGATAGACAGAGAGATGTAAAACACACTTTCGCATTTTTAAATTAGTATGGATAGTGGATACTCTTATATTTGTAAGCCAATAAATGTATTTTTTTTGTCACAGGAAAAATGTTCGCCTAGGTGAATTCAACAAAACGAACTCAGGCCCGGATTGCCTCCACATAAATGGCAAAAAGAAGTGCACCGGTGGCGCCCTCACCATTCCTATAGGATCGGTCATTGCTCATCCAGAGTTCGCACGACCAAATTTCCACGGACATGATATCGCTATTATTAAACTAGCTGAAAGAGTACCATATAACGGTAAGGAAAATAATTTTAATCTTAAACACCCATTTGCAGAACTACTTAAGTAAATCCTTTTTTTAATAGTTTAAGTTATTACTCGTATTATGAATGTTTATAATCGTTATCAAAAACCCGACATTTAACCTTGTCAGTACTTGATTAAATTACCTACTATTACAGGTCAAATCTAGAAGTTATCTTAAAGAACCTAAAATTGATAGTAATAATACTCCTAAAAGTTAAGGAAATTAATCAACATTTTCGCGTTACACCAAATTTTATGAAGTAGAAGTAGGTACTTACAATAGTAGTTAGGTAAGCCATTTCATCGTGGAATTTCCTTCACGAATTTCCATTCCTTGAGCTTAAAATATTTTTCTACGATAAAAATAGAACAACATCAAATATCCCAGACTAACCGGGAATCGTGAGTGCCATCGAACTGTTTCGCCACGCGACCGACTGCCATCCATGTAATGTATAGCTTTCTTTATCCCTTTATTCCCAGTTCTATGAAAAAGTAATAAACAGGCAGACCTTAGGCAGACACATTAGGTAATACACTTCCACTTTTTATGGGTATTTCAGAGTTCGGATTTTCGTCCGTCTGTCTACCGTCCATAAATTGTATCTGCCATTTGATTTTCAGAATTCATTCGCCCGATCTGCCTGCCATCATCGGACATTACAGCTTTACCGCCTGATGGGTTGCGACTCATCAACGCAGGCTGGGGTAGCGGACCCAAGAGCACTCATGAGGACGATGTTGTGAAACATTACGTGGAACTGCCTTATGTACCATTGAAGGTAAAAAGAACTTCATCTTCTATAAATCCTCAGAAGTGTGCGTAAGCTGATCGTAAAACTGCCTTATATGCCATTGAGGGTAAAGAATTATGCTAAAGAAGTGAAATGTATTTATTTCACGTCAAAGAATAAGGTCAACGTTCAAAAGTTGGGTCGAATGGTCAAAAAAATACTCAGTTACAGCAGGGTGCTTCCGGAATATAAAAAAACGCAGTTCTTCTACTTCTTTAGTCGATTAAAAGACAGGAGATTGCTCCTTAGATCACTTTGTTGATTAATCGTTCTAAGTGTGATTGGTCTGATGGAAGTTTTCCTGCAGAAATCTAATATCTAAAATGTGATTCTGATATGAAATCGATTTTAAATCTCACAAAAAAATTTAAACTTTTCAGAGATGTCAAGAAATTTACCGGTCAAAGTTAAATCAATTGGCATCAAAAATCGGTGACACTCATATCTGCGCGGGTGGTGAGAAAGATCTCGACTCCTGCAGAGGCGATGGCGGAGGTCCTTTGATGTCTGAACAAAATGGTCGATATAGTTTAGAGGGGATAGTGAGCTTCGGGCCGGTGCCTTGCGGTAGAGAAGGTGTTCCCAGCGTCTACACCAGAGTTTACTCCTATCTTCCTTGGATTCAAAGCGTTACTACTTCCTAAAACGCTAATTTTAAAATCGTCAATGATATTGTGATAATACCTATGCCTATCTTTGCTTTAAAAAGCAAAATGGTAAGAAGTTTAATAAAAATGAATAAAACCATACTTGCTGTTTTAATTACGAGTAAGTCTCTCTCGCAGCATGCAGGATGATTCCTATAAACCAGATTTGTTCCTCGTCCAATCTTCTTTTGTGCCTTGAAACGATACAGAGGACAAAAGCTTTAGAAATCAAATTTCATGAGCCTTCAGTAGATCTTCGGGTGAAAGAATAATAAAATATTGTATTGTGGATATACCTAATTACCTACAGAAATATAGGTAACATAAATAAAGTCCGCGATAAGCAAAGCTCAGTCAGTGACACAGTGATACCGCAAACAGTGGACGTGCTATTCAGACAATATGGATTCAGCAGTAAAATTAGCTGTCCAAATTACGATCATAATATATACAGCACACGGTCAGGAAGGTACGTTTTATTTACTCTTTTATAACCAAAATTTTTTTTAGCAAAGCAAAGCGTTGACAATTTCAATGATCCTAATGAACCATTTGAATAAGTCTTTTTGATTTTGATAGTGCAGCACATTACAGTAAATATTCCCACTTTCTACTAAAATACCTATCTACTTAATAACTCATAGGTACAATTTTTTTTATAACTTCACTTTCATGATTTTCAAATCTTGTGGCGAATTTGCCAATTACCTATTACTTTCATACGGATTTCGTTGCCATGGCAAATGAAAATGTTTTCTTAGGTATGTGATCTTTAGATTCGGTTCCATCACCTTAATCCTTAAGGAATGAAGAAAGAGTCAAAGTTAGATTTTGTCATTGAACCCTGAGGTCCAACTGGTCGATTGCGAAAAAGCTACAAACTCAATTGCTGTGATTAGGTGAATTTATGGTATTCTTGCTGCAACAATCCATTTCGTGCCGGCCAACCAGAGGCGATTGCGATCGTCACACTGTAGCTGTCAAATGACTGATAGCTGTGGCTCGATTCCATAAAACTGCCGCTGGATTCAGGCGGCACAAGACCGTGGTGTGTGGAAGGCCCTACAAGAGACCTGTTTCAAACAGTGAACGTCTATCGGTTGATAATGATGATGATGAATTATTAAAAAGTTATTCGGTAGGTACTAATAACAATTTTCTTCTTAGATTTTTTATCAGATGTCTGCCGCACGCCAAAGCAAGAAAAGGGTCAGTGTAAATTGCTATCTCAATGCGCAGAGCTTATACCACTCATACAAACTGATCGGTTCACTTTAATGAAGTACCATTGTGGATGGGTGAAAAAAGATCCTAAGGTAGATACCGACCTAATTATTTATTTATCATCTCTGGGATCCAGAAAAGCGAAAAGCTATAATTCTACACGGCATCGTACCGGAACGCTCCATCACTTAGCAGCACGGCTTTGCCGGTAGGGTGGTAACTAGCCATGGCTGAAGCCTGGCACCAGAGCAGAGCAGAAAAAATTTAGAAATCAAATTTTAATTAATCAATTTTGCAATTAAAATTGAATCTTTAAAAATCTGGAAACATTATATTTACAACCCTGGTATAAAGTATCTCTTTAGGCCGTATACAAATAAATAAAAACCTTTTTACAGGTGTGCTGTCCTGGATTGGCCACTACAACCACAACCACTACTACTACTGTTTTGCCTGACGTATTAAGAGTCTACCCTACGTGTCGCACAATACAGGGAAAATGGAAATATGGTTCATGCGTTCCTTTAAAATCGTGTGATGCAATACAACAATTATTATTTATCACGAAATATATAGATTGGCAAGATGTTGAAGAGATAAGGTAAATTCACAATATTTTTAACCCCCGACCCAAAAAAAGGGGTGTTATAAGTTTGACGTGTGTATCTGTGTATCTGTGTGTCTGTGTATCTGTGTATCTGTGTATCTGTGTCTGTGGCATCGTAGCGCCTAAACGAATGAACCGATTTTAATTTACTTTTTTTTGTTTGAAAGGTGGCTTGATCGAGAGTGTTCTTAGCTATAATTCAAAAAAATTGGTTCAGCCGTTTAAAAGTTATCAGCTATTTTCTAGTTTTCTTGTAGAAAAGAAGGTTAGATAACCCTTAGGTTCATAATATTCAAGTGTCAATTGACAAATGTCAAGCTGTCAAGATGGACGTTGCCTAGATATACATAATTATTTATTTGAAAATGATTTGTCGGGGGTGTTGAAATTTTTTAATTTACACTTGTTTGATAGTTTAATTTCGTGATTTGGCACTAACTTGCCAAGATACTCGTAAACACCAACACTTGTAAAGTCTACAGGATGCTAGGACAGTTCACGATAGATATGAAACTAGTTACAACCTCGAGGCTTCACCTTCACCCGTAGGCGTCAAATGTAGGGTCACCCCTAGCCTAATATTTGACACATGTCGATTCACTCTAGTTCACTCTGTTACTGGTAAAGTCAATGGGGTTTTCGCTAAAAAGAGTATTTTGAGACATACCACAACCACAATCAAACCACAAAGTCACAAAAATGTCGCCAGGCACAAAATTGTATGAAAAACATGTAGTCACACATACGGTAAATTATTATATTATTATAGGCGTGAACTTGTGGCCAATAACGACGACAGCGCGGCCATCTACTCTACCGCTACCTTTCTTCTAACAAAAGGATTTTGTCTCAAAGCAACTTGCTTGCAAGTATTTAAACGTGTCTTAAAAATCAACAATAATTGTATTTATTAAAACTCCCATTATTTTAAACTATCCTTTCTTGTACCACAAGATGCAGCAGCCTAGATATGATTAATGTATGCTGTGACCAGCGAGAAATAATTATGAGGTATGATGACGTATGTGAACCGTCGGAGTTTCCACCAAATCCACAACAATCGACCCTTGAGAGACCATGTTGTGGGATAGAAGTTCTCGCCGGAAACAAAATTCTGGGTAAGTAGAGCTCGTCAACTTTTCTCACTAGTGCAATTATAACAAAACGGACTTGAAATTTAGTAGGAGGCACAAAACCATTACTCTAGTATTTGAGTAGGGTTATTAATGAATCGGTGACGATAATTAACATGAGGATTACAAACGAGTTTTGTACCATGACAAAACCAACATCGGATAGGGAGCGAACTTTGACCAGACCAGACAAGAAGGCTTCGCTCAGTCCATATTTTTTGCAGCGCGAATGTAGAGCAGGCAATAAATATGAAGCTGTGAACCGATCTAGACTAGACATAAAGACATCACATCTTAGATTGCATCATCACTTACCACCAGCTGAGATTGCAGTCAAGGGCTAATTTGTATCTGAATTTAAAAAAAAAAGACGGAGACGGACATGAGATACTTTTCATACAGAAAAACAGAACTCGTACGGATTTTTTTAGCCTAAACTTAGGCAGAACAATTCCGCCCGACTTGGTCCATGTTTTATTAAAGCTAGGTAGTAAGAAATAATAGCAACAACGTGTTCAAATTGTATTGCAGGTGGTCAAGACGCAAATATCTATCAGTATCCTTGGCTAGCTTTAATCAAGTCTACTAAAGACCCGGGGTACCGTTGTGGAGGATCTTTAATAAGTAACAGATATGTTCTGACAGCAGCGCACTGCGTCTACGAGCCGTAAGTACTTAGCTATACGTTAAGTAATGGCAAGCCAGGCTTTTCCACTTATAACGATTTGTGAACAAGTGTGATTTCAAGTGTGTTAAAACGAAAATGTTAGATAAGTACAAACAGGCGTAAAATTGTGAAAGTCCATGATTTCAATCAGACGCTCGATCACCTCTTACTTTTCGAAGCTAGTCACTCTCCAGGTCTTTGATTATACCTATGCAAAAAATTACGTTAACCCGTTACACCATGAGACAAAACAACAAACAAACACACTTTCGCATTTATAATATGGGTAGGCTTATGGGTAACCGCTTCTCGATTCGTTTGTATAATACCTACCTAATCATTAATTTCACCATTAAATTATGGAATTATGTTAATTTCACCAGGCATTCATTTCAACATCTGTATGTTATTCTCGGAGAATACAACACTACAAATAGTGGACCTGATTGTGTGCAACTGTCGAAGGATGAGAAACAATGCACGGATGGTGCCGTCCAAATACCTATTGCAAATTATTTCGTCTACCCAGAACACGAAGCACTCTCCCGAAACCATATAGTCCAGCCCCACGACATTGCCTTGTTTAGACTTGCTGAGATGGTTGATTTTACCGGTTAGTGGTTTTATGAGTATTTTGGCTTCTCTTACAACCTTTCTATAGATCGCTGACACTCTACAGATCTCAAACTAAATCTAGTGCCATCTTTTTCTACAGGGAGTACTATAAAAGATATAGGTAATTAGGTAGCACTAGATTTAGATATGTCAATATAGTTTCGTTTAGAGATTAGTCATATTATATGTCTCCTTCCTCCAGATTTTATCAGGCCCATCTGTTTGCCTACATTAGACGTAAGCAAATCTCCAAAAAACCAGCTGAAATTCTTCGCGGCCGGATGGGGAGCTGTGAACCTGACATCAATTAGAAGTGACATTAAGCAGCATGTTAGCTTGCCGTTTGTGAGTCGTAAGGTAGGTAAAATCATCAGAACAAATTCATTTTGATTTCCAGTATCAAGTTCTACCAGTTTTTGTTAAGGGCAACGTGTGCCTAATCTAAAGGTACTGATCAATGATCCAAAATTATTGATTTACTACATGGAGTATGCCATAATATGATTAGATATCGGTAATTCGCTGCGTCAGTCTGTTGGAAATCGCTCATCTCATAACTTTCTAAGTCTGTGTCCTGAGTGACGGCGCACCGCGGAGGCAATGCGTTCGAACTTTGAACCTGTCCGGAATGCGAGCGGGCCCGCACATCACGTCACGGCGCATACTAAATTCGGCGTGTAAATCCGCTCCGCAATCCGCCATACGCAGCACGCCGTTACTCAGAACACACACCACACACTAAAGCCTGACACCCACTAGCTGCACGAGAGCGCAGGGAAATTTGATGTCTTACCTTGCAATTACCAGATTTAAAATATTATTCTATTCCTATTAATAACTGTACCCATGTTATTTCAGCTATGTAAATCAACATACTACAATACAATATGGGAACACCATATCTGTGCTGGAAATAGATCAAATGAAGACACGTGCAAGGGTGATTCTGGTGGGCCTTTGATGCATCTACGAAACAACATCCAAGAGCTAGTCGGCATAACAAGCTTTGGGTTAATGCAATGCGGTACTCAAGGAAAGCCTAGTGTTTACACTAAGGTTTATGATTATCTGGGGTGGATCAATGAAACTATTAGGAATTATAAATAAAAAGAAGAGACTACAGACGTCCACCCCCGCATTTGAGTCTTAAGGTCCTGGAGAAGCAAAGCGCGGCGATAGTTCGAGCAAATAAACGCGCGCGATTTGTAATGCAGGGAACTATGAAGCAGACCACACTGGAGGGCGTTATGGCAAGATCGCGCGGCTACCGCAGACTCCTAGAGTCTGTCAGAAAGTGTAGAATAGTAACCAATTTGAAAAAATGACTTTGACTTTGTCTAGCAAAAGCTCAGAGAATTGATAGAAACTCGCTGGGTTTATTTATTTACACATTTTTACTTAATAAAATTACGCGTGGATATAGGTTTTCAAAAATCCCGTGGGAACTCTTTGATTTTTCGGGATAAAAAGTAGCCTATGTTCTTTTCCATGTCAAAGGGTACATGCATGCCAAATTTCATTGAAATCCGTTTAGCCGTTTTTGCGTGATTGAGTAACAAACATCCAAACATCCACACTTTCACATTTATAATATTAAGTAGGATTATGCACACGAAAGTTCCTGTATATTAACTAATAAATATATTTTTAATATTAATATATAAGTGTAACCGTTGAAATGTTTTATTTTATTCTGACCTGGCGTAAAACAGCATGAAATAACCACAGATTACCGGAATAAAAGGCTCGTAAATGTTTCTTTTCAGTCAAATTGGACACAGTTATTTAGATTTACTAAGATTTTTTGATCAAATAAACCTTTACAAGTAATACTTTTGAATTGTCGAATCGAACGGACGGACAGACAGAGGAGTCTTAGTAATAGGGTTCCGTTGGAACCCTTCGGCACGGAACCCTAAAAATAGGTACGTGATTGAAATGGACGTAAATTCATAATTTTAGATACGAAAAACAATGTACGTAGCATATTAAAATAGAAACCCGTATGCCGTTGAGTATTACTATTCTGTGGTATTACGTCGAGCTTGAGTCACTTGTGTGCATGGTCGAACTAGCGATTTGTCGCCCGAATAAAAGTTACTTATGTACCAAATCAGCACACACTAGATTATGTCAAATTGAATAAAAATATCACGTGACCAATAATAATAGTCATGACTCATGACTATTACTAATAGTAATATGAGGTCATGTCTTTAATTTTTAATATTATTAATAGTATTATTCCTAGTTGACTCCACCGAGCGAAGCAGACTTTTTTGAAATCCTGCCTATCTATGGAAAGAAATTTTTGTACACGGTTTAAATTCTACAGGGGTGACATGACATGTTCACTTTGTGACCAAACCCCCATAAATCATTAAAAAAAAATACGGAACTCTACGGCTATAGACTTAGTCTTAGAGAATACTTACATGCGAAATCTCAATTTTTATACCAAGCTATACTTTGATATCAGCCACCCAGTTTACCCATACTTCCATACTAATATTATAAATGTGGAAGTGTGTCTGTCTGTCTATCTGCTACCTTCACGGCCCAACATAAACTGTTCGACTCGACTTGATTCTGACGAAAGGTACAGAGTTAGCTTTAATAATATAGCTTAGTTTGAGTCATTATTAAGAATAAGAAAGAGACTGTGCCTGTCAGTATGTTTTTAGCCTTAGTCCACGATTTGCAAAGCCAAAGCTCCAAGATTCTGTCACAGATAACAATTACCTACAGACTACAGAGTACAGACAGTTTCGCGGCGACTCCGCACGCAGTGGACGTCAGTTGCGAAGATGTACTTTTTATTAAAAATTGTGTTTGTAACGTTTGTGATATGCATCGTATGCGGCCAGGAAGGTACGTTGCTCTTTACACATATATTGCTTTAACAGTATTTTCATCCAATACAGGTAAGACCGTCGGTCGGACCCATCTTAAAAGTTAAGGACGAGGAATATTTATTTACGCACAAAGTATGAGCGTAACTTTCACACAGATACTCGTATGTTCTACATCTTGATGTCTGTTGGTGTTATGTAAAGTAAAAGAGCTTTACTTAAATTTCCAAAGTATTAGGTATTGCTAGTTAATTACCAAAAACTATTATCTAGATAAGTAGATCCGAATATGTGATACTGCAAATATTCCGAAATGAGATAGATAATTAATAGATAGTATTTATAGATAATTTTTTAACTTTTAATTTTGAAACACAGGCATACGGACTTACCCGTCATAATCATTGCAGCATTGGAGCAATTTAAACAATTTCCGTTTTCATTGCTTCCCCATTTCATTACCAATCAAACAGTAATCCAAAAATAGAAACCTTGGACATTTAGTAGCTAGGTAATAGGTTAAATAGGGCCAAGTAATACATGACGTGACATCAACAGCACCAGGAAAACCGATAAATTGGGTAATTTCAATGCATCATCAGGTTCTTATAATTAAGGACACTACACAAGGGCAAAGCTCGCAAAGAATGACCACTAATTCCGAGAAACAAGCCAGATTTTCTGTCATACTGACTCGAAAGTCATTTCACACCATATTATAACGGCATGTAGACATTGTAGATTCTATAACTCTTCTTCTATATCTCAGTGCATCGCAGGCCTCAGCATGTGAAAAATCGCAAAACAATGAACCTTTATAATTTAGGACCCCAAGGTGATATAGGAAAGTTACCTACATTAACTAATATTACAAGAAGTTTGTTTCATTGTGAATATATATGAAGGGGGTAATCTCTAGAAGTAATGATCCAATTCTTTTACTAATTAATATAGAACTACATTGCCCTCACGTGATATAAGCTGAACCTGCAAGGCTATAAATTATCGCGAAAAAATGCACTGTTCCTGTAGGTCACGCGGACTAAGTCACAAACAAAAAGTATTGACAAGACAAGACAGTTAATTGTCAACAAATATGGCAACTTAAAGCATAATAGAATTGTTGCAAAAACAAAACATAAGGTGTAGATCAGTCAGGTCCATTCTTCTTTAATATTAGATCCCACTGAAATGAAAGTGTCACAGAGAGAATTTTTCAGAAACCCTACTTCGATTTTTATTACATTTTGAACTAGCATTCATGCATACGTGACTTAAAACTAAAAAGGATTAAAATAATCCCCGTATTCAATTTGTTTGGAATTAATTACACATGATCAGAAATACGCAAAATACTTGAGTGAATCACAACAATTAACCTCATTATGACTCATTATTTAAGAACTAGTAATATTAAAATTCATTTTTAAAATATATACTGAAGAATAACGATTATTTTAACAATATTTAACCAAATAGAATAAGCAGTATGTATATATATATATATATATATGGTTTACTTGTCAGACGATATGTTCTCCGAATTAATTTTATCATTAGAGTAAAATAAAAGGTTCCTACAACAGTCAAAAAAACTTGAAAATGTTAGGTTTTACGTCAATTCAAAGAACTCTTTAGTAAGAAAAAAATAGACAAAGATTTTGAAAATTATTATATTATTATTGATTTCAACACATTTTATTTCAAAAAGCTACACAAAAAAAGTTATTAAAAGATCGGAAGTTTTATTAATTATTGTTAACCTGACATTGTATTAAGTAGTACTAATTTTAAATTTTAAACTGGTTGTTTAGATTACCATGAAGATCTCTGCTACACACCAACCCAAGAGGAAGGCCACTGCATATCGCTGGATAGTTGCGATCAACTCAAACCGCTCATTACCAAATCAAGGGAAACTCTGAAACAGTACCACTGTGGATGGGAGGGTACAGTTCCTAAGGTAGGATCGTCGGGGGGAACAGTTCCTAAGGTAATAGACATTACTGTATTTTTGGTGGTGGTAATTTTAAGCCTGCAAATCAAATAAAATAGTAAGTAACTGAATCCACCTTATTCCAAAACAAACTGTACAGTAAATAATACCTTAATAACTGGCAGGATTTAGATTTTAGACTTGAACTAAAAACTGGGTTGAATACTTTTCCGTTTTTGTATTAATTGTACCAAAGTTTTTTGCAAATTCTATTCTATTCTATACAACAAAGTTGTCATGCAACTGGACTTTAGTAAAGCTATGGTAATACTAATAAGTAATAACAATACGTTCTTAAATTACCCAAAAGTCAAGGTTATCATAATCATAAACATTGTAGAAACTAAATTACGGAACACCGTAAATAATACTAACCAAAGCGTACACTATACTTTAAAATCGGCAATCTTGGTAGTGCTCAAAGCTGCATCGCGTTTTGTTGAATTATTGCATTTATGCGTGACATCAAAGTGGCGGATACCCAGAACCTTACTAATTGTTCTGTAAAGTCCTATATCAAAATGTTCCGGAACTCATA
This sequence comes from Maniola jurtina, assembly GCF_905333055.1. NCBI lineage: Eukaryota > Metazoa > Arthropoda > Insecta > Lepidoptera > Nymphalidae > Maniola > Maniola jurtina. Next base: position 6,523,758 of record NC_060033.1, read on the forward strand.
GTTCAATAGCAGCTCCGAGTTTAAGAAAAGCGAACTGATTACCGATGTTAAAAGTATAATTAGTTTGGTAGCCTTTACTTGTGCATTCATAAAAATCTTCCCATAGGTGTGCTGTCCGTCTCCAGGCACTACTACTCCATCAAGGAAGGACGGAACAGGAAGTTCTGAACCTCCACTACCGTCAGACGCCTGCTTCACACTAGAAAGCAAGCTCGGCTCCTGTTTGCCCGTGCAGTCTTGTCCACATATAGTAAAGATGTTGGCGACGAAATCCGCACAAAGCTTGGACTATTTCCAACGCTCGAGGTAAAATCCTAGTTAATAACTGGCATTTTGAATTTTTGTATTTTGTAAAAGTTGACCCAAATATATTAGACTATTATAGACTCTGAGGTGACCTATTTGTGACCGACAGTTTATTTTTAGGGTTCTGTAAAAATCCGAAACCATGAATTTGTGGTTACGTCGCAAAAATAATTGAAAGGTGCTCACGACAAAATTAATTTACTAAATCACATATAGTAGAATAGATGGCGCAGTCCGTCATTACCTTGCAGTGTTTTATACATAAAGGCGTATCCCTCCGCGTGCGAGTCCGATTCGCACTTGACCGGTTTTTAAACGGTTTTATTATTTACCAAATCGCCCTATTATTAGGTTGCGGAACTGTATCTAAACAATTTCGATCCTATTCTGATTGCAATGAAATAGTTTTCCAGATTGTAAAAATTGATTTGATTGTGTACTTACTGTTAAATAAATGAAAAATCCTATGGTCTTGGATTTCAATTTGTTTCACATCTTTTTAGGGAAAAACTCGTGGACCATACGGATTAATATGTACTAATACAATAACTGGGGCAGAGTTTGACATGGCGAAAATACCGTTTTCATAATCTCGACTTGGCGATCAAAACTGGTTTGTGAAAGTACTTAGCGGGAAAGAACATTTATTTGTACGTACAGTTTACAGCCCAATCCTAAATTACCAATAATACAAATTACAGATCACGGATCACAGAATACCTACCAGGATTTCCATAAAAATAAATTGTTTGTTTTCAATCATTTTGTTTTTTGTTTCCAGGAAACCCTCTGATATTAATATTTTAAGGTCCTTGAATATCGTTTGTATTTTAAAAAGTTCATTATTATTTAACTATTTTACTCAATTTAATTCTAGATCATATTGGTACAGTACGCTAGGCACTTGAACAATCTCAATTTTGTATTGTATTTACTGTCTGAGGCATACATATAGTGAACTTGTTCTCATTCTCTTGATCAGCCTATATGTTTCAAGTCGAGACTGCTCAAATGGATAAATAGATTTACGTTAGTTGCAAAACAACTGTTTAAAATGTGTGTCGCGTTATTGAAGGTCATCTACCATCTACGAGTACAATGCGAAAGGAAAAACCGTCTAACAACGCGCAAAGTATGCGAAATCTCGGGTGGACATAATACGCACGCAAGTTTAATTATAACATTGTATTGTTTCTTTACGTTCATTATTACCTCGTCTCAGTACTTTCCCAGCACTTTATTTTTTATCAAAAACTAGTTTGATAAACTTGATGGTAGTCATAAAGACTTCAACACATAAAACACGATGGTAGCAACTGTACGGCAGTGAAACTTATCACACGGGGCTACAAAACCGCGCACGACTCCAAGTAACGTGTCTTGCACGTTCAGCAGTGTGAACGCCTTCACACAGTTCAGTCCTACAATTTGCAACTTCTAGGCCGCCGCTTTGGGTACGTTGTAACTGTGCATCGAGATATATACGCGTAGAACTATGCTTGGGAATTTTCGTTCCAAATCATACTGGAAGATATGGGTAATTCATAATATAATTTACCGATTGTACTGATTGTTACTTCGTCTTCTTTCAGATGCATGGGACCAGAACCGAAGGTGATGTACGTATGCTGTGACTCGAACATTAATCCGAGTGCTGAAGTGATATCGAGAGACGGCGCGTGCCCACCATCAGCGCTACCGCCAAATCCCGCAAGCCTATGTTGTGGGACTGAAAGCTTCAGTGGAAATAAAGTGATTGGTAAGTTTGTATATTACGATTTTCGTATCATCTAAACGTTTGCCCATGTATGTGGTGCGCAAATTTATCTTGAGCGTTTGAGAAAAACCATTCGCTTTTCAAAAGCATCTCTCTGTCTAGTACTCTAGTCTCTACGTCGTCGTTCCTTCATCGCTGATGATCTAGTGGTCCTGGTTTTTATTCAGGGTCTCATGCCTTGAATAAATCAATTTTTTCCATCGGCTACTGTTGAAAGTCATTCTCACGCTAATATATAGATAACCAGATTCTTCGTCCGTGTCGATTTTTAAAAATCACCTAGGAATTTTTTGATTTTCAAGGCCTTAAAGTAGTTAATGTATACCCAGGATGCAAACTATCCAAATTTCGTCAAAAGCGGTTATGCGGATGGGACGTCAACAGTGAAATACAAGCAGACAAACAGAGAGATCAACCAGTCAGTGCAATAGATTGTTCGTGGCAGTAATAAAACCCAAGTCTAAAACTGAGGTAATAGATTTTCATGCTATAAAAGAAAGGGAAAGTTAAACTCACAAACAAAAATACAGAACTTTAATAACAGTGAATTAAAAGATTAATTATTATAATATCAAGCACTCGTTTTATCCGTAATCTAAGATATTTTAAAAGGTTTTGTAAATAATAATAATCGGAACTGAAACTTCCAGGTGGTACCGAGACAGCTATAGACCAATACCCGTGGCTGGCTCTAATCGAGTATGCAAGACCGCAGCTTTGCGGAGGATCGTTGATAAGCAACAAATATGTGCTGACTGCAGCTCATTGTATACTGAACAAAGCAAATAAGCCGCGAGAAGTGTGAGTAATACTTATGGACGGTGGCGTGCAGGTCTAAGGCGTACAAGCACTGCTTACCTATCCTAGTTGTATTATTATCTGTGCTTATTTTCCTGCCAGCTGCTAGTAAACAGTTTCAACCTTAACTTATGCTTAACCTGACTTGAAACCCTGTGCACGCCTTTGCTTATGGATATATTCTTATGGAACCGTTAAATCCCTAGCCAAACAAATAGCTGTAGTTTCTTTTTGGAATAATCACAATTTATTGTTACCTATTGACTTTGATAGCTACAGCTGCTGATTAGTTACTAATTTGGTAACCTTCCTAGCAGGCATTCCCGGCTGAGTCAATTTATAGTTTCTAATAAATTGACTCAATTCCTACCCACCCAAAAAAAATACCCAGAAAATAGATGCCGACGAATTTCGAACCTCCTTCTTTTTTGAAGTCGGTTAAAAATAGGCATCTACCGACAGGATATCGCGTCGAAACCGATACATTTAATAAACTGCCATATCTCTTCCAGATTAGCACGACATGTAACCTTTTAACCAGGTCCCTTATCAGTAAGTGTTTAGTTTAACAAGTGTAAATTAAAAATTTATAACACCCCACACAAAGGCAGGTTACAGTAACTAGAAAAGAGCTGATAACTTTCAAACGGCTGAACCGATTTTCTTGGACTATTCCGCACCTACGATCCAAAGTATCCGAGTTTTCCAAAACATCATTTTCAAATAAATAATAATAAATAATTATGTATCTAGGCAACGTCCATCTTGACAGCTTGACATTTGTCAATTGACATAATATTATGAACCTAACGGTTATCTAACCTTCTTTTCTACAAGAAAACTAGAAAAGAGCTGATAACTTTTAAACGGCTGAACCAATTTTTTTGGATTATAGCTAAGAACACTCTCGATCAAGCCACCTTTCAAACAAAAAAAAGTAAATTAAAATCGGTTCATTTGTTTAGGCGCTACGATGCCACAGACAGATACACAGATACAGAGACACACAGATACACACGTCAAACTTATAACACCCCTCTTTTTGGGTCGGAGGTTAAAAAGACAACTGCCAACCCGTCAAAATCTATCCTGTCGCACGTTACGTTTTAGTAATTAAAACGTAAATCAAATAAGAGCCATGTACGCACACCCAGTATTAAATTATAATTATAAACGGTATTTTTGATTTTTTATAATTTAACAGGAAAAAACGTTCACATTCGCACCTATCGATAACCTAAACTGTCATAGGTTATGTAAACGATTATCGAGTTCATATCGAAGTAGTTTTACTTACATGAATACACTAATCAGAAAAAGGTTTTCCCGAATACTTTTATTATCCGTTTCGTCAGTCATTTGTAATCATCTTGTAATCATCAAAAATCTTGCTACGAATCTTTCCATTCTGCTGAACCGATTCTTATCTAACGAATGTTTTTGTGCTTTTTTCCCATGACAAACCCAGATTATGCTGATTCCGATTTCCAAATCCTAAACCTGCACGAGTATGTAGTATGTAGTACTCATGTATCGATATATATTCATACTAATATTTTATTGTGAAAGTGTCTGTCAGTCTGTCTGTCTGTTAGCTTTTATATTTCACGACTCATCTGTTTATCCAATTTTAACGTTTGGTACAGATATAGTCCTGTAAGTGAACATACGAGTAGACTACTTTTGATCCGAAAAATCAGTTTTATAAGAAATGCAGTAAATAAATTCCCTCATCCGAAGTTCTCAAAGTTGTGTGAGGTCTGCCAATGCACCTTTGTTTACGTGGTGAACTGTGGCCAAAAATCTCCTTATGCTGAGAGGAAACAAATGCTCAGGTTGATGATGATGATCCATTATAATAGCACTGATGTCTGATATCTAAATAGATTTTTTATTTTACATTTCTAAACAGGGTTGCTGTCCTCCTCGGTGAATACAACACCACGAACAGTGGGAGAGACTGTGTGGCAGTAGAGGGTGGTGGCGAGGACTGTACTCCTGGCGCTATCCGAGTGCCTGTCGAGTCGGCTATCCCTCATCCAGCATACAACACACAGAAGATCGTACAGTTTGCCCACGACATCGCCTTGCTTAGACTTTCCCAAATGGTCACTTTCAACGGTGAGATATTATACCTACTATTTTTGAAGTAGTTCGTAGTTGACATGTTTATCTAAAATAATCATCATCATTATCATCATATTATTAGCCTGCGGACGTCCACTGTTGAACATAATAGGCCATCCTAAGCGCGCGCCACCTCACTCCATAAACAATCTACCTCAGCCGCCTTCTTCTTATCGTCAGTCTATCGTACTGGAGAGCACCCAACACTTCTCTTGTACGCGATTTTCATATAAAATATGTGATGTATTTGCTATACCCACTTAAAATATCGAAATTACAATATAGTTTAGGTATATACTAATATTTTGAAGTTAGTGCAACTTCGTTCATAATACCTACTAAAAATAAATAAGACATAATATTTATCAGGTAGGTAATCGGAACAATTCTAGAACGCGCAAACTAAATATTCAAGCGCAGTTAATTACTCGTAAACGTTCGTACGTATTAGGTATTGGACCAATCAACTGACGGGACGATCTAGGTCATCAGACGACCGCTCTACTCCGGTCCAGTGGACAGGCGCCCTAATACACTTTGGCCAATTAGCGAGCAAAGCGTTGGGCCACTGAGCGTCCTTATATTACTCGTATTTTTGCCTTTGACGGCGTTTCATGCAGTATGAACAATACGTCAATGTGTAAAGTGTAGGCAATAATTACCTTTCGTTATTAACGCAGAGCACATTGGTCCAGTATGCTGGTCAACATGTACAGTCAAACGGCTTAAGTCGTTTAGCACCTTAACGATGTTGTGCACGTGTTTATAGAAAAAGTTCATAAGTGCGACTGGTTTTTGATGCAATAGTTTCGCGGAATAGCTACTCGGATTCTGAGGCCGACCGTACAGCAGTACAGGGGCCCAGGCCTATTACATATTTAAGTCATAGCTTAATAAATCTTACAATTGCTTATGTGTTCTAGATTTCATCAGGCCAATTTGTTTGCCTACGTCAGACATAACCAAAGCACCACCGATGGGCATGAGGTTCTTCGTAGCCGGCTGGGGGGCTGTGAGTGAGACACGTCCATCCAGCGATATAAAGCTGTATACTAGCTTACCCTACGTCAATCACGAGGTAAAGTACAGTCTACGATTAACATCTTAACATTTTAATTTTATCCCCAACTCCCCAGGCCCCAGCTCAATCCTGATAATCCTAATATCAGCTAGTCCTAATAATCCTAATCCTAATCCTACTAATATTATAAATGTGAAAGTGTGGATGTTTGGATGTTTGTTACTCAATCACGCAAAAACGGCTGAACGAATTTGAATGAAATTTGGAATGGAGATAGATTATACCCTGGATTAACACATAGGCTACCTTTTATTCCGAAAAATCAAAGAGTTCCCGCGGATTTTGAAAAATGTAAATCCACGCGGACGAAGTCGCGGGCAACAGCTATTTAATATATATAATTAAGGGCATATTTCGACTAGCGAAATAGCGAATAAACGATATGAAAAACTAGTACCTAAATATCAATAATAATAATAGTAAATCTTTTGTACCCACTGCTCAAAAATAAATAGCATACAACACTTTTAATAAAGTACAAATTACAATTTGATTGAGTTTTTATTCATAACAGATATCACTGTTTGGTCACACTAGTGACCCAGCTCTCTAAATGGGAAAAAAAAAAAAGAAATCACTGTTAATTCATAAATAATTATATATATAATAAATAAAAATAATTCTAACCAGAAACAAAAAATGGTTTTTTTCTTTTTCAGCAATGTCAATCAGCTTTCAATACGCTAAGAGGCTCACTAATATGGGAACAGCAGATCTGCGCAGGCGGCGAAATCGATAAGGACACGTGTAAGGGTGACTCCGGCGGGCCTTTGATGTACGAAAGCGACAAGATCCACGAAGTGGTTGGCGTAGTCAGCTTTGGACTGTTGCAATGCGGTATCAAGAAGCCCAGTGTTTATACCAAGGTGTATGATTATCTTACGTGGATCAATGCCAATATCAAGCCATAAATGAAAGAGACTAACGGCCAAAATTAATGCTCAATTTATCTTTAACTTGTCGATAAGTTACTTAGCAACTTTACTTTACTTTTAGACTTTTGACGAATAACAATATTGCTAAGTAACTTATCGACAGATTACAGATTGATTTTAATTTTGGCCTTTAAAGGACTTCGCGCGTTGCGTGTCTAAGCCTTTTCAACGTTACTCTTGGTTCCAATTATATATATTGAGAATTTGAACATTACTTAACGTTATGCAATGCATAAATCATTGAAGTGTTTATACTCAATTAAAATAAACATGACGGATTCTTATGAATCTTTGACCTAGCCTCTACTCATTAAAAATCATAGTACTTGATTTCTATCATTCATTTGACGTAATATGTGCATTTATGTGTAAGTACATTTATAACGTAACCGCCTTAGCCATTACTCACTAGTGAATATAATTATAACTGTGATAGAGTATACTTTAGTATAATTTCTTCAAGTCACATGAATTTTGTTGATTTTAAAACCTCTGGATAACCTTTTGATGATCAAGTGTATTATTATTATTGAATATTAGTGTTGCTTATTGTTTGAAAACAAAAGAGTAAAACTAATTAATGCCAGTTTTCCTTAATATATTCTTGTAAAATAACCGAAGTGAAGTGTTATGCTAGAGTTTTTATAAGTATATCCTGTATTTTATTCTTTGTCATATAGGATTAAGCAATAAAGATGTTTAAAATTAAAAAAAAAAAAAGATTGTCTCTAGCCTAAGACCCATTAAGATCGTTAGAATCTGCATTATAATATGAAAGTCGCCGTGTATATGCGCACGCAGTCGCACACACACGGCGACTTACAGATTCTAACTAGTCAACCGTGCGTAATGGGGCAATCCTCTTCAGAATTTAAAAAACAAAATATGTTACAACGATCTCAATTCATACTTATCTATGTATTAAATAATATAAAAGTAATTAATTTATTATTTGCGTTACTATCGAGGAAAACTAAGTAGGTAAGTAGGTAAATTATTATAATTAGTATGTATTAAAAATAGTAATGTAATATAACATATATTTGTAATAAAATATTTAGTTTTATTTTGTTTCTTTTCATTTATGTAGGTACTTCGAGGAGAATTAGGGATGATTTATAGTAGACCGTGCCGGACCCGAGCCGTGCCACGATTGAGGCACGTCCGACGCACAGACGATCCATGGATTGTAATTTTGTATGAAGAAACGTAACACGGACGGGGCTCGGAAGATGCGGACATGGCACGGTCTGAGTGACCTCATACATTTTCCGATCTTTGTGTCTCGGACGTGGCTCGGGCCCGACACGGTCTAGCATAAATCATCCCATTCGCTGTCAGAGTAGTGAATGTACCTATGCGCATAGGATGCATCTCATAAATTGAAATTATAGTAAAATTAGCATTAGGTACTTAGTGGAACAGAAGCTTAGCTAAAACTCAGTAAGATTATACCTAGGTACCTACTTTATCGGTTTCTAATGTACCTATATCTAACTACATATACATAATATTATATGATATCAACTATTATAGTTCGGGTCTTTTGTATAAGGTTATCAGTTATAATAGTAGAGGAAATAACATAAATACTGGTTGTTATCGCATCAGATGCAACATAAAATTCATCGATGCTAATCAATATTATATCTAAGTATTTTCTCTTAGTGAGTTAATCCGTTGATATTGATATCTTTCGCTGAGTCATATTCCCCGTTCCTGATGGACGTAATTCGTTCAATCACATAATGGTGGACTTCTAGACCCAGACTTCGCTTATCACATTGAAATATAGAAAATCTAATTTAATACTTTGAATTTGGTCATTCCTTTCTGTTTATCTATACTTAGTACTTACCCATTATAAGATTCACAATCTTCTTTGACATCTATACTATACTAACTAGAAATCAAATAAGTACCTACCTACTTAAGTAGGTACTTAATTTAACTACTCACTTAAATAACAGCTGACTACTGCAACATCGTTTATAACTTAGACCTATATTTTTATTCACACAACTAAATAATGACAAAAAAAAGTAGGAGGCGTAGGTGTTTTTCATGTACTTTTCATGTTTCATGGAGGCGTCAGTAGGTAATTCAGCCGTCTTTCAAAACTAGATTTTGTTTTATTATACCTACCTATTCAATTCGGGACGAATTAGCTAGTTATTATAAATGCGAAAATATGTCTATCTGTCTGTTTGCCCACTGTTTTACAGCCCATCCGTTTAACCGATTTTGACGAATTTTATTACAGAGCATAATCTATTTGGTACAGAGACAGATTGCATATATACTTTAACATGATTTTTTTTTGATTGCAACTTATATAGGCCACTTTTTATTTCGGAAAAGAAAAGAGTTCACACAGGTTTTTTAAAAACCTAAATCTACTCGAACGTGGTCGCGGATATCATCTAGTATTTAAATACATACCTATAAGAAGGTCAAATAAGATACAATCAAAACAAGTCTAACCGAGATACGAGTAACTCGTCTCCATTCGTGAAGACGTGCCAATAAATTACTCCAGCAGACCGTTTACGAGGTCAGTGAATAGTAATTTTTGATATCTCAACAGAATCGTAAATTCTTCAACAACTCTAAAATACGCCGCGCGATCTGGCGGATACGTTGACACATAAACCTTTTACAGCCAGCGATACGATTATGAGCCCTAACTCATAAGTTTTCAATCTAAAGATGCGTTGATGGCAGATGATGAAGTCCTTTCATTCCCCAGTGGAACTTAGGACTGCAGCAGCTGTTTTCCATTTTGACATGGTTCCAATTTTCAAGAGTCCCCACTCTTTTAGGGTCTGCCTCAATGCGAGAGGTGCGTTTTCTTGTACTCGTAGTTAGAATTCAATTTCGAACGTCACATAACAATGGTGCAGTATTTACCGGAGGAGGTTTTTGTATCTTTACAAAAAGTTGTATCATTGACATTATTTCCAAAGTACCTACGCAATACAGCTTAACATATTCACCCATGTAACCCTCGAATTCGATCTGGTCAGTACGCACCTTTACATGCAAGGCATTTGCATGGAGGTAAAGCTGTCATTTTATATGAACTTGTGATTTGACAACTCCAGAGTCAGTGTTTTTTACACAGTGTGATGAGAATTATGTTAGAAAATTGGATTTAAACATAAATCTTGACTCAGTAATTATTCAGTTTTGGACTCCAGCTAATCTGAAATCCTAACCTATATCTCTTATTGATTTCAAGAGTTATAGGATGGGTCGGTATAAAAAACTGTAATAAAACCTTATATCCTTTGAGTTTCTGAACACAAAAACCTAAAAACTGTAGTCCCTATCATACCTATTCTAGTCTGTACCCATATTTTTTGCGTCAATCGTAGTCGTTTGGCAAAAAAGCAATAAAAAGAGGCGGTCAAGTCACTTATCGAGATTCCCATTTCCCAGTATATACGGAACGTGCGCGGCGTCGAGACGCGTCGCACATACTCGTAATATAAAATGCTATGCTTATAGTTCGACCTGTTGAAGATGACTCGTTTGTTGCTTTTATCGGCGTTGATTTCGTGCCTAAATTATATACAAGGACGTAAGTTGAAATCCAGTTTGGTTTTTACGATTTTATTGTTTTTTTTGGTGAGATTTAGCGTCGCTGGCGGAGGAAGATGAGTGGTTTTATCTGGATAACATAAGCAAATTATGGTGAATAACCATTATTTTGGCGAAATAATAATAATAATAACATTTTACAAAGAATGTTATTATTTTCAGTTTTTAGTAGAACGCAATAGGTATGTGTTATCTCAAGAACTATGACATGCGTATTTCAAGAATTTGAACTGATATTATTGTAACCAAGACCATTAATTTAAAATGTATTTACACCTTGATTCATTTTTCATCAGTTGTCAGTCTAGAGTCTACCCGAGCTAAAGAGTTATTAGGATATTCTTATATCGGTAGACATAAGTTATGATTCTAATAGAGCAATAACATAATACGAATAACAATAGATTAAATATGTCATAAGGAAAACATCCACCTAATGAGTTAAATGTTTACCAAGAGATAATAACTCATGAAACTACTCTGACATTTGTGCAGGATGTCGTATGATAATAATATTACAACCATTAAAAGTTTTTTGCTCCGTTTCCAAGTTGTGAATACAAAGAAGCCAACGTCAACTTTGTACTGAATGCAACTGTTCGTCACCAGTTTGTCACCAATGTTTTGATGATGGACAATCGGCTCATACATCACAAACATTGGCATTGTATGTCACAGCTCGGATCGATGAGCAAATCCCGTTACTATATTGTATAAAAATTAAATTAAAAATTTAAAAAACCCCCGACACATAAACCTCTAAAAAGTAAAAAAATAATAGGTAAGTATGTATGGGCCCTTTAAGAATAGTATAAATAGTAAAGTTTTTATCCAAGCGCTCGTTGCGCCAGGGGACCGCTACCTATCGTAAACTATGAAAGTCATCTGTTGTAGAAAGAATAGTCTTTAGCGGTCCCCCGACGCAACGAACGCTTGGATAAAAACTTTACTATTTATACTATTCTTAAAGGGCCCATACATACTTACCTATTATTTTTTTACTTTTTAGAGGTTTATGTGTCGGGGGTTTTTTAAATTTTTAATTTAATTTTTATTTCACGCTTTTTAAACTTTTATTCATAAATTACCGTTTATTTGTGCCATTCTAAAACCCAATTTCTATAATAATATAAATCCAACAAGGCAGCTAATATCTCTTCAAAAGTAACATCAATGTTATGTTAATTATACGTTCCATGAAATATTTTTGACCGAACTTCACTAAATCAAGAATTATCTGAATGACTCACATAGTTTAACACGACCAAAACGAAATATCTGTTTCTAACATGTCGTTGCTTTAAAAATGTACCCATTTTACGTAGTCGTATAATAGTTCGCTTTTCAAGATATACCTACGATTAAATTGAAATCGACTTTCATCCGATGAAATAAAGAATAAAGTGGCTTGTATTTCATTTTGTTTGTTATTGCATGTCAAAATTTTATTTGACATAACTTTCAAAAACCGGTCAAGTGCGAGTCTGCCTCACACATGAAGAGTTCCGTACAAGTTTTTTTTAATGTAATGACAATTCAGTTGTCGGATTTCACTTTACTTGGGCCACAGGAGTAGAGTGCTTGGGCTATAAGATATTGCTACCTGCCTTTCATGATTCTACGTAAACGGGAAGTACCCAATTTATAAGTTTTGATTCTCTTGAAAGATGACACACAGACAGACAATGAAGTGGTGAAGGAAAACACCGTCAGGAAACCTGCATGCTTAAGAGTTGGCCATAATGCTCCCTCAAAGGTGCGCGAGGTGTGCTAATACGTGCTTGGCCAGTGTGGTAGCTTCTCATTCTGAGAGGAGACTTGTGCTCAGTAGTGAGCCGGCGATGGGTTGATCCTGATGATGATGAATTTTAAACGTATTTTGTCAAAGTAAATAAGCTGAGTTCAAGCAGATAAAATATAAAGAAGGTGCGCCTAATGCATCATCCAAACCTGCGCGACAAAGCGACTACGATGCGGGAACCTCAGCCGCGCGGAGGGTCATCGTCTCCTACGATATTTAATGGTGCCATCCACACCTACGCGACTACATCTTTTTTTTCTACAGATACCTACTGAACCCTAAAAATTGTTTGACTATGGTTTGGGTTTGGGTTGATTGTTCGTGGCCTTTGGTTGACTGTTGGATATTATAATTGAATTGATGTTTTCTCGCTTTAACTGTGATTATAATATTTTATAAATTAGAAACTCCGCGCCTACGATCCAAAGTATCGGAGTTTTCCAAAACATTATTTTCAAATAAATAATTATGTATCTAGGCAACGTCCATCTTGACGGCTTGACATTTGCCAATTGACATAATATTATGAACCTCTGTTACAATAGTGAAAGATCCCAGGGCCACCAGCCGTCACGTATTTTCTGACGAACGAAATGTGGACGATTGAGTAGTGTTAGTATGTACAAAGAACGCATGCCTACGGACCTGCTAGCTTAGACGGCCAATTTTCAGGTATCAGGTAATCTAGGTACATAAAAACATTACTTACCTCACGTAAATTCTCCATTTTTTTTAATTTTTAGCTGATTTTTTTTAATATTAATAATTAATTGACATAAGTAAACTATAAGAGAGTGAGAGAGAAGTCAATATATATCCTAATATATGTCTTACTCAGTCTCATGCGCGTAGATAATGATGCCCTCGCGCTCAAACCCACAGAGGCATTAAAATTGAATTTAGGGGATGATTGGCCCTCTGGATCGGTCTGTCTTCTTGTAAAAGGTTTTAAAATAGTTGTCTGGTGGACATATATAAAAATGGAGCATCAGAATTTACGTGCAGTTAAGTAATTACTTATGTTGGGAGCTTTAAAGCGTCTGCAAAGCAATACGGCCGACGCGGGAAGTGTCTGGGAGTATTGGCGACATATTTTTAAGGATGTTGCCTAAAATATACGTAAAAAACAGTTTGGAGAATTTACGTGAGGTAAGTAATGGTTTTATGTACCTTGATTATCAGATAACTGAAAATTGGCCGTCTAAGCAAGCTAGCACGTAGGCTAGGCATGCTTTCTTAGTACTTACTAACACTACTCAATCGTACATATTTCCTGTGTCAGAAAATACGTAACCTCTGGTGGTCCTGGGATAAAAGTAATAAGAAAACCAGAAAAGAGCTGATAACTTCCAAACGGCTGAACCGATTTTCTTGGATTATAGCTAAGAACACTCTCGATCAAGCCACCTTTCAAACAAAAAAAACTAAATTAAAATCGGTTCATTCGTTTAGGCGCTACGAGGCCACAGACAGATACACAGATACACAGATACACAGATACACAGATACACAGATACACAGATACACAGATACACAGATACACACGTCAAACTTATAACACCCCTCTTTTTGGGTCGGGGGTTAAAAAGTAACATCAATGATATCGTTGGTCTCGATAATCATACAGTTGATCACAGATTAAACTTTATATAAACACTGAACGAGGCCTACTTTTCAAACATGTTACTGGGGGTTCATAGTTTTTACTCTATGTACCTACCTACATAGGCTGACTAGAGACTTAACTATCTTCATCGCTATGAAGATATTTTTAAATAATTAATCATTAACAAAACGTAGTGTATACAAGCTTTAGCGTGATGCCCTGCCTGCTGATGAAGTGGAAACTGTGTTTCCACTGTGTCTCATTAATTATAAATTAATTTGAACCAGGTACAGATGCTCCAGTTGATTCCAATTAACTTTTGGATACTATACAAATCACTGTAATTGTAAATGTTTTCAGAGTCACTATGCACGACGCCGAATGCACAAAGCGGTATGTGTATACTTTTAACGGAATGCGGACCACTATATGACATACTCAAAAAAGCGAACAGAAACGATGCAGATGTGAAGCTTCTGAGAGATTCCCTGTGTGGATACTCCAACACCTCACCAATGGTATGACACTTTCAAAAACAATTTTTGTCACTTGTAAATAGTTACGAAGTTCCTTAAGAAGCTACAGTTTAGCATTTGGACAAGGAAAACAATTCAATACAAAACCACATATGCCAAAATTCATATTTAATACTGTAAATACAAAAGTGAATCTGTCTGTCTGCAAGCTTTTCACAGCCCATCTGTTAAACCGATTTTCATGAAATGTACAGAGATAGCTTGCATCCCGGGGATGGACATATTGATTTTTATCCCGAAAAATCAAATAGTTCCCACGGGACTTTCAAAAATACCGAAATCTGCGCGGACGAAGTCGCGGGCAATATAACATCTACCAAGAATGTTACGACGAAGAAGAAAAATAGAACAAAATGTTTGGATTATTTTATTTAAATACAGGCTACGTATAATATTATGTCATATCAAAACATTTTTTGTCAGGTGTGTTGTCCACTTGCCAAAACTGATGAGGACCAAAGATGTTTCACACCACAAGCACAGGAGGGTACTTGTATGGATATACTCAAATGTCCAGCTCTTGTTAACTTACTCAGCCCACCGCTATCCACTGAGAACTTACAATTCATAAGAAATTCAAGGTGAGTTGAAAACCTAGTGGTAGAGTAGATTCATAAGCGAAATTCGTTGCATTCTCTGTCCCTTTTATACACTAAATCTATCGACAATATTTTAACAACGTTGTTATTTGTTAAAAATTGTATGGACTTTTTTGAAAAACTTTTATGGACCTAAAAGTTCTTTGGAATCATAATTGGATATTCGTGAGTTTTTAAGTTCATAATGTTTTGCATCATCAGATTTACATAACTATGTATTGTCTTCCCATACCACACCGATAAAATATTAGCTACCCATGACTCATAGTTATAATGATATGGCTTTACTATCGGGATTTGGCAAATAATTCGTGATATCGCAAATTGTGAGGCCGTCGGCAATCATATCGTTTCTTAACATTCGCGCTAACCCAAATGGTTACCGCGAATATAGCTTTACTAAGAATCCCGCGGGATCACTTTATTTTTCCGGGATAAATCTGGTGATAAAAAACATCATGAATATAAAAACCTAAATCAAAATCGATATACAAAACCTGAAAATCTATTAATTGTTGGAAAAATAAGCAAACTCTACTTCCTACATTTTTTATTACAAGAAAAGTTTGCCCTTGACAACGATCTTGCTTAGTAAAAAGTAATGATAAGATCTAGATTAGAGCCTATTTGCCTTGAAGATGCCTATTTACTCTTGCCTTAAAGATACTCAAGTCATGTTTTTTTTAATAATAAAATAACGAGCAAACGAGCTGGAGGGTCATATTATGCGGCAGGAAACACGGATGCCGGAAGTTCCATATCAGGGCTAATCCTAGTTAACATTCACAGATGCGAAACCCCAAATGTACAGAACAGCGTCTGTTGCGGACCAGCACCTACGGCGGTGACTTCTCCGAGTAGGGTCTGCGTGCCGTCTGCGGCGCCGCCCGACCCGCGCACTGAGTGCTGCGGTCTAGACAGCGCTTCTGGCAATAAAATTTTCGGTAAGCCCTATTTGAAGCTTCACTATGTTAGAGACGTTGCAAGAATGCTACATAGAAAGCAAAATATGTACTTAGCATGCCCGTACGTACCAATGGACAATCGTTTTAAGATGAAACTCATATCAAATGACAGGTATTAAAGAAAAGTAATGCGCAAAGCACAGTGCTTTACACATTGCTTCAAAATATTCGACAAAGTTGAAAATGTCAAGAATTGACTTTAATTGTATGATGATTATTTCATTGAAACACAGTACTTTTGTTCACGCGATATTTTTTTACATTAAACATGGATATTACAATGCCATTTACCTTATTTGAACCTGTTTGCGTTAACACGTGCATCGTCACGAGGATATTAATTACACGGAATCCGTAATTATGTTTTTAAGACAAGACAATTAATAGGACTTCTTCGGTTCTTTCATCTTTTTTAATTATGAAAATATTCAATGTAAATGCCTAATGAAACTTAGGGTTCTGTCCATATTTAGTAAAGTAGCTTTGGTGAGTAGGTAATTGAGCATATTATCGTGTATATCTTTACTAACGAACGTCCAAACTTATCTTAACTTGGTCTATGGATTTGAAACAGTAGAAACAGGTTCCATCTATGACTAAGCTTTCAAGCTATTTTTGGCCAAAAGCTTTTTCATTTTGTAGATCTCATTGCTGAAGATCGTAGTGCTGGCGAGGTCCTACCCCGAACGAATTAATTATTTTCACCGACTTGAGTGTGGCCATTTTACGATGCTATATTTGCACGTGTTTGACTCTATTAGCTGGTCACACCACCTAATGGATAGATGCCTCTCGCTTCTTAATTTTAACGTAACAAAAGGTTCTTTCTAATTCCAGGTGGCAACGCAACTGCAATAGATCAATACCCGTGGCTGACGATCATAGAGTACAAGGGGGTTAGAGATGACAAGATCAAGCTCCTTTGTGGTGGCGCACTTATCAGTGGAAAATACGTCCTGACTGCCGGACATTGCGTTCTTGGACCCGTGTTGAGGATTGCTGAACCGTTAGTAACTTGCTCTTTGTTCTTTCCATATAACGTAGAAGGCTCTATATTTGATGTTCAATTACGGAAAAGGATAGAAATTTTATTGAAATATGACAGAAAATCATGTTCATCATATTATCATGATCATTGTTCGAGATACATCTTCAAAAAACTCTTCGCAAATCGCATTGTTGGATGCAGCTTCTAGCGAGATCCAGGGTCGAGCATCATACCAGTAATACAAAAATTATGGTTTAAACTTTAACTAAGGCGTCTGTATCATATATTTTATCTTCAAGAAGTACTTAGGTCAAGTTATTTTTATTTCTTTACCAGCCATAGCGTCTCAAGATGCTCTAACTAAGGCAAATAATGAATTGCTCAATACTTTTTTGCAGTAAAAATGTTCGCCTCGGAGACTACAATATTAACAATGATGGGCAGGACTGCGTGGATGTCGAGGGTGGCGGAACAGATTGCACGGAAGGCGCGATAGTAGTACCAATCGAGAAGATCATCGCCCATAAGGGGTACGATCCCAACTCTGCGCTCCGAAGACATGACATAGCTTTATTGAGGTTGAAGACTGTGGCACCGTACAGTGGTAGGTACGAGATTACGATTGCAAATAGGTATTATGTATCACACTAATATTATAAAGGCGAAAGTTTGTGTGTATGTGCGTATGTGTGTATGTTTGTTAGTTTTTCACGCAAAAACTAGTGTACGGATTTGGCTGTTTAGAATCAAGATAGATTATACCCTGGATTAACATTAGGCTACTTTTTATGCCGGAAAATTAAAGAGATCCTACGGGAAATAAAAAAAAAACCTATATCCACGCGAACGAAGTCGCGAGCATCAGCTAGTTAGTACACAATAATTTTTCGTAAGATACCCAAACTGAAGTTAACTAGCAGTAGTAACACTATTTTTACACACTTAACAGGCACAAGTCGCGACGTCCAATTTGATTTGTAATAAATACAAGGATATGCATAAAGCACGTACCACAAAGGCGCCGACTCACGACGTGGCTCCTACAACTTCCAAAAGATATTTTGGAGACATTTCCGTCACGGGTGTTCTATGTACCACTAAATTCAAGAAGACTTACTAAATATACATTGTAATATGGTTTAATTAAAATTAATGTAGGTACTTCTTAAATCAAAACCATTATCAATTTACTAAAATTTACGTCACTTGTTTTAGTGTAATTACTCTTATTGCAGATTTCATACGGCCCATATGTTTGCCATCGTCAGACATAGAGAAGGCTCAACCTAAGCCGACGCTGTTCGCCGCTGGTTGGGGAGCCGTCAGCGACCTGCAAAGTACAAGCAGCGTCAAACTTCACGTGGATTTACCTTTCTTGACTCAAACGGTAATACCTACCGACTCCATCTTAAAACTTCGTTCTCATAAAACCTATCCACTTAATCTTCTTACTTCATTCTCATAAAGCCCACCAGTTTGCAACTTGAAACGTAGAAAAGGTCTAACCTAAGCAGTTCGCCGCTAGAGCCGTCAGCGACCTGTAAAGCACTAGCAGCGTCAAGCTTCACGTGGATTCACCTTTCTTGACTCCAACGATAATATCTACTGACTCGATCGTCCTCATAAAGCACACCTCTTTGCCGACGCGCGGATGTAGCGAATGTTCAATCCAAGCTGACGCTGTTCCGCGCTGGATGGGAATGTGTTAGTGAACTGCAGAGCTCTAGCAACTTGCTTACATTTACTTGTTTTCACTCAATCGGTAATACTCGTATCCTACGTCGCTGTTGTTATAACGATCTGGGTTCATGTATTTCCGTGGCTTT
Source organism: Maniola jurtina (assembly GCF_905333055.1). Lineage (NCBI taxonomy): Eukaryota > Metazoa > Arthropoda > Insecta > Lepidoptera > Nymphalidae > Maniola > Maniola jurtina. Next base: position 6,542,706 of record NC_060033.1, read on the forward strand.
TACCAATTTATTACCACTAGCCGATGCCCAACATGCGTTGCAATGCGACTCGCGCCCCACCTATTTTACGCTCATAGTACTGGTAGAAACCTTCACGTACCCATGGTACGTGAAAGATTCAGACAGTACTATCAGCGTACGTAAGTAGGTACTTAGGTACATCTTTTTGTTTTTCATTTCAAAGTTGAACTTGATCCGTATGAAACATTGAGCATTGGGATTGTCACCTCAACATATTCGGGAAAATCCGACTTTATGTCTATCGCATCGAGACCTTGAAATTTTAGAAGGGCTTTATAAGGAGTAAGAACAATTAAATTAATTGCATTATTATTCCACATTTCACAGGAATGCCAACCGTCATATGACATAGCCAAACGAAAAGTTCCGCTATGGAGCGGACAAATATGCGCAGGCGGCGAAAAAGGCAAAGACTCGTGCAAAGGAGATTCCGGTGGACCTTTGATGCTGGACAATGGAAGACTGTATGAAGTCGTCGGGGTTGTGAGCTTCGGTCCCACGCCCTGCGGGATGGAAAACGTGCCTGGTGTCTATACAAAAGTCTATGAATACATGCCCTGGATACGAAGTAATATTAAACCTTGACGAACAACAGTAGGATAATATTTTATGTATGTAAGGTTTTTAATATAATTTTTGTATAAAGTTTTTTGACATTTAAAGAGTGTTTTTATTCTACATAATCACATGTTATGTACAGACCTTGTAAAGACCCGAAAAATTGAGTCATCTTCTTTATTGATCTACTTATCAAGATTCGTGATCAACGCCGCGCTGGCCACGGGCCTTCTCTCAGATTGAGAATGGTTTTGGGCTTTAGGCCATAATCCGCTACGCTGGCGCTGCTGGCCAAGCGCGGATTTGCAGACTTTACAACCCTTGAGAATGGTGAACTCTCGGGCATGCAGGTTTTCTCACAATATTTTTCTTCGCAACTAAAGCAAGTGATATTTAATTGCTTAAAACGTACATAACTTAGTGGTCCGTGTACGGAATCGAAACCCCGACCTCACGAATAGGAGGTGGACATCTTAACTACTAGGCCATCGTACCTCTATAACACAGTACTATTATAATATCATCATCATCATCATCATGATCAACCCAGCACTGACTACGGGTCTCCTCTCAAAGTGAGAAAAGTTTTGGCCATGGTCTACCACGCTGGCCAAGTGTGGATTGACATACTCCATACACCTTATACACAGGACTTAAATTAAATTAGTTAAGTTATTAATAGATCTAAAGCCTAGTTTTCCCTATAGGCATATATTTTACTTAACCAACATGTTTAATATCTAGCTAGCTAAAGCGTGCAAACATACGGGTACAATACAATATTAAGTATGTTATTGCACAATTTTCATGAATATTAATTTTCAAAACCCATATAGCAAAGGCTCATATTATTTGCAATACCTAAACAATAACTAAATATATTATAGTAAATTATAAACAAAATATTATAATACTTGCTGTCATTGGTTCTGTATATTTTGCCTTTCAAGTTCCAATTAAACGATGTTTGTGGTAGCAATAGATAAACAGAAAAATGAACCAACCAACTAAGTAATGTTTATGTTGGATATAAAAAATTTTTTGACCTGCCCGCACTACACATACTAGGTTCCCAGTAACCGTCTGTGGAAACCCGAGCGGGTCGGTTTTGTACAGTATTTTGTCAAATCGAATGTGCCGGTCAGATTATGTGTATGGCGCACGAAACTGTGGTTTTCTATATTCACAAAGGAACACCACTACATCTCCATCATATTAGGAGACCCTTAGACCTCAGTATGCCTCGGTGACTCGTTGCAACCGAGAGGCCAGTAGTGTGTGGTCGAGCAACCCAACTAGACTGGTTTGTGTTTTCCTTATAAGATATAACGTGTCACAAAATAATATGGAGATCGCAGTTAAATTATGTGCTTTTGCTGTGTACCTCTTGTATTTGTTGGAAATTATTGAAGCACGTGAGTTATTTCTGACTTTATTTACTTATATAATTACTCACTAACACGTAAACAGCAACAGTTCTAGCAAATAGTAGTAATATTATGAAATAACACTTATACTATTCAATTGATCTTAATTAAGTACATCTTTATCTTTATTGACTGAATTGATTCCGGGAATCCTCGGTCAAGTAAATATTTAAAGGCTTATCAAATCATCCGATTCTGGTGACAAATTATGAAACTATCAATGAATGCAGGCAATCTCCTTATTTTCTGGTCTACTTTGGTTTGGATTTACTTAGATTCCCATATTGGCTGCAGATCTGGTTTTATTGTTTACACTTCTTATCACCATAATGAATAATTTCATGTAGTTTATTGACTAATGAATTATTTGGGACTAGGAAATCGAGACCAAATGTCAAAGGTAAGTTTTGATAAAGTTTATTTGTCACAAAACTATTTACTAATATTTTGATGGCACCCAACCACTACTAAGTGTTACTTAATATAAAAATTAGCACCAAGGGTTAGATATAAATAAAAATTATTATCAATACTTGTTAGGTATCTCATAATTGAATGTAAAAAAATTATCCCGCTGTCAGTGTTTCCGAATATTAAATTAATACCGAGTACCAATTAATGTATGACTCGGCAAAAACCACAAACTTTTCGCATCAACGCGTTCACATGCTCAAAGAATTTCAATAAGCATGTTAATAAACAAGAATGACGTCATAAATCTTAAATGTAACTTCAAGAAACAGCTGAAGACAATTAATTGTAGTGTTAATTAATTGATTTCTTAAATTAATAGATTTAGAGCAGATCTTTCAATTGTTTAGATCGATTTAGGAGGGGGTCAAAAGCAGCCGACCATTTTTGCATAATAACAAATGTCTTGTTACAGAGAAACCATGCAAAGTACCAAATGGAGACGCAGGAACATGCATCCATATCTCAAAATGTCAACCTTTGATGGACCTTTACAAAAAGAAATACAAAACTCAACATGACAACATGTTTTTCCAGCAATCCTACTGCGGTAGTCCAGGAGTAGCCAAAATTAAAGTGAGTATCAAATTTTATTTTATCAGCTATTACAGTGAAAGATTTTGCTTTCAATATAATTTATGAGTTGGGTCAGATCATCGGTTGTTTTAAACTGACAGATCGACTAGACGGCTAGACTATAAAAATCTGAGCTAAAAACTGCATTCATTCGGAATTTAGCATCAAAAAGCAACAATTCGGCATTACTATACAATTTTGTCAATAATTTTCAACTACTCTAAGATTTTAAATGACGTAGAATCATTAAAACTATAACATGCCAAGGGAAACCCCGAACAATCTCGGGAAAAATACGCGTATTTTCCTATTGTATGTTTTGATTTCTGTACTAATTAACATAAATAAAACAAGTGTAAATTAAAAATTTTCAACACCCCCGACAAATAATTTTCAAATAAATAATTATGTATATCTAGGCAACGTCCATCTTGACAGCTTGACATTTGTCAATTGACACTTGAATATTATGAACCTAAGGGTTATCTAACCTTCTTTTCTACAAGAAAACTAGAAAATAGCTGATAACTTTTAAACGGCTGAACCAATTTTTTTGGATTATAGCTAAGAACACTCTCGATCAAGCCACCTTTCAAACAAAAAAAAGTAAATTAAAATCGGTTCATTCGTTTAGGCGCTACGATGCCACAGACAGATACACAGATACACAGATACACAGACACACAGATACACAGATACACACGTCAAACTTATAACACCCCTCTTTTTGGGTCGGGGGTTAAAAAACATGTCTGGCAAACTTTGCGACAGTGAACAAACAGTGACAAACTAAATACTAAAATAATACAAGGACGAAGAACTTTAACGAAACTTATGATTGCGTTCTTGAATCATGAGACAAGTGTGCATGTAAAGGAAAACAGCTTTTTCTAGTGATCTTAATAAGTTTTTTTTACATCCTTATAAGTTTGATCAAATCTTCCGTTACTAATTTTCACAATATTATGTTACGTTTCAGGTATGCTGTCCTTCACAATCTTTATGGAATAGATTCCAAGGGACTCCCGTTTTATATCCGCATTCCCCAACCAACGCCATATCACCAACGCCAGTAACAAATAACCCAGTATTCACAAACTCTGTAACTCCAACAACAGCTCCAGAACCTGTGCCATTGCCATTAGCGCGACCAGCATCTGAGGTATTGGGAACTAGGATGTTTTCAAAAGAACAAGAAGAAATCAACAGAATCTGTGGGATTGATACCTCAAGTTCCAATAAAATTATCAGTAAGTTTACATATTCATCAACATAGTCATCCCTCATCATACAAGACAGGTCCAGTTGAAGTTAGATAGCGGTGATCTGGTGTGAAATGGTCGGAGTGAAATGTACGTCTATGCCTTCTAGAAGATTTGGTGGAGTTGTGTGTTGTTGGTGTGTGTGTATTACTTGCTTTTTCTGCTCTTGGAAAAGCGGTCGATGCATATTGTATACTCCACGTAGTATTTGTCTGTTTTAGCGGATTATAACGAATTTAACTTGCAATTTTTTGTTTAACCCTTTATCATATATGAATTGTTATTGTTTTCAATTTATTGAACAAATCTTACTACTATTTTAGACGGTGACGCGGTCGCGATTGATCAATATCCATGGCTGGCTCTTTTGCAATACTCTGGAGAGATTCTCGCTTGTGGCGGAGGTCTCATTAGCCACAAATTTGTATTAACAGCAGCGCATTGCCTTGATGGAGCCAATGGACCACCGTAAGTGATCTACTTGTCAATGTCCCCTTTTGTGTCACTATTAAACTACTCTTTTTTCGGAATCATTTTAATATTGATTGGAAGCTACTTAGTCTCACTTACTTCTGGACTTAATTTAAATTTCCTTTCCACTATTCCAGGTTGTATGTCCGTCTTGCGGAGTACAATACTTCCTCTTTCCCAACTGACTATGTGGAGCAAGAAGGCGGGGGTATGGACAATATAACAGTGAAAATTATGGAAGTAAAAACATCATACCGACATCCAGAGTACAGACGTTTGGAAAAGATTCACGATATTGGTCTTATAGAGATGGTTGAAAGCGTTAAATTTACGAGCGGTAGGTAACTTATGCATATCTGAAATATACAATACGACGCATGTATAAATAAGCTTTGAACAGTAACGATGACGTGTTTAACTGTGATGTTATAGTTTTATTTTATGTAGGTATATATGTTATCTTGTAGTTAAACAGTAAATTATCTGTCAATCCGCCAGTAATTATGAAAGAACATGATCTATGCATAAAATGACAATACTTTATCTCACTTTCAGACTTTATCAAGGCAATCTGCTTACCGGACAGAAATTTCATGCCGGAATTCGAACCATCTACCAACTTTACTATTGCCGGTTGGGGCAGCATCGGTTCTGGTAAGCCAGCGAGTGAAATAAAGCTAGAGGTATCTATACCTTATGTACCCTGGGACCTATGCGAGAAAGTGCAAGGCCCCGATGTGATGGACACGCAAATCTGCGCCGGTGGAGCAGACGGAAAAGATTCTTGTGATGGCGACTCTGGAGGACCTTTGATGTATGTTTACAATGACAGATATTATGCTATTGGAGTCCTCAGCTATGGGCCTAGAACTTGTGGATCAATAGGCAGGCCGGCTACTCACACAAACGTATACAGATATATTTCATGGATAAAAGAAACTATTAAGTGGCAAAATTAGCAATGAACTAGAGGTTGGGTTTTAAACCGTAAAATTGTTAAAGGCTTAGCGTAATACTTAAGTTTTGGGTGTAAAATATGAGTGAAAATTAAGAATGATAGGTTTTATAGGAATTTATGCAAGTATTACTAGGTACCTAGGTATAACTTATTTTAAACTTCAATGTTACCCAGCGCTATACAGTTACGTGTGTAAATTTTGCGTAGGTATAAGATTTAGATAGGCAAATTTTACAGTAAGGTGTAAATATAGATAGAATTTAAATGGATTTTTTAAGAATCACAATAGAAATAAGGCAATTTTACTGATACCTAATATACTCACTAGTTATCTTATTAAGTATCTAGTTAAAATAAGTCTTACTTAAATAAAACAAACCTTATGTATTGCTTGCATTTACGAGTACCAACATTATACCTATTTATTAACTACGAAAGTTTTATCAAATGATTATATTATTGCGATGATTGTTCGTTTTTGTTTTCATGAATTTGACCCTATGTAGATTTAATGTAAAGAGCCTTTTTGCATCAGATTTAACCTAACTAGATATTATTAAAAATGTCGAACATACCTCTTGCATTTGTCGCAGCATCCGCAATCTTCTGAAAGGCGTCGAGAAACGCAGCGATAGCGACCAGCGCTGATCTGAAAAAAAAAACACAGATCTTGATCTTCTTTCTTCCTCTTCTGTTTTGTTTTATGACTTTTATCAGTGCCACACCAAATCGTCTTTTACAGTAAGTATAATTTTTATTATTGAACTGACGTTTATTCGGAACGCGCTCCATATAAACGTAATTTGATTCTTTGAATTTTAATCAATCAAGCTCAATCAAAACATATTTAATACTTCTAATGAAATGAAATGTTTAAATCCGTGTAACGGTGTAATACAAAAACGAAGTAGGTACATATTTTATATAAAAATTTCACAAACCACAGACATAGATAGTGTGTCTACAAAATTTTAAGACTGATTGGTTATTCAAATTAGAATCAAACTTCCCTTGTAAGGAGCGCACTCTAAAAAAACTCTTCTTAACAATTTTCGTTAACCTAAAACTACTTAGTTATCATAATACAAAACTATCAAATACCAATCTGCCTTTATAATATTGAATAGCAAAGATTTATCAATACGATGTTGCTCTGTCCTTCAATAAAAAAAAAATAGTTTAACCTAAGTAAGTATCTACTACTACATCTTTGAAGCCATGGATGCTAGTGGTCGATCTTCTGAATAGACCGTGGTGGCCTTCTATTCTGGAGGTCGGGGGTTCGATCCCGGGCACGCACCTCTGACTTTTCGGAGATTTTATTTGCTTAAAACGCACCGTTTTCTGTGCGTTTTAAGCAATTAAATATCACTTGTTCACATTCACTTAACGGTGAAGATAAACATCACGAGGAAACCTGCATGCCTGAGGATTCTCTATGTTTCAAAGGTGTGTGAAGTCTAATGCACACTTGGCCAGCGTAGTGGACTATGGCCGAAACCCTTCTCATTCTGAGAAAAAACCCGAGTTTTGTAGTGAGCTGATGATGGATCGATGATGATAATATTATCACTATTTCTAAGGTATGCAATTACCTATTTACTTAAGGATAGCTCAAATTACAAGATTGTATTGTATCACTACACTATAATATAATAATAAAAATGGCGCGAACTAAAATTCATAAAAAAATTGAACTTTTGGACTTGGTGTTTGTGATCGTGTATTTTAATAGAGATGACACGATGGTAATTTGGAGGCAAGAAAGTTGCGAGGACCAAGACCCAACCTGAGGCACGCTTCGTCAGGAGGAAAATTTCATGAAGTCCCAAATCTCAAAGGAGCCTTTATACGAACCGAGCAATTAGTAGAAACTGACCGACGAGACTTATCTATTTGATCAACTCAAGTTTGCTCCAAGTCAAGGATACAAACTAATAATACAGGCGTTCGGAACGCTTGTTACGTTTTATGCCTAATGCCAATTGGTTAAAAGGTTGCCTTTATTGATACACCAATTGTTGAAGCAATCGAGCATAGGGACGGCATAACGTAATTGGGTGCCATATCCGTTATAACAAGAGTCAAACAGTTTTTGACACGATAAACTAAAGAGCTTTGATAACAACATCATGCGTGGAGAAAATTACTTACCTCACTCTACAGTTAGCGGGAAACATTAGCTTTTATCGAGAATTTGACAACAGCCTTAACGGATCCGTTATACAGCTCTTACTCCAACAACAACCAAATCTAGTTAATTACAACTTCTTTCGTGATTTTTTTACACAACTACTTGAAATTTCATTCGTGGGTCAATCAGACAAAGTGCTTTCAGAAAATAGGTAATTACGAAGCGTTTATTTAACTTTGTGTATACTAAGAACCCAAACAGCTCACGAAAGCGAAGAAAAGAATTTGTATACAGTATTCACATACTTAGCTTAGCTTAGCTTAGCCATACTCACTTTAAAGCGGAGTGAAGTTTGGTTGCCTTGGATATAAACTCCTCCCACATCGGTGCACTGCTCTGTAACAATAAAAAAAAAATTATTACATACGGCCGAATAGGTATACGACATAATATTATGTAAGTACTTATAAAGAATATGAGACATACTCAAAAAGGAAAAGGACGAGAGCACAAGAGTAAGAGAGTCAAAAGTATACTTAACATACTTACAAGTGTAAATTAAAAATTTCTAACACCGGCAAACTTCATTCAAACGGCTGAACCGAGTTTCTTGGATTATAGCTAAGAAAACTCTCGATCAACAAAAAAACTAAATTAAAATCGGTTGATTAGTTTAGGAGCTACGATGCCACAGACAGATACACAGGCACACACGTCAAACTTATAACATTATATTAGGATTTATAATAGGCACTGCTTACACTATTCACTACAGAGAAATTAGAAAATATGTAAGTAAGTATAAAATTTCAAAATAGACCAATAAGTCAGTTACTAATGTTGAAGGCAATCAATAATGTTATGGTTTTTATAGACAAACATTGTTAGTCACAGCCAAAGCGTTGGCTTTAATTGATTTCTACTGAAGGGACACTTTTAAGGTTTTGAGGAGTTAAGCAATATAATGCTAAGAGACGACGTAATACAGTTGATTTTAGTATGGCTCAGTTAATTGTTTAGTTGGTAATGAACTACGTTGACCTATAGACTTACAGAAATGAGTAGCTATACAATTCATGCCAAGGGCATGACATGTCAACCGATGTTCTGTTTAACCTAAACAAATGAGAATGTTAGGAGTTTGGAAAAGTCATTATATTCTAGGCTTTCTTATAAGTAACTAGTCTGTTTTGAGATTCTACTTAAATAATAAGTAATCATATACTTAAGTGATATGCTAATACTGAGACCTACTCAAACTCTTTAGCTTAATCCCAAACCAGGGGATCCAAAAACTATTGAATATGATAGCAGTAGCACATTATCTACATTATAATAATTTTCTACGGCACAACTTTTCAAAAATTGGTTTTAATAACAAAGCAATTAGATATTTATTTGAAAACTGTAGAACAATGTGCCTACTTGAAAGTGAGTTCATATACAGAAATCCCTTAAGAAAAAACATGCTTGATGTTTTTTAGTGTAAGCGCGTATTAATATCAGCATAACGTAATTTCAGTACCATCAGGACACCGACTGGCTACAAAATTCGTTACGGCAATATTACGCCGGGAAATGACGGAAAAATTAAATTACAGCGAAGATCCTAAATGTAGGGAAGTGTGCCGGAAATAACCCAATTACACAAAAAAGGTAAAAGGATCATCGGGACTCCTCTTGATATTGTCGATGCTACGAGAAGTTGTTGAATATTTGCTTAATATTGACACTATTTTCGATAGTTACCCTATCGTGTTATTCTATTGATCTGCTCGGTTTAATGTTTACTACCCAATTTTATCCAATTCAGTTCTTCACCAATTACACCAATAAAATTCGCATACCGATGTCACATAAATTCATGCATATCAATAAATTAAAGATGAATAACAAATGCCATCACCACTTAAGAGGAGTTTATTCGTAGTGCGCTCTAAACAAACGTATATTCGCGACAGGACGAGGTGGCAATCGGGGTGGGGAGACGGCCCGCACATCCACGCGGGCCCCCGCGCAAACCCGGTGCGGGATAGCGCGGATGACGTGCGGGTATATTAACCAATCAAACTCAATTTTATTTTGTACCTACGTTCTAGGTACTAATATCTGTGTCTGTAGTTTTCCAGATTTCTGTTAAAATATTTTGTTTTAAAGCTACACGAGCTCAAGGATTTACGTACAAATCTTTACACCCATCCCATATAACTTTGAAACTAGACATTTTTAGGGAAATCTGGCAAACCACAGCCAGAAAAATAAGTTTCTAAAACGTGCCTACAAATATTATGATTTTGGTTGCTTAGTATTTTAATGAGAATGAAAATAAGTTTGTTTGTATGTATTGTTATTTTTTCAAGTAATATAAAACATAACAATACAGCTAACATCAGCAGCCAGGAATCAGAAATGATTATAACAAGTGAGAACAAAAGATGCCTCAATTTCTTTTTAGCTAATTTCTGAAGTTCTTAAGAATCCTTTTGGATTTACGTCGTTGCAAAATGTTATAATCAAGATTAACCCAATTCACAGCAAAATTAACCCAATAAATTTCCGTTAGGCCACCGACGCGGGCGCCTCGAGTTATTTTCAACCGTTATCGTTACCACGGAATTATTGCTTGGGAGTAAATGAGCAGTTGGCACCGTCATTATTCACTTCAGAAAATCACTTCTTGAGATATAAAATAATTGAATTAATAGCTCTCTGCACTAACCACTTTTATTTAACTCGACTTTATCCTATGAATAAAGCTCTACTTATACTTCTGTAAAAACGCAATCGTTTTGGGCTACAAAATATACAAGTGTAAATTAAAAATTTATAACACCCCCGACAAGTGAAGGTTACAGTAACTAGAAAAGAGCTGATAACTTTCAAACGGCTGAACCGATTTTCTTGAATTATAGCTAAGAACACTCTCGATCAAGCCAAGCCACCTTTCAAACAAAAAAAAACTAAATTAAAATCGGTTCATTAGTTTAGGAGCTACGATGCCACAGACAGATACACAGATACACACGTCAAACTTATAACACCCCTCTTTTTGGGTCGGGGGCTAAAAATATGTTCTACTTATCGGGGCGCAGAAGTTGCGACATTTTGAAAATGCTCTACAAAATTATGGTATATGAGCAAATAAGCAGTTTAAAACTTGACACTATCATTATTCACTAGAGGTAGATGAATGTGATCAGTTGTTATTCCATCTCCTGCTAACAATGTAATTGGATATGTACAGTTACCTACTTATTTTTTTTAACAAAGATTCAAGTAGATTCACTCTAAGTAAACATGAACTAAGTCGCCAAACTTCTTCAGTTATGTACAGCTAAACATCATGTAAGTGCAAAAAGTATGTAAGTATTATAAATATAATGGTTATGACACCTAACACTAGCAGTTTGCCACAGTTTGAAAATTAGAATTACGATTTTTTTAACCCCCGACCCAAAAAGAGGGGTGTTATAAGTTTGACGTGTGTATCTGTGTATCTGTGTATCTGTGTATCTGTCTGTGGCATCGAAGCGCCTAAACGAATGAACCGATTTTAATTTAGTTTTTTTTGTTTGAGAGGTAGCTTGATCGAGAGTGTTCTTAGCTATAATCTAAAAAAAATGGTTCAGCCGTTTAAGAGTTATCAGCTCTTTTCTAGTTTTCTTGTAGAAAAGAAGGTTAGATAACCTTTAGGTTCATAATATTATGTCAACAGACAAATGTCAAGCTGTCAAGATGGACGTTGCCTAAATACATAATTATTTATTTGAAAATGATGTTTTGGAAAACTCAAATACTTTGGATCGTCAGGGGTGTTATGAATTTTTAATTTACACTTGTTAACGAACATAACAGTAACTTCTAACAAACTATTTAAGTAGGTTCATATTAGTATTACGTTAATAAATGATTGAAATTATTTTCAGCTACCTGAAATATCGAACTGGATTGTTTATCAGAATTGAATGTTTTCCTCTTCACTTATTTATTTAGGTATAATATCTAGGTAACACGGCACTGCTTTCATAAAATCAAACATTGCGGTAGCCGATAGAAAGCTATCCATCGTATCTTATTAAAAAGCTTCGAAGTACTAAGACTAACACTGTTTTAAAGGTCAGAATCGATTGGCAATAACATCGTATGAATATAAGTAATATGTAAGTAAGAATAAATCAAACCCTAAACATATAATAATAAAGATCAAAATCCATTAGACATAAATAAAAGTACTAAGTTTCCTAAAGTTGTAGATATATTAAGCTCGTGAATCTTAAGAAAATGTGCAACAAAGGCCAAATTTCATTGAAATTGAACTACCAGTATTAGACTGAGAGTCAGACGTAGGCTGGAAGTGATGTTGCCGATTACGTGACTAAAATATCGATAAATTGTGGGACAGTCTCGTTCAATATCACAGTGACATGTATTTCGTGACCGAAATATTTCACAACCAGGTACATAGTCTACATGGAAATATCCTTGGAAAGTAATTCACTTAGTTTGTAACAATATAAACGGAGAGCGTCCAGTCGAAGTATCTACACCGTATATGAAATAAAGCGGTGGCCAGAGGAATTCAAAGTTTGTTGCACGTCTTTTGAAGTGAAGTTTCCTTTCGGATGGATCCGGAGAGTAGAATGTGAAAAAGTCCTCATCGTCACCGTCGCCAGGGAGATAATTAAGTGTAGCTATTCGCTCACACTCTCATGCCTTCACATAGGCATACACAAATTTTGAGACGCAACCATTGGTTGAGCACTCTCTATTCCCACACTCTCATAGTTCTCTGTACCTCTACTGGTCCAGCCGGCAGTTTGGACAAATTTGTTTCAAAATCGAGTTTCTCTGTGATCATAAAAGCGTTCAAATTCTCATCTCATAGATCAATTAAGTACTAAAATGCAACCATAAAAATATCAAGATTTAAAATTGAATACTATGTACGTATCAAAAATAACAACAGAATCATAATTCCACGGACAATTTCTCATATCGATATCGAGTAACAATTGCTCCGAGCATTCACAAACAGCTTGCGGAACGAAAGGAGCGTAGGTCGATTACGAAATGGGTTTGGACCTTTTGGGTCGATCCATCTGCTCTTATAAAGGCTGCATGCCGCCCTCGTTGCAACAAGAAATTACTACTCAAGTACTTAGTTACTACAATAAACTGAATTTTAAGTTATAATAATACATAATTTATATTCAAATTAAATACCTATTTATTTTAAAAGCACTTTTACACAGAATGTTTAGTAACTACTTGAATAAGTAAGTTTATTAGAAAGTCAAAATTTAAAACGTGTTGGTAGATTTGTGTTTAGCTAAGTTCATTCGACAACAAGACTATTAGTAGTACTACGAGTAAATAAGCACTTAATAATAAAATAGGCTTTAGTTACTTAATGGAAGCCACTGGACTGAAAACCTTCTCATCTGTAGTTGCAAGTTAGAATTATTGCTTCTCTTCGTCGAAGATTATCCTCGATTTATGGGAAAGTTCCTGGTCGAACAAATCTGGAGGTCCATTGGAGAGACATTGATCTAAAGGACCTTAAAATGATTGAAACTGTTGTCGAAGCATATCAAGGTACCTAGTAGCCAGAAACAAGGAAAACTACTGCTCCTGCTGTTTCTTCCACAAAGGAATAAAGGTATCATCATATGGATCGTAACTATAAAAGAGATTTAAAGCTTTAATAAAAATCCGATAATAGATGCCTACTTACTTTTAAATACATTATGAAACGTTTTATAAAGATGCAACTGTTATGAAACCAGAAACACTTCACCTGTATCTGGAGATATTTATGTTGCCATAAACACTACCAGATCAAAATCGGAACGTTGACCTTTAACGAAGTACTTATAACTATTTTCCACTACTTGAGTTCACGATTGTCGTAATTGAAGTACTTTGTTTATGGTTAGAAACATAATTTGAAATGGAAACAGAGGCTCGGCTACATCCTGAATCTAGATTCCTGCTTAAACTGACTGGGCTGAGTTTATAACGATTAGCTCATGGGGCAAGAGTGAAGCTTTTTAAACATTGGGCAATATAATTAAATTAAAATAAATATAAAACATAATAATAGTTAGGTATATCTAATACTTAGTTATAATATACTATCTAAAGCGCCTTAGTAGGTACAATATGTCTAAAATAACACATGCATAGTAAAACACAGTTACTCCTCAAATGCGAAGGTTGAATTACAATGTACCAAAGGGAGTCATGAGATAATTGATGCCATTGTTATAGACAATATTCAAATTAGCATAACGTTTAATTTAAGGGCCCACCATAAATTACGCCACACTATCTCAAATGTGGGCGAAAAAATCGTTTCAACGTCTTCAACTTAGGTACATTAACATCACCAATGATAGTGTTATAAAGCAGCACAAGTTTAAAATTGCTAAATCTTTGTTAACAATTTAAGAAACCCAGCCAGAAATCTTCATTATTTTTTCTAGACTTTAAATCTGTTAGTGACATACAATACATATTTCACCAAAGAGTAAAAATTGAAAATCCCCGCAAATCCAAAACCGTGGTACAATGTCACCGATGCCAACAATACGGGCACTCCAAAAACAACTGCATGAGGCCGTATCGTTGTGTCAAATGTGCAGAAGGACATAAAACTTCTGAATGCCCTAAAAAAGAAAGAAACTCACCAGCTAAGTGTGCATTGTGTTTTCTCGATCATCCCGCAAACTATAAAGGTTGCCAGGTATACCGGGAGATATTAGATCGCAAAAGGCAAAATAATAGAATACCACAACAACCGAAACCAAACCCAACAGAAAGTAGACGTACATCCAACCATGAAGCCAAAACTACATCTTCAATACCTAAACAGAATCATACACGTAGTCAAACCTATGCGGAAGCCGCTTCAACCCCTGCTCCTACAAAAGAGAACAGTGAAAACTCTGAACTCCCACAACCCGCCAACACTTTAGAAAACATACTCCTACAACAAAACAAAAAAATAGACTTTTTATTACAACAAATAAGTACCCTCCTGGGCCTTATAACAACACTCGTAGCTAAAATGCAAAAATGAATTATTTACGCATTGCAACGTGGAATATCAACGGCCTTTCAGGTAGAAAGGACGAATTAGTAGCGTTTATGGCAGTTAACAAATTGGATGCTGTACTCGTTTCAGAATCACATGTCACGGAAAGAAGCTTCTTCCACATACCAGGATACTGCACCTATCTTACTCCTCATCCAGATGGCAGTGCTCACGCAGGAACTGCAATTATAATCAGACAATATTTACAACATTCTTTGCTACAACCATATGTAACGAGTCATCTACAAGCAACAACCATCAGGGTTAAGGATCGTTCTGGCTACATCACTCTTTCTGCTACTTATTGTCCGCCTCGGCACACCATTAGCGAGGCCATGTTCTCTGCCTACTTCAAAACTCTAGGCAATCGCTTTATAAGTGCTGGAGATTGGAATGCCAAGCATACTTATTGGGGCTCCCGTTATACACATTCGCGTGGACGAGAACTCAAGATGAGCATTGATAATAATCGTTTGCAGCCACTGTCTTCAGGAGAACCTACCTATTGGCCTACGGATCCTAAGAAAAGGCCTGACCTGCTGGACTTTTTCATCACCAAAAATATTGGACATTTATATACAACTATTGAATCAAGCCTTGACAGCTCGTCAGACCATTCACCGGTTATTCTGGAAGTCAGTGCAATAATTCCCACAGCTGATCAAAGATCGGAATGTTTGTACAACTCTAGAACCGATTGGGAATCCTTTAGGGATTACCTTGACAAAACAATTAATCTAAAGATGTCCCTTAAAACTGCTGATGAAGTTGACGACGCGAGTGTATATATTACAAATGCAATCCAAGTAGCTGCCTGGCGTAACACGCCTCATATAACCCCCAAGCACGCTGGCGTATGGCTTCCTCTGGAAATAAGAAGTAGAATCAAGGAAAAAAGACGGCTTCGGCGTATATGGCAGACCTCACGCAACCAAAGTGACAAAACACGCCTCAATCGCGCCATCAAAGAGCTCAAAGAAATTCTAGTAACTACCTCAAACAACATCACAAAAAATAATCTAGAACAGATGTCTCCAACAGGTCGAGGCGAACACTCACTTTGGAATGCTACAAAGCACACATTAAAGCAACCTCAAAAACATTTACCCCCAATCAGAACTGGTAACACTTGGGCTCGCACTGATGAAGAGAAAGCGGACGCTTTTGCCATCCACCTGTCTTCAGTATTTAGACCTAATGACCCTATTGATGCAAATGACGCAGAAATCGATACGATTCTTGCACAGGACTTGCAACTTTGCTTCCCGCTAAAGCCCACTTCTCCCCGAGAAATCGCCAAGACTATTGGTTTTCTAGAAAGTAAAAAATCCCCCGGTTTTGACCTCATATCACCAAGACTATTAAAAGAGCTACCTAAAAAGTGTCTAGTATTTTTGGCCAATCTCTTTAATGCCATATTCCGAACAAGTCACTTTCCAGACATATGGAAAGTGTCCCAAGTAGTTATGATTCCTAAACCAGGCAAACCTGTGGAGGAAACCTCGTCCTACCGCCCTATCAGTCTAACACCGGTATTATCTAAACTGTGGGAAAGAATATTCTTAACCAGATTAAAACTTAGTCTAGATGAATCCAGAATAATACCTGAGCACCAATTCGGCTTTCGCCAACGACACTCGACGGTAGAGCAAGTACATAGAGTTTATCACACGGTTCGGCAATGCCTTGAAAAAAAGGAATACTGTTCTGCAGCCTTTCTCGATATTCAGCAAGCTTTCGACAAGGTTTGGCATAAAGGCCTTCTCTGTAAGATCAAGCAACTCTTACCACACTCCATGTTTCTGATATTAGAATCATACTTAAAAGATAGATTTTTTCAAGTGAAACAGCATGACGCGAGATCTGGCTTATATGCCTGCTCTGCCGGAGTACCCCAAGGGTCTGTTCTGGGTCCTATCTTGTACAACATCTTCACATGTGACTTGCCTCTTTCACCAAATGTCACAGTTGCAACTTTCGCTGATGATGCTGCCTTTCTCTCTTGCAGTAAAGACCCAGTCCAAGCAAGTAATCAGTTGCAAAAACAACTGGATGAAACAAACCGATGGTTAAACAAGTGGCGTATTAAACCCAGCGCACTTAAATCACAACACATGACCTTCGCCCTAAAAAATGGTGACTGTCCACCTGTAAAACTAGGTAAAGATACATTACCCGAAACAACATGTGTCAAGTACCTAGGTTTCCACATGGACCGACGTCTCACTTGGAAGGTTCATATCAAGCGCAAGCGCGATGAGCTTAACAATCGCTTTAGAAATCTACTCTGGCTCTTGGGAAGACAGTCTGCGTTATCCCTGAACAACAAAATTTTGATTTACTGTTCTATTCTAAAACCCATTTGGTTGTATGGTATTCAGATCTGGGGCACGGCGTGCAAATCAAACATACAGGTCATACAACGAGCCCAGAACAGTATGCTCAGGAACATTGCCAACGCTCCGTGGTTTGCTCGCAACGCGGAAATACACCAATATTTGGAGATGCCAACTGTGATCGAAGAAATCAATCAATATAATGACAAACATCGGGAGCGACTACAAAGACACCCCAATTTACTGGCAAACAGCCTATTAACTGCTAAAAAACTAAAGCGACTGAAGCGGGCAAATGTGCTCGATACTATACAGACTTGAGGGCAGTGGCCCTCCAGTCTGGTAAAGTCACCGACAACAGAACTAACCTGCTTATAGTCTGTCGACTGATTGCAGCTGAAACAACTAAAAAAAAAAAAAAAAAAAAAAAAAATTTTTCTAGACAGTCGTGGCCGATATGGTTGTACGTTGTTCAGTTGCGCCTACAACAAATAATCTAGTTTAATAATCCAGTATTAAAACATTTAACAGACACAAATTCAAATTAAAAGTCAATGATGTCAATTACTTATAGACAAAAGTGCCAAACAACTCTAACTAGCAAATTATGCGTTACGAAATAACTAAACGAGTAGGTTAGTACATGTCGACCTACTTAATTCATTCTCAACTTGACCTTGAATTTTTTCAATGAGTACTGTAGGCGACTTTATGAAATTAACGGTAAATCGCCTCTTCAAGTGAAAATGATGATTAGAAATACTTCAAAAATTCAGTTTTTATTTTATCTCCTTTAAAACTTCATCTACGCCAGAGCAACATATAGCACATGCCATACGACGGCATTTAAATGTAGCGAGAATCGTCGGAAGATTGTCGTAAGTACCCCTCCAATTTCTGCATCACGATATTTGCTCAGCATAAAAACACTCCCGCATGCTGCAAATGCTAATGTTTGTATTTGTAATGTGCCACAATGTCACAATATGTTGCTCTGGATTAAAAGAAGCGTAAGAATGTAGGTTCAAGCTTTGAAATCTTGGTAGTCAGGTGTGCGCTTTTGGATGTCTTTAGTAGTAAGAGCAAAAGCTTTCCTCAATATAATTTAGGACTACAGGATATGCACTAGAAGTATTGATTTGACGTGTCTACGTCCACCTTTAATTAAGCTGAATCTACTAAATGACGAATGGATCTTTCTAAACATTTAAAAGTATCAATGAGGATTTAGTTATCTTTCTTAAGACAGCTAAGATATTGTGTCTCGATATCACTGTAACTTGCAGTGCCGAAAACCACTGCTCTTCAACCCTTTAATAATCCCAATAAATAATCAAATGCACAGTTATTAGTAGAATAATAGAGAAGCTGATCATTTCCTAGTTACCTTTTCCCTCATGAGTGGTAAACGCACCTTCTGTGGAGAAATCTACCAAAGCCCAATTTCCTAAACACACCGTTTCGTTAATTAACCAATCGTGTAAAGAATACTCACTAGAAGGTCAATGTTATGCACACTATACCTTGAGCGTTGCGTCCAATGATACTGCACTTTCAATTGACCAGTCTGTTCAGACGGAAGGTCAAATGAATAAATATTAGTATTTGTTACAATAGACAATTGTAACTGTATCTATGTGCAATAAAATATTATACTGTTGAACCTTTATTCCTAAAGCACAACGAAGATTTTTTAACCCATCTACTGTACGGACAGGATTTGTTTTGTTTATGGTAAAAATGTCGCCAGTATTTTTGGCGCAACGATGGCAACAAGCATAATAAATAACACCCTGCGGTTTGATGTCAACATATTCTGCGAACGGCGTATAATAAGCCGTGAAATATGCATAATATATGACCGGTAATAATGTGCAGTGCCTAAAAGTAAGGTTCTTCCAAAAAAGTAGGTAGGAACCTAATGCTTTAAAGCCTTTGTGCTGCTTAATAGATGTTTAAAATTCATCACATTTTGCAAATGAAAACTGCGACAAAAACTTAAAACTTTTTTGGCAGATTTTTGGGATAACTATAATTTTTTTATTCGTTATTGATTAAAAAATACCTGGGGAGACAGTAAAGTTGCCCAATTCGTCTCCCCTGGCTATAAAGCAATAGCAAATAAAATAATACATTATAAAGACAAAATTAATAATGTTACGCTCTCCACTGCATCATCACATTCCTTTACCGAAGGCGATTTGCATCCTATTGATGCATCTATCGGGTTCACGTTTTACAAAACCCATAGCAACTTGTTCTTAGCCCTCGATATTGTCATGAGATGAAACATAAGTAGAGCTGCATCTCAGTAACTTTAAAACGAACCGTGGATACTATCCTGATCCGATGTTTTAGATATTCAGGTCGCTTCCTGTGGACCTTGCGTAGTGATGGCAGGGAGCCAATAGTGTCAACGATACAGAAGGGCCCGATCAAAGCGTAGACAGTTATAAATAGATTATGGTACCTCCTTATACTCTACGCGTGGTAAGGATTGAGTTCTTACTAAAGATTTATTTTTAAAAGTTTGACTTTATGACTAGGTATAAGAATTATTGGATATAATTCGGTTTACGAAATGGGATACTAAATTATGAAGGCGAAACATGCCTTGCGTACCTGCTATTCTACCATTGTCACCAATTAAAACTGAATCAAATGCTAAACCAGCTAAATTATATGATTAGTTTTTTTTTCTTATTATGAATATTAGCCATGTTTATGATGTCTAATATTCCCCTTTTCCTCTCCAACTAAGCGTAAAGCTTGTGCTAGGTAAGGGTTTGAACCGCTCCGACCTTTCGGATTTCAATCTGCTCCTTCAACCGTTGAGCTATTGAGGCTCTATGAGAGATTGATTACTATTTATCAGGTTTTAAGTATTTTCCTCTATAACAATCTCAACTACAAATATGCAAAACAGACAAGAAAAGTATCTAACTTTTACGTATGTCAGAGATTTATATTTCAAGTTTCAACATCCAAGTAAAACTGGGCATGCGGAAAAATACGTACTTCAAAAAGGCTTTGTAAATATTAACATATCCTTTTGAAATTTTGCCTTTGTAGAAATCCTTTTCTACTCGGCACAATTTTTCATAATAATTAATCGTAAATGAAAACGTGGAGTAACTACCTACATATGTAGTTACGTAATGAAATTTTTTAATGTGATCTTATTTTATTTAGTTGATAATCCTACCAGTGCGTGAACTGACCTGATTTTATAACACTTTTTTAGATTGTTTCATAACTGGAACTCTTTGATTTTCCTTTATAAAAATGTCAGTCTCCGGGTTGCAGGCTATCTTAGTACCCTCGACAAAAATCGGTTAAACTGATGGGCCTTTAAGAATTCCATAGGAACTCTTTGATTTTCCTGCATAACACAAAATAGGCTGTCTGTCCTCGGGATATAAGCCAACTCTGTATCAAACATCAAAATCGGTTAAAAGGATGGGCCGTTAGAAGCTAGCAGACAGACAAACACACTTTTGCATTTAATTATCAAGCATTGCATTACTAATATTAGTTAGATTATTACCGAAGCTTCTGTAGAGACATTAGGGGAAACCTACTAAATGTAATGTCCTATGACAAAAGCTTTTAAAAAACTGTTTATTTCATTTTTTCTTTCTCTGTAGTTTGTGTTTAACGGTTAGGACTTACAAAATATTTTATCTATGCTATAAACTTAGATATTTTTATCATCCTAATTTCATAGTTTCAAGTAAAGCTAGCTTTAAAAGATTAATTTTAGGGTACTTTCGTACCGCAAAAGGAAGAACGGAATCTTTATAGGATCTCTTTGTTGTCTGTCTGTCTGTCTGTCCTGTTGTGGTTACATCACAAAAATGTGTTCATGAACGATTTTCAATTTTCAAACTCAGATAACTATACCAAGTGGGGTATCATATGAAAGGGCTTAACTTATTATTCTAAAACAGATTTTTTACTTATTTTTATGCATGATAGTTTTTGATTTATCGTGCAAAATGTCAGAAAAAATACCTGAGTACGGAACCCTCGGTGCGCGAGACTGACAAGGTAAAAGTTAGATAACGTACCAGCAGGTACCAGTAAAAAGTTGTCACTGTGGTCATGGTAACTAATATCATAGTTGCCGTAAAAAGATTAACTTTTTTATTAAAACCATACATTTTTGAGGTAAAATTCCCTTCAAAGTTTTAATGCGTTCTGAACGTTATCCCAGAAAGCCTGCGTAGTGAATGTTTTAAATATTTAAGCGGCGCTATGCCGTTAAACCTTAAATGGTGCCACTTTTTAGAGTGGGTAGGTACATACTTACGGGATTTTTAAAGTATTCTTAAGGAAATTGTGTGGACGCACTTTAGGTGCGTCTTCCATGTAAGTATAATTTGAGTATCTTTAAAGAATTATAAAATTTACAAAAAAATTACAACTTTGATTTCTTTAGACGTCTGTACTTTGTAATGTACCCAAAAGCCACAATAACCATGATTTAAAAAAGACAAAAAAGCGGAATAGGACGGCATGCATTTTAATTTAAAGCATATAAAAGATGATGCAGGTATTGTTAGGTATTTATTATAGGTAGATTTGTGAGGTTAAGATCTGAAATATAAACACAGATTTTATTATTAATGAACCAATTACTTGCTAAGAAAAAAATGAGAAAAGAAACAGACACGACAATGACTATTGACAATTTTCTTTTGTACCTACAGGTACAAGGACTTTACAATTACCGTTCGTAATAATTGTCGTTATTCTACTTTAAATTACCGTGATAACTAAATTTAACACCAGAGCCGTAATAGTCGATATTTTCGAAAAACTGTTTCCACAAAATAATTTCAAAACACTTAAGTAGTCAACGATCCTACTCGAGGGTGTATAATGTATATCAAAAATGGCTGTGAGTGTGTGTCACCGGCATTTTTGATCTTTTCGCCACGGGCAGGCGATATTTAGCGACCTTACAGGATGGTATTTAGCGACCTTAAAAAATCCTAATTAATGCCGTTTTTCGTACTAAAGGAGCGACGAAGAAATTAGATCTAGAAAATTGCAATTGGAGACTTTTTTATCTGAATAATGCACATTTTCATCAGGAAAGTAATTTCAGAATTTTTGTTCGAGCAAAGCCGGGACAGGGCAGACAGTACAATAGTTATAAGAGAAAAAACTACTTTTCTTTTTCAGTACATTTATTTAAGACTTTGAATAAAAATAAATAAATACAAGGTCCGGCTAGTAAAAGTAAGTTTTACGGTAATATATCGTGGTGTCGGTGAGGTGACAGATACTCCCTAAAGCACAAAGGTACAAAATTCGAAATAAGCAAGACACATACGGGATCGAAAACTACTCCAAAAGACAGAACCCAAATATTCCAAGCACGTATTTCGGGCATTCACTAAACAGTGTCATTGTTAAACGAATATTACACAACTATACTAGCGGCACGCTATGATGGCCGGTTTGACACATTACAATAGTGATGTGGAATGTCAATTTATTCTCGAACAAAAAACAATTAAGTTTTGTTTTTGTACCTGATTAAATAGGTTTAATAAAACAAAAATGTATATGTTTATTTAATTTATTTGAACGAACTGAATATTTGAACGAAAATGAATATACATACTTTATATGCACACAAGAAACATATGAATACAAAAGATACCAAAAAAGGTGCCACAAAAGGCCATAATTAATCAGATTCGTCCATACTACTATTTTCACTGTCGTCACTGCTATCATCACATACATTAATAATTATATGTTCGTTTTCTATAATATTATCTATTTTCACATCTCTTTCATAATCTTCCCTTATTAATTTAACAGTTCTATTCACAACCTTTTCTCAGTCTCCTTTAGTCACATGTTCACAAGCTTCTTCTAATAATTTTAGCATTTTTTTTGTGGTAAATGGGGGTTCTGTATTGTGTCTTGCAGCATATCCCTTAATTTGAGCCCACACCAACTCAATCGCATTATACTCACAATGGTAAGGCGGTAACCGTATAACTCTGTGCCCATGTTCTAATGCTATTTCGTCAATGACGTATCGGATCTTGGTTGGTTTGTTTTCTTTTAAAAGACGTACTAATTCCGCTTTTAACATATTCATGTTTGCATCTACGCCATTTTTACGAAGCCATGCGACGATATCAGCTTTCTTTTGGGATTGGGCAGGTGGCTTGTCAATTTGCATCGAGTGGTATGGGGCGTTGTCCATAATTATAATAGATGGTTCAGGGAGGCTACACAACATTGAGGTAAACCATTCAGTAAACTTTTCTCCATTCATGTCTTCATGATAGTCTCCAGTGGTTTTTGACGCAAAAGCCATGAGAGAACCTTCGACAAACCCGTTGATGGTTCCGGCGTGACAAATTATAAGTCGCGATCCTTTTCCTACAGGAACTTTGGAAGTAGATGCTGCTGTGTCATCGTTCCAAGAACGGCCTACAGTATGGTTAGCATTAAGCCATGTTTCATCCAAGAACACAACATTTTGCCAATTTTTGATTTCTTTCACTTGCCGTAAAAAAAGTATACCTTGCCATCGCTATATCAAATCTTTCCATCAATATTTTGCGTTTGTTACATTTTTTGTATCGAAATCCAATGGTCTTCAAAATCTTCGTTAAAGAACTTTCCCCACCGAAGAATAATCCAGCTTCCTTCAGTGAATGCACCAACTTTTTTCTTGTTGGATACTCCTTCTGTAAATAGTAGCCGTAAACATGTCTTCGGATAGCATCGGCATCAAAGCTATCGATGCCTACGACTGGTTTTGCTCGTTTTCTCTTTTTTGGTGTGTGAAGTTTATTTTCTTCTGTGCCAGTCTCGCCATATTTTTTTTTAGTTATCCGTCTAACAGTTCGTTGTCCAATATTAAGCGCATCAGCTACGCGTTCAACCACTGACGTTATAGGTAAAATTGGCCCTCCATTTTGAGCTTCACGATCGAAATAGTTACGAAGGCGTATTACGAACTCACGTGTCTGACTATTTAGAACAGTTCTCTGCGTACGTTCGGTCATATCGACGAAATCCACAACAAAGGGCTTGAACAGAGTCCAAATTAACGAGCAAGGGTCAACAGTAATGCAGTATCAATATTTGAAATCCAAAGCCAGGTCAAAACTATATCACAATCGCATTGCACTGACAGTTTATACTTTTCGAAGCAACGTCAATTCGAAACTGCTTTGTTTTGCATTGAGCATTGACGCGAGTTTGCCGGAGGTAGTAGTTGTGCTAGCCAGCGATCCTATGTGACGATCGTATTAGATTCCATTTTTAAAAATTTATTGATATTTTTTTGCGATTTCAGAGGTTTGTCCACATAGTGAAAATTGTTCATATTCACAAGTACATTCACCCCTTAAATGGTGCAAACTGATTTTTCTACACTTGTATACATTTAAGAAATCAATTTAATAAATAAATTTTGAGTCCTAAACCTAAAACTACATTCGATAAAATTTATGAATCTCTGCACATCACTATCGTCAATAAAGTAATACAATTATTTCCTTCAAAGTCGTTATCAATTAATACGGAACTTCATGAGCGGACAAACGTCAAACCGGCCATCATAGCGTGCCGCTAGTTTAGTTATTGATACAGTTGTTCGTTTCGTTGCGTGCGTGTTTTGTGTTGGTAATGTATTCTACTGTCCCTGGTTGCGGCGCCTGCTACCATGCTACCTTTTTAATATTCCACTGCTGTTAATATTCTTCTACCTTTTTTTCCATTCCATTCCATCAGTCTGTATGCGTCCACTGCTGGACATAGGCCTTTTCAAGAGCCGCCACCAAACACGGTCCGCAATTATTATCGATTACTCTTTATTTCCAAATAATAACAAATGACTCTTCTTGGCTATCTCATGGCTGGCTCTTCACTTTCTGACCCGTTGCCGTATCAGAATTTGGAAAGCGCTTTTTATGCTGAACTTTTAATGCTATTCCATTTCAAATATTCGTAATATATACTTAAAACGTCCACATCAATTAAGTACGTCAACTAAATATTTCAAAGTGCGATAAAATTATTTATACAAGTGGAAACAAAATGTCAATGCTAAATGCACTGTACCTACCTAAATATATTGTATACTTACTTAATATTATGATGTCTGTTATTTTTTGTTTCCAAGTTATCTATGTCCAAAGGCGACGGGATGTAGAATAAATATATTATCAATAATACACATCCTGGAGTTAATATGTAGTTAGAAATAGTATTCCCAACTATCGGATATGTTATTCATTCCAACTTTGGCGCCAGGCGCCTCTACAGCGAATGGACAACGGAAGAATATCCACTCCCAAAAGCAAGTAGTACATTTTCAACGACGCAGAACAATATAATATTGGTCTTGGTTGTTATACTTGATTTGATGACAAGAGATTAAAATTGTTAAGTAATGTGCAAAATAAACAATCGAATAAAGTCTAAGTACATTAAAATGCCACTAGGTAGGTACC
This sequence comes from Maniola jurtina, assembly GCF_905333055.1. Lineage (NCBI taxonomy): Eukaryota > Metazoa > Arthropoda > Insecta > Lepidoptera > Nymphalidae > Maniola > Maniola jurtina. Next base: position 6,568,511 of record NC_060033.1, read on the forward strand.
TACTTAAAGAATCAAAAAACAATAACAGCAAAACGCAACGTTGTTGTCAACAGGAAAAGAAAATAACAGTTTCATATAAACGCAACTCCTCAAGGATGCTTAAAAGAGTAAATAATTTAACTTCAACAAAAACAAACAACTGTATCTAAAACAAGAACTATCAACATAACCGAAACACAATACCATTGTTGCCAAAAACTCAACAAAGGGAAAGACAAAACAGGCACCGTGATTAGGTTTCCTCTCTTGTTGGTTTCCATCCAATTCCATGTATTACCCAATATCCTGCAACGCATCGAAACGGAAATGTTTTCGTGTATAATATTGAAGTGAAACGATACGCAAGGAAGACGCCCGTCCGTCGGTGTGATGAAATTGGTCTGTGTTTGCTAACCAAGGGCTTCACCAAACAATACTTCGCCAGTAAGTTATTAAGCACTAAGCAGATTGAACTCGCAATTTGTTTTGGAAAAAGAAGTGCCTGATTTACAAAATGAACTGACGAAGTTGGCTACAAAATTCAATATTTTAGATTGTGATTTTTAGACGAAATTTTATGCATATACCTCTGTAACTGCAGTTCTAACGCCAATGTTTGGAAACTTCAATGTTATATGATCGCAATCACCTACAAACCACTCCCGCCCGCTCCCCAATCGCAATCGATGATTTGCTAACACTCACGTTTGCCTAAATTGTACAGTAGAAACAATGCCTATATTACAAGATTACAAACAGAAATTCCATGTTTGCCCTACACTTTTTTTTTTTTTTTAAATATAATATTGTAGAGTCCGAAGCTTGAATCACTCGTACCTAACTGGAAATACTGTGCCACGAATACGATACAAGTAATACGTTCTCCTTAACATCGTTAAGTTACATAAAATCTTCTTAAGTAGGAATACTAAGAAAATGTTCACAGTATTGTAGCTTAAAATAGCACGTAAGTGTCCTTAGTGCCAGATGCATTCACTGTCGAGACTCGCGAGTATCGGCGCCAGAATGGCTGGCGTAATTTGTATGACCTGTTTTATACGAGCTTATGTCTAAACATTGCACAGACTTGTCTTGAGTTCAGTACTGTAAACCGTTAGTCATTGCATCAGCCCAGGGTTGCCCTTATGTTGGTTTACATTATGTTTGGGAAACAACAAGGCTTCAATAAAGGTTCGTCGATGCTCGTGGGCAGTTCGGCGGACCACACGGAAGCATTTGAGAATTTTCTAACTAACGTAGAAAATCTTGAGCCTTTTCGTTATGATAATAACGCGATGGCTACTGAAAAAGTGTGACGCTAAGGTAACCAATGTGCGCGCAGTCATATAACACCGGCCAAGTACGAGTCAGACTCGCGCATCGAGAGTTCCGTACTCGGATATTTTTTCGACATTTCGTAAAACAAACCAAAAACTGTTATGCATGAAAATAGAAAAGAAAGGAAAAAAAAATTGAAAATACTGCCTAATTATTTGTTCATGATCACATTTTAATTATTTTTTTGTGATTTAACCACAAATTCACGGTTTTCGGATTTTTTCCTTTACTTGTGCTATAAGACCTACCTACCTGCCAAATTTCATGATTCTAGGTCAAAGGGAAGTACCCTATAGGTTTTCTTGATATACACGACAGACAGACAGACAACGAAGTGATCCTATAAAGGTTCCGTTTTCCTTTTTGAGGTATGAAACCCTAAAAAGTATGCCGCGTGCCCATTCAATCACGAAACAGAAAGCATCGATTTTCATCACCCTCCTGTGTTCGATAAAGCAAAACCACAAAGTACCTTTGACCTCGCTAAAGTACACTGCAAGTGCCGTAACGGAGCGTTGAACCGTACTTGACACGCTGCCAGCAAACTCCGGTGCAAGCCCAACGCAATCGCTTACGTAGCTATTAACTTAACGATAGCAATTGATACCCCAATGCAAAACAATTATTTTTATTTGGTGCAATTTTCTTTCAGCTAGTTTACAACACAGAATGAATATCTTACAAAATGCTTTTATAGGAAGGTATAACTTAATTCAAGTGTGTGAACGCAGGAAGTGAACTCTAAACTGGCTGTTACGGCTAATAAAATACAGTAGGCACGTACTTAGTTACATACTCGTACATTTCAAATTAATGACTTGTTAGTTAAGTATGTACGTTTTTTTTAATCTTTTATTTACAGACCTTTGCAGGCTAGTTTAAGTACTTAGTCAAATATTATTTTCAAATTTTATCAGAATGTCGATCGCTTGAGGAGCGATTTAGCATTTTAGGTATACCCATTGTGTTGTTACGTCATCAGTTTATAGTGCAGACGATTCACAGAATGCTTAGCGAATTGTTTAGCATGACCCTTCCGGTGACAGTTTCAATTGGACTAGCAGTACATTACTGCTAATTACGACTGCTAATTAATATAAATTTTCGTTTAGGTTTTTGTAATTGGTGTACCATCGTTATATTACCACACGAAAACCAGCCAAGCACCGAGGGTTCCGTACTCGGATTTTTCCCGACATTTTGAACGGTAAATCAAAAACTATTATGCATTTTAAAAAACCTTTTTATGTGATACCCCATTTGGTATAGTTATCTTATGAGTACTTTGAAAATTTAAACACATAAACGGTCAACGGAAAGTAGGTACCCCTATAGGTTTTCTTGACAGACACGACGGACGGACGGACCAGAAAATCGATTCCGGTGATAACATCTAACAGTGTAACAATAAAATTTATCAACTCTGATTGGATGACATCTCTTTCTATTGATTACAATGCATTGTTGCAACAAGAATACCATAAATTCAACCAATCATAAAAATTGAGCAATGATTGATGCAGATTTTCCGCAATCGATCAACAGATACACACACACTGCCAAAGTGTTATCTACCCACATAATATTGGTAATGTAAAAGCTTCGTGTAACTATTCTATCGGTGTAATATATTTTTTGGTTATACAAATATACTGATTTGATTTGAGTAAAGCGTGGCGTGGGGTGGAGTGGGTGCAAACGTGTTTCTGCCATAATTTGATTATATCGTCTTATCGATTCCAAAATGTGTGGGGTCTTTCAGGAATAGTCTTCGTTGTAATCGGTATACGAAATACCACTAAGGAACCAGTTGCACATTTATTTTTATTATACTGAAGAACAACGTCGTTTATGTAGAGGTAGTTATAATAGTTATCAATAGAACAACTGTTTAAACAACCTACAATCGTCCTGTCACAAAGAACCTTACAAATCATCCCGACATGATATCGCGCGGACTCATTTAATAAGTTCAAACAAATTACGTCCAATGTTTAGGTCACTCTAGGGTTGCCTATTGCTAGTCTATATATTTACCAGGTTTCAAGTTGAAATTCCACACGAATTCTATTGTTCTATGTGCTAAATAAAAACACAAGATGCTAAAGTAAAATAGTAACAGCAACGTAACATCATACTTATCAACTTATCCATCGAGTACTCATAACAAACTAAACCTACTTACTTCATTCAATATTACTATAGGTTCATTAGTACTATAGGTATTAGGTATTAGTAAACCGAAGAAGACTATATTAATTTTGCTGACGAGTAGTTCAAATATCCAACACGTCAATTTAACTATGTATGGAGCATATTATATTTTATAGTAAGTAAATATTATATAGTAATAACTAGATAGACCAAAAGGTAGAGATCGTAAGCTTGTCTTGAAATTAAAAGCTGAAATAATCAGAGTTATCCATATCGTTTCAAAAACACTGTGAAATAAATATAATTCATATTAGCTAAACAGTTTATTTCCCACAGCCATTTAACCATAAATGGTATCAAAACAAAATCAAACAATGCACTGAATGCTTTCGATAGAGGAAATCCATTGAAATTACTAAAACATGCCGACGGTGCATATGCACATAACAACGCCTTTTACTCGACATTAGGGTTACCATCTGTATGCAAATACTTACATAAATCAAGACTAACGATTCATTCAAAAAATTATCCTCAATTATTATCAACTTAGGTGAAATTCAAATCTGCAGCAATATAATATAAATATATCATAATTACTGTAAAGAATACAGTAATATTTTAAGTCTGCAACTTTTAAGGCTGATAATGATGATTATAGATTTTAGATTTTTACATTATTACTTAATAAAATTCAAAATCATACGAGGGGTTATTGCAAAAAAAATGTTCTGACGTTTATTCAAAAGTTTAAGAAAAAAAAAATGATTCCGACGAATTGAGAACCTCCTCCTTTTTTTGAAGTCGGTTAATAAATCCGAGGAAAGCACTAACGGATGGCAACGGTACTTGAAAACAAAGCTCAGTCTACCAATGCATCAGTACAATAGATGCATTGCCGTTCATTCCGTTTTCATCAAAAACACTACAGCCACGTTGCACTTTATCACAATGACACAAGGCTCATAAACATTGAACGCTTATAAGCTCCCCCTCTAATTTTCCCATGTTTTAAAGTGTATGGAACACTCCCATATGTTTTGTTTCTTTTTCGTATGTAAAAGGGGGGGGTTGAGTTGTGCTCTCTCGTCAAGTTCAACGATCTTGAAATGAGACTAGTTAAAACGGAATAGCAATGGAAATTTTCCGAAATTCTCTGGCACCGATTCGTTGATAGATAAATTTTACAGAGCGTCTTCATAAGAAAAAATTAGATGATTTAAAATATGGGCACGCTCCAATTTTAGCAAAAGTACACCAACGATACCTATTTACTTAGAAATAGTTATGGTATTTGAAAGATTTGAAAGAAAATTCCAAGTGACTACCTATTACGAATTATGATGCTTCATTTCGAGCACCGTGATGGCAAACGTGCAAAACAAGCTATGTATACCTTACCTTATTTGCCTTTTGCAGCCATCTCACGTAGGAAACTATCCAAACCGTGGCAGCAGCCTTTTTGATACAGGTAGAAGGTCAAGGATTTCACACTTATACGACGCTGGCTGATATTATCCAATCATTTGAAACGTAAGGCCTCATTCGCACGAGAGCTTTTTTAACGTCCGTTAAAAAAGTTTTAAAATAGAACAAATGCATTCCCAAGTATCTGTTCACACGTCAACGCTTTTTTAACGCGCACTTTGTATTTTCAGCGCAAAGCCGTGTTTAACGCAACGTTTTTTTAACGCTCGTGCGAATAAGGGCTTAGCCTATCACTAGGTACTAGAAACTCGGGAAACGTCACCTGCATTCGTTTTTGCTCCGCGTCCTGTTGTGTAATGAGATGCAGCTTCCTCCGGCAGCCGTCTTTGTGTCGCCGCTGTGATCCCCGTTATTAAACGCATAGACACGCGGACATGTACATGTTAATTACAATTTATGAGGCGCCTAACGTGTTAGCGAATATTATCTCATATTACACAGTATTCACAGCTAAGACCTAATCATCCATGTAAAACCGTATGCTGCTTGGATACAATATCACGCAAATATTGTGTAGAGACAAGACTTGGGCTGAGATCTACACCTAAAGCGTACTTTGAAATTGCTTAAGTTTCAGTTAAAACGAGACAGATTTATGCCAGTGATATAACACTGTCTCGTTTTAACAGTGTCTGAAGTATGAGCAAAGTCAAAGTGCGCTTTATAGATCTGAGCATTAGAGTTTAAGAATTTCTATATCTGTAAGGAATTATACAGTCCCTGTCCTTTACGTTTAGTTCTTTACCAGGGGTAAAAATTGATAACTTTAAGTTTTTTTTTTTTTTTAATTTACTCAGTAAGTACCTACTTACTCTTTGTAAGCATATCTTTCTGTTTAACAAATTACTTAAAATGTCAGAAAAGTAAAGCAACTGCATAATAGTTGCATACATTTGGTTTAAGGACTCAAGGTTAAAATGACAGCAAGGAAATGACAAATAAAATTGATGTTAGTAAAATATTGCAGCTATGACCCACATAACGGCATTGCAGAGCAAAACCGCAGGATGCCGGCACTTTCTCTACGGTGTGATAGTTCCAACAATGAGGGAACAGTTACGGTTGACGAGCTTGTGATAATCAAGTTTTTTTTTTTATTCAGATACAAGTTAGCCCTTGACTGCAATTTCACCTGGTGGTAAGTGATGATGCAGTCTAAGATGGAAGAGGACTAACCTGGAAGGGTTATGGCAGTTTTAATTAAACTCATAACCCCTTTGGTAACACGGCATCATACCGGAACGCTAAATCGCTTGGCGGCACAGCTTTTCCGGTAGGTTGGTAATTCAGAAATTATAAAATTCCAAACCCTACCGGGAATCAAACCCGGGACCTCCCACTAAGAACACAGCGCTTATTACTGCGCCAGGGAGGTCGTCGTAACTCATAACCAAGTAAGTCTCTCAATTCAAAATTATAGCTACAGATTACAATAACGGATCCCGGTATCGCTATCACGTTGTTGTGATGAATAGTTTGCGATCCTTACACCAATTTGTTAGAAGAGGTCTCAATTTCTATTGAGCGCGCTTGAATTCGTTTCGGTTTATTACTTTTTTGCGCTCTCTTTGGCACGTTTTCATTAATTTTATACGGTTATTTTCATCTGAGGTGTTGATGTTTAAAATAACTTACGAGAGCATACTATGGTAGCATGTAATCTAAAGCGTTTTCATAGTAAGTAAACACTTAAGTAAGTGGATTTTTCATCTAAGCAGTTACATCCGTTCCTAAGTAAATCGGTAAAATTTTAATACGTTAACTATTTCGAAATACTCACTATGAATATTTCAGTAGGCATTAGGCAAGTGTTAAGAATATGAGATAATCGTAAGACAGTTTCTAAATCGGGAGATGACTAATTTTATTTTATTGAAAGCGAAATATACTTAATTTTAAGTTTTTTTTTCTTCACGGCCAAAACTCATAAGTGCGCACTTAAAATATTGTCTGTATTGATTTATTTTGTACCACAACTTAAATCTGAACCATAAACATTGAAATGACATAGACAGGGACCTTATATATTATTTAAGAGATTTCTACCAGAAACCCTAGAATGTGAATGTGAGAACAAAAAAAATATTGTTGCATAGTTACGTATGATTCAAAACCTTATTCAAAACGTTGCATTATCACTATTTCTTGCAGAAAAATGCTCATGAACAAACAACAATGAAAATGCTTGAAAGATGCTCTTATGAAATAGCAATTGCAATCTTCCTCGCTGAATTAACATCCTACGGAAAAGGATGCTCCAGTTTCGAACGGAACGTGAGTTCAAGTGACTCGGCCTAATGGATCTAGGATATTTTAGGTGCATATTATTTTTAGACGTTTAATTGCTTCCTCGCCTTGAAGGATAATGACCGTGAAATGGGAGCTGGTGTCACAACAGCCAAGTACTAAAATTAGGAAGTCGAGAAACAAGTAGATATGTGTCGGGGCCAATATTTTCAGTTCAAGTTATAAATCCGGTGATTTTTAGGGTTCCGGACCTCACTTTGTTTTCTGTCTGTCTTTCTGTCTGTCTGTCTGTCCGTCCGTCCGTCCGTCCGTCTGTCCGTCCTTCCGTCCGTCCGTCCGTCCGTCGTGTCTGTCAAGAAAAGCTATAGGGTACTTCCCGTTGACCTAGAATCTTGAAATTTGGCAGGTAGGTAGGTCTTATAGCACAAGTAAAGGAATAAATCCGAAAACCGTGAATTGGTGGTTACATCATTAAAAAAAAAAATTAAATGTGTTTCAATTTTCAAAGTAAGATAACTATACCAAGTGGGCTATCATATGAAAGGGCTTTATCTGTATATTCTAATACAGATTTTTATTTATTTTTATGCATAACTGTTTTTGATTTATTGTGCAAATATCGGAAAAAATACTATAGTACGGAACCCTCGGTGCGCGAGTCTGACTCGCACTTGGCCGGTTTTTTTTTTTTGCCTAAGATGAGTTTTTCCAGGACAGAAAGGACAATAACCAAAAGTAGTTTAAAGTGTTATGTGTACCTCTACCTACTCGTATATTAAAAATTACCGCATGGATACTCACGTAAGTAGGTAATTTTAGTGAAACACCGACAGTTTAACAGTTAAAAGTACCTATTACATAGTTCTAACTTAAAAATAAAATAGTAATGATTTCTTGTAATGATTTCTCTATTTCTCGCATATAAAAATGACGTTAGATCTAAACAAAAGGCACATCAAGTTAATATGAAAGTAAGTGCCATCTATAATGAGTTACTACCACGCAATATTACACAACAGAATCAAAAACATATTATAGCTTAGGAAGACTTCACACAAATACATAGACAAAGAGATAAAATTTCATCTGAATGTGATTTTACCTCATATTAACAGTGATACTTTTATTATAATTTATATTATATTTTTTTTAATTTTGATTATTTTGATAAATATGAGTTATACGAAAAGCTAGCCGAAATGAGGACTTTAAAATTCTGATGAGCGATGATATTTACCTAGTTAGTCCATGTCAAAACTGGTAAATTAATAAAGATTTGAGAATCTTTTCAATAAGAAATTCAATAAAAGAAGATTAAGTAGAACAAACTGCATCACACTGCATTTTGAGACAATACGAATGGCCGCGAAAATATGAATTTGCAAAACATAGGCATATAATATTTAGGTTATTTTGTTAGGTTAGAAATTGCGCCAAAATTGTTACTGTGGAGTCATCTTAAACAACGTGGACGCTACAATGCATGTGAGAACTCTTCCAATAGGTGCTATTGTAATAGTGTCGTTATATAAGAACTTATTGACTTGAAGTTTCATTGTCTGAAGTTCTTTACGAATTATATTACAATAAAAGCTTTAGATATCTATCCATTCTCCATTGCCTACTGACTGTCGATTGAAATAAATTTCATTTTCCCACACAAACTTTATATTAAATAAACCTACTTACTAACAATAAAAATCTTTTCTATTTGGATATCAGGTCATAAAATCCAAAATTGGTCGACGACGCCTTCGCAAGTTATGTCATCCTCATCCGCATAGAAAAAGAATAAAGTTCTTTATTTAAAAAACTAATAAATTTAAAATACTACCAAGTTTGTTTCAACCAAAATTCTGTATGACTCTTAGTCATGGTATATTTTGGTAACAGTCTAGATTTTTATTGTACCTACTCAATGTATTTCTATAGTTAGGTACTTAATTACTTAACTATAGATATACAATAAGTCTAAGTTTTTACTTGAGATCGAATAAGCACAAGTACATTATTATTGCAGTTCTTAACATTATGTTAAGTTCTGGCGGCGTAGAGCGATTGTTCATATTTAAAATAAAACGTCACGGCTCTGAAAAACCTCTGGATCAGTATTATAGAAATCGATATTTTCTAAATGGGCTCAAACACTGAGAGATTGTAAGTAATTTATGAACTGAATGAAGTCATATACCTATTTGTTCAATTCCTTATTAAGTCTATATAATATTATGATCATCACGTCATCTTCATTCAAATCATCGCTACAGTTTGCAATGATTTCATTCCTAAAATCACACATCATTTATCACCATTTGTTTTGATTGCTAGTGTCAGCTGACATCTTTTTGGCAGTAATTAAGGTCGCAACCCTAGGAATTTGCCGTTAAGCTATGACATCAGCAGTTCCTATTTTTTACTTAAATTGATTCATGAAACTTCATTTAAAGTTCATCAAACCGAACAATAAAAGAAGCTTTTAATGAATACGAAACGAACATCAATAATGTTGACGTCGGAATTCTCCGCTATGAAACTGCAGTGAAATGAATTAACGAATTAGACGTAGGTAATCGGTTTTATTAACAGGGCTCTCTCCGTCACTCGTTTCATACAATCGTAGTTCCAATTTCATTTGAATATTAAGGAACCAAAGTCCATGAAATTTTGCAGACATATTCTAGAAACTAATATCTGTGTCTGTGGTGTTTTAGATTTTTCTAAAAATATGTAGTTTTAAAATTACAGGGGCTCAAAGATTTGTATGTAAATTTTTAAGACCGCATAACTTTGAAACCGAATATTTTAACAGAAATCTAGAAAACCACAGATATAGATATTAGTTTCTAGAATATGTCTGCAAAATTTCATGGACTTTGGTTGCTTAATATTCAAATGAAATTGGAACTACGTTTGTATGAAACGAGTGACGGAGAGAGCCTTCTTAAAGCTGTCAAGTAGGTACACCACCAACGTTGAACTTTCATTACCTAGGCCGAGTGCATTTAATTATTAATAAATATAAATAATTATCTATCTATAATCTGATAATATGTCTATTAAACACATCTTCGCTCATCTCCGCATTGGTCGACACCGGGCCAGGCTTCAATATCATTAAGAAGCTCAACATTACATTTCCTTCTACCGTGCGGTCATGTGCTAAAGATAATTCAATTGGTTTGTCTACTAAGTATACAGTTTACAAATAGAGCAAACAAATACTGTACGACAGAAACCTATAAACTGGTAGCTGTGAATAGTTTGCAACGACGTTACCGCAAACCCAGTTTCAGTTAACAAATTCGAATATCCAAGCGCTTGCTTATAGGGTTGATAATATTCAAATATATTACTTACTTAAAAATAAAATTAAACTACATTTTGCAATAGAGTTGGATAATAAATTGTCACCGTGGACGTTTGTTGGTTGAGATAAGGGCGACTATGAGATAATAACAACGTTCCGAAAATGAGTAAGAATAGGTACGTATGATTATTTAAATGACTTCAAAATCTTACTATATTATTGTAACCGCGCAAAATTTCATCATACCATTTCATAAATTTATCATAAACCGATATCACAACTACAAATTACAATAGCAAACCATTCAAATACTTACATAATACTGTTCATAATAAAAAATATCTAATGTTATCATTGTTTCCTTCTTATTACGTAGGTATGAAGTAAACAGAAAGTAACATTTAAACAAAAAGATTTAAGGAATGATCTCAGAACTTATTTAATCATTTATTATCTCTAGGAATAGCCTGAATGGAATGTGAATTCTACATGAGTAAAATTACTCCTTCGGATGTCACATGACACGTCGGACCATAGATTTATCGTAGTAGGTACTCGTAGGTCGATGAGAGATCACTAACAAAATATCATAGCCCAAGTGGCCTGGTTTGCAGAACTTATGATTCTTATACTTATACACCTTCAGTTTATTACAAACCTTAACACTTAGGTAAATATAAAGTTTAATAATGATTGCAGAATATTTATATTTAAGAAGACTTCTGGTTATCGACAGTAAGTCTAAAATTTGAGTAAATTGAAAAAAGGACTATTTTTTGGGCCACATTTGAAGCACTTTTTTCAATTTTCAATTCTTGAGCATTGTATTGCTATGCGTCGGACGCACAACACAACCTACATACTCGTAACATGAAAGTGAAAACCAATGTGAAAACAATCACACGCCAAATAAAATCCGACGAGGACACATTATAAGTTCCCGCTCATTTTCAACCTTGTTCAACCCTTGCTACAATTTGGTACATGCAAGCAATTTCAATCCTGCGTAGGTACATCGAAATGTTCGATGTACCTACTATACTATATACTAACTATTTATACTGTGAAAATTAAATTTGATACTAGGATTGTGGTACAGAACAGTTATTGAAAGCAATAGTATAGCATTACTTAGCTCCAAAATGGTAAAAACATTCACCGTTTGAAGAACTGAATTAATATGACATCGAGGATGGTCGATAGATAAAACCGGTCAAGTACGACTCGGACTTGCACACGAAGGGTTCTGTACCATCGTACGAAAATAACAATTTTTTTTGTAATGTGATGTGATTTTTCCCTTTCCTTGTGCTATAAGGCATTCCCTGCCAAACATGATCTAGGTCATCAGACCTCTACACAGTACCCTTTAGGTTTTGATTCCCTTGAGGGGCAAGTCCCCAAGATACGACAGACAAAGAGACAACGAAGTAATCCTATAAGGGTACCCGTGTCTCCATAGATGGATCTTTTTTATAGAATTGATCTTGTTTATAGTAAGTAATTGTAGTACCTTGCTTTAGGCTATCAAAAGAGGTGGAAAAGTTTTTCAAATTAAGCTTAAGCTCGGGATTAGGCCTAAGAACAAGTCTCGTAACAGGCTTATGTACATTATCAGGTTTCCTGGAAGAAAACGGGCATAAGAAGTTGTACTATGCCCTTAATTTGACATTACATAAGTCAGTACAATACATAAATAACAGTCGCAAGTGCCCAAGTCTCCATTGCAAATACAACTAATGTTGTAAGTGATAATTTTACTTACATACATACTAACTTATACAAAAATTAAAAAAAAAATGCACATCTTTTACGAAGGCACAGTTAGACGCCCTCCCAGGCGCAGTGGTAAGCGTTGCGGTCTTATAAGTGGGTTCGGTTCCCGGCAGGGGCTCAGAATGATATAATTTCTAAATTTCTGGTCTGGTCTGGTGGGAGGATTCGGCCGTGGCTGGGTACCACCATACCGGCAAAGCCTTGCCGCCAAGCGATTAAATGTTTCGGTACGATGCCGCCTAGAAACCAAAAGTTTAATAAAAAAAATTGGTTGTCTGTAAAGTCGGTTTACTGACGATAGTTGAACGTGACAACAAAGGCCGATTGTGCTTCTTTGTCGCTCGTTCCGCGCTCTCGCTTGCACTTCAAGCCTTACATGGAACGCCTCAGAGCGAGGTAACGCCGCATGAGTCATGTTTTTTCGTGCGTGCAGCCGGCTCTATCGAATTATAAGACGTTGTCACGTCAAAAACTGCCGTACCTCTTCCCGGTTAGCCAGCGTTCATCTGAGACTGCATCATCATTCATCACTTATCACCAGGTGAGATTGCAGTCAAGGGCTAACTTGTATTTGAGTAAAAAAATAATTTTAAAAAAAGTATTCCATGGATAGGACTTTACCGATTCTCGCGGATCAAGTCATGATTTGGCAACTCATACATAAAACCACACAAGCGCTGTCAGCATGACAGTTTTGTATAGGATGACATAAGGGATGACCTCAAGGATGACTAACCGCGAGACTTGCAGTAGTAAATAGCACAGATAACATGCCTTATGGAGTAGGAATAGGACCCAAGATCAAGGTATTTTTCAGTCCGTTTGTTTTACGTGAAAACATTAATCAAAAAATTAGTCCGAAGCTGCGGCGCGTTGTATTTAAGTACATATAATATTTTAATATAATGAGTACTCAATTAAGTATATTTTTGTTCTTAAGTTTCATATTACATTTTTACATATTATAAGTAGGTACGGTCGACGTCGAAAGTCCATACATAGCTTAAAGGCTAAAACCGTGCAGCAAGCAATGCTTTGAATCACTCGCATGCTCACTCACACAACTAAATATTAACTGTCAATAATATTGTCAACCTTAAGTAAACTACATAAGGTTCAAACGATTTCAGTTGAATACTTCCATAAAATGTCTACAATAGCAACCTTAAGACAACAACCATTAAGTTTAGAATATTTCTATTCCTACTCGACCTATCTACTGACTTTAAGTGATTGTTTATTTCATATCACTGCGTATACTCACTCTCAGTGTCGTAGTAACATAGTCGGCACACAATGCATTAGCTCCAAATGATCTAGGTTCGAATCTCTTATTGCATTTTTTTTAGTTTTTAATAAAATGACTTTTTGTTTATATAATTATTGTTTATTGATATTATAAAAAGAGTAAATAAGAAAAAAACACTTTTTACTAGATAATCGACTTTATTGTAATTTTTTCATTGTTATCTTTTTACATTTGCTAAAAAGTAATAAATAGATAATATTAGCTATTTTTTTTTTCAATCTATTTTAAAGGTTATAGCTTAAGTAATCGTTTTCATAAAGAAAAGAAAATTGAAGCTAAACCTTACAAAAACTAGTAATCATTCGGTGGCGCTGCTTTTGTTGTCTGTTAATTTTAGTAAGATATTACCTATATTATTAACATAATATAAGTTAAGAAAAGAAAATACTTTATGTTCTATGTTTAAAGACTTAAAAAGTAAAATGGATATAACTTTATAAATAAATTGTTTTAGTATTTAATATAACCTCCAAGTAAGCCAGCGCCACCGCATGGATCCGACTATATTGAAACAGATATCCGTTCTTCTAATATTCTCCCATACTTCCATATAGTGAGCCTCTAATTCCTCTGCAGTCCTCTCATTTCGCATATCCCGTCTGGTGATCTTGCTGGCCAGGGAATAATAGTTATGTCTGGTCTTTCATTAAGCCAATCACGCACTATATTATGTGCTCGATTCACAGGACAGTTATCATGCACAAATGATATTTGTGGCATATCAACAACCGGATACACACACCACACAGTCGGCAACATGCTGTCACGTAACACTTCCACATAATGTGCAGCTGTGGCGCGCCCTGCAATTGACACTAGTTCACCAGGTGCAGCGGCATTCATCCAGCCCCACATATTGACAGATATCCGTCCAGATTCCATGTTTGGGACAACATTTTCATATTTTTCGACCATAGATCTCCGCTGTGAATCATTATTATGACGCGGGTGGCCACTTCGCGGTCTAGATGTTAAATTACCTTCTTCTTCGTGGCGTGACACCCAACGCTTTTCGGTGATCCACTAAAAACCAAACAGTGAGATTAATATAACACCAAATAAAACAACACTTTAACCTACTAAGTATCTTGTCTAAATTTTATGGATATTCCTTCGATCACTTATTCGAGTATTCAAGTATTATTTACTCACAAAACTTTATGTAATGCTATGTTTATGAACACAATTTCTTAACCTAATACACGTTATCTAACAATAAAAACAATACTCACGGTGAAATCAGTTTCATTGCAAGTTTAAAATATTGTATCCGAGATTATGTATCAACAATACACATTAGCCTGCATTATTCTTGAAGACAAGTAAAATAAAACGTTTTCAAGACTCAAGAAACAACATGAATTAATATTGTAGCCTTTGCAAGTAACGACTGTCAAAATCATTTGTCCGTCGGTACTCAGTAACCATAATTTATCTAACTTCGTAACTGCGATTTTTTAAACTACCCACTTAAGCTATTATAAGTCTAAACGTATCACTCAAAAAATAAAAACAGAAAAAAAGCTTACACAGACCCGAGATTCGAACCAGAAACAGCCGCGTTTGCAGTCCGGGTACCCCCGCGCTGCGCCATTCAACTCTTTTGCTTTAGATATGAATTTTTAGATGTTACTCTCAGGCTTACAAATTGAATGACTTGTATAATATTACAGTGCAAGTGTGTGCGTGACAGACTGCATGCAAGGTAACTTGTTTACTTATTCTATATGGACTTTTGCAGTCGACTGTACTTAATATTATATGCACACAAGTTTCTTAATTCTTACAAAATATGCCTTTAATATTTAAAATTACCTTTAATTTTTTTGTGTGTGACTATGAGCTCTGACACTTAACCACCACCAGTCATACAAAAAGCCTCCACCAATTCACGTTGTCTCCCGCAGACCCTGTCTTGTCCGTGACGTGAGTTAGCTCTATAAGGGCGCGGGTCGGCGCACTGCAAGTGGGTCGGCAGAGGGATGGGGCGAACTTGATGACAGGTCGACGGCCTGATGATGTGTTACTCTAACAACGTGAGTGCCCTCACTTACACCTTAATCACACTAATATTGTAAAGGCGAAATTTTGTGTATGTGTGTGTATTTTTGTTACTCTTTCACGCAGAAACTACTGGACGGATTTGGCTGAAAAGAATGGAAATAGTTTATACCCTGGATTAACACATAGGCCAATTTTTATCCCAGAAAATCAAGAGTTCCCACGGGATTTTGAAAAACCTATATCCACGCGAACGAAGTCACGGGCATCAGCTAGCGATATTATAATCAAGCAACACGAATATGTTGTTTTGATCCACACTTTTATTACACCGATAGCGATTTGATTCTACTTCGACAGCAATTCGTTTCTGGAATGTAGAAAATTAATGTATTTAGGAACTAGCTGATGCCCGCAGCTTCGCCCGCGTGGATTGGTCAGATCCCCTGCAGCATCAGGATTGAGGAGTTGGACTCCAAATTTTTTATGAAACAATGTCGCAAAGTTCCTCTATCGATTAAAAAAGAAATGACGCAAATCGGTTCAGAAATCTCGGAGATTTCGGTGTACATAGCTAGAAAAACACAACTCCCTTTTTGAAAGTCGGTTAAAAAAGTAGCCTATTTTACGCCCTGGTCAATCCTCTACTTGCCTGTGAAAGTCCCGTCAAAATCGGTTCAGCCGTTCCAAAGATTAGCCTTTTCAAACAGACAGACAGACAGACAGACAGACAGACAGACAGACAGACAGACAGACAGACAGACAGACAGACAAAAATTTTAAAAACGTGTGATTCAGTTATGGTATCGTTCAAATAACCATATGAGCTTAATATGAGGTAGTTATTTCGAAATTACAGACAGACACTCCAATTTTATTTATTAGTATAGATAATTTAGGAATAATCTAGTATAAATTAGGATTTTTATTATTTTGGTTCAAAATGGGGTCAGCTCGTGACACTAAAAGGTAATGATCAATAAAAGGAAACGCAGGCAACCTGAATCTAAATAATCCAAAAATTAACACTCATCGGGTACGTCGGTCGTCTATTCCTAACATAATATCTGTATTCAAATTTCAGATACATAATTGCCTCACGTAAAGTACACAGACTCGTGAACTTCATTACTTAGGCACGTATCCTCATATTGTTAGGAAGCAAATACCTACACACTTCACCAAGTTATACCTACAATGCAGACACCTAGGTACTACTAGTTTATTGTAACTAATTAGTTATTAGGTACAATATCAAATTCTCAATACTTTTTTTTAAATTCTGAATCAAGTTAGCCCTTGATTGCAATCTCACCTGGTGGTAAGTGATGATGCAATCTAAGATGGAAGCGGGCTAGCCTTGAAGGGGTATGGCAGTTTTCATTAAGCCCATACCCCTTTGGTTTCTACACGGTATCGTACCGTAATCGCTTGGCGGCACGGCTTTGCCAGTAGGGTGGTAACTAGCCACGGCGGAAGCCTCCCACCAGACTAGACCAAAAATTTCAAACCTCTGCCGGGAATCGAACCCGGGGCCTCCCAGTAATAAGACACACCGCTTAACACTGCGCCAGGGATGCCTATTCTAACTAAGTAGGTACCGTTTCTGTCTCGACTGCCGCTCGTGATGTTTAAATATTTAATTAACTAAGTAAGTACTGATTTATTATTTACTCATAATATACTTACTTTAATATGTGTTAAAATATTGACCATTTTGTCGGGTATAACTACACCCATACGGCCCACTAACCGAAAAATAGCTTTACGCGTTTTCCTCGTGCAGTGTACTCGCTTGAGCAGGTATGCCCCGAACAAACTGGGTTACCATTATTAGCACATTGTTACAATTCCGGCGGCACCGGTGTGCATTACTTCCCAAAACACGGCCAGCATATTGCAACAACTTTTCTTTGCGTAATTTGTAGCTACGCACCCTTTAATAAAACATGCTAACAAAGTAAAATGTGTTTACGTTTAAACGTGATTGAAAGATTTCCATTATAAATATTTTAAATATATTTTATAGGTGCATATTACCTTATTAATCGTGACGCGTTTGTGAGCTGAGTCTCTATGAAAAAAGGACCCCAGACTGGTTCAAGCCAGATTCTTGTACATAAAGTAAAATGATCCTTCACGTCTTCTACTTATGCCCGTTTTCTCCCACCTTTGACGTACTGAAACTGTGATAGAAATGAGGAATACGGACTTTCAAACCTAACAGTTGGCCATAATTTAGAAACAAGGAAGTAAATTGACGAAGAAGAAATGAAGATCAATTTCTTTCTACTGAGCAAATTCTTCAAATATTTTTCTGTTGCATGTGGTGCGTAAAACTTGAAAACCATCTTCATGATGCAGTTTCAACGAACTGAACTACTTTTTCAGAAAGGGAACAAAACTAAAAACAAGCAGATGCAATCTCTTTTTCAAAAGACATTGTTGAGGCCAGTGTGGCTCAGAAAGGAGGTTACGTACAATAGTGGTCCAAGTCACAATGGAGTAGTCGGGAGGCTGGAAATAGGTCACCTAGGCACGATAAATTACCTATCTTCGAACCTTTATCTCTTAACTACAGTATACGGATGGAGACTAGTCAGTAGCCGGTAACTGGTATTTATTAAACTATGGTGACGTAAAATCAAAGATAATTGGGCTACTTTAGGGCTACCTGCGTCAAAAGTACTAACATTTGACGCCTGTCAGTGACGTCGAAGCCTCGACGTTTTGATAGAAGTTCACTAACTGTCGTGAACTATGAATCTGTTACCGACGATTGACGTAACTTCGTTAATCTAATCATGGGCAAACAATAAACTGGAGTACCGATTTCTCTAATTTATTCTCTCTGTTTAATATTATCATTTTTTTTAGATGATTCGACACAGTTGTGAGGCGTATGGATTTATGGAAGAGTTTATGAGTGTTTGAAGAATTACCTCTTTGCATGTTATGGACGTATTAGCTTCAATGTTGAACATTTGTAATTGTTAGGAAAAAGTGTGTAGGAGGTACGATTTGATACACCTACTACATTACTCGATCAGTTAATTACGCGTAAGAATTTACAAGCAAAAAACAAAATTTTATTAAGTTTAAGTACTTATTCAAGATAAGAAAAGACGTGACAAATTGGCAGTTTCATCGGATTATGCTATAAATTATTTTTGTATTGCAGATAGTTTGACGCTCCATTTAACAATTTGCATAATATTAGCGACTGACTATGGATTTTGTAACCGTGAAAATGGGTGACAATGATGATGATCCATAAGAAAAATGGATTTACGTTAAGGCTCTTCAGTGTTCTTGGTAGGTAAATTGGGAACATATCGACATATATAATTTAAAGAACTATTTACTATCATCTAGTCCAATAACAAGGCTCTAGCTTCTAACACGATGTTACAAGATGATAGAATTTGGGCCCTGTCGGGTTATATATTTGCTAATTGATACATAGGAACTTAAGTATCAATCAGGAAACTGATACAGCACTTAAGTAGTACTTAATTAGCACATAATATATCGTTTTTGTCCTTGCTATATGGCTATATCACACTAATATTATAAAGCCGAAAGTTTATATGTGTATATTTGTTACACTTTCACGCAAAAACTACTGGACGAATTTCGCTGGAAATAGAGATAGATTATAACCTGGATTAACACATAAGCTACTTTTTATCCCGGAAAATAAACACCAACAGGATTTTAAAAGACCTGTATCCACGCGAACGAAGTCGCGGGCATTAGCAGTAGTAGTAGAGCATGAACTTTGAAAAACATAATTATTGCTTAATACGGATTCATCCGCTCCAGTTAGTTAATTTGCAACAGATCTGTAGGTGTTTTCGTAACCGGCTCGTTTATGTTACATTTATATAAAAATTCGCTATGTGCAAGAAAGACCGGAGACCTGCATTTATGGCGGTGCGTCCCCGTTAGCCATAGCGGTAATTAGTCACGCTCGTGTGACCCGGGTTTTCATGCTTTCTTACAAATTTTTGCTTAAACTTTTTTAAACATCTTAATCGCTAATTAATTATAATAGAAATCTAAGATTCCGTTTGTTATTTCCTTGTAGAACTGAGCAAAACTTTAATAGTTAATAGGGGATATATCTACTTAATTAAGTTAAGTATAGGTAATTGATGACTAAACGAACTCACCTGTGTTGTGTGAACTTCTAACACAATAATATGAGTAGCTTTATTCGAGGATAATATTATAAATCATTGAAAATAAGACGCGAATTAAAAAAAAATATCCTCATACCTCTGAGGAAATATTCAAATATTGTACGTTACTTCGTACATAATAATTCAATGCTTCACATAAGGCAACTGTCACAAATCACTGTCACATTATCTACACAGGTAAGTATCCTAGGTATTACGATGCGTCTTCAAAAGTGATGTATGCTCTAATAAAACAATCGTAACTATTTATGAAGAAACAGTAAGTAAGTACCTAATTTATTAGCCAATGTTAGAGAACTTTCCGGAAAATTTAAAGACCAAATAAGTAAGTTCTTAACTTACTCAAGGTTTGAGATTACAGGAAGACAATTTCAGGTCAATTTAACCCTCAGAAATGATTCTGGCGCAGTAAGAGAGAGGAGAAACTATCTACCTACCTACACTTTTTGCCTATCTCTTTGGTAACCTTGAAAAGCCTGAAAGTCCAAACACACTTGCGCTGCGCGGCTAATATAGTCTATATGAGTTTGTATGGAGCAAAGCGTACTTGAGTGACGAATATAGTTTTATAATATGAGTTCGTATGTATGGAGCAAGACGCTGCCGCGTCGCGCAGCGCGGAGCAAATGCGTTTGGACCGGCTAGTTTAGACAATATGAATAATTTTTTTGAAACGTCAAATACGCCGTAACTTGAATAAAAATACGTTTCAGTAGGTCACTGTTGAGATTTGAGGTCCGTTACGTTCGTACCCCGTGGGAGCCGACCCGCTATTGCAAACAATACACACTTCTGTTTATAAATAGCTGTTTCTATCAATTCTTGGGACTCCTCTTCAATTGTCTTATACCGTTCAAACCGTCGTCGTAACTACAGTTGCGGTGTTTCACCAATCAGCAGGGAGAGCTTTACAAATCTTTGTTAGTTGTTTCAAATGAAGTTCCGGTGAATTAATCGTAAATGCAGCATATTATAATACCTATATTAAGTACTAGCTGATGCCCGCAGCTTCGCCCGCGTGGATTGGTCAGATCCCCTGCAGCATCAGGATTGAGGAGTTGGACTCCAAATTTTTTATGAAACAATGTCGCAAAGTTCCTCTATCGATTAAAAAAGAAATGACGCAAATCGGTTCAGAAATCTCGGAGATTTCGGTGTACATAGGTAGAAAAACACAACTCCCTTTTTGAAAGTCGGTTAAAAAAGTAGCCTATTTTACGCCCGGGTCAATCCTCTACTTGCCTGTGAAAGTCCCGTCAAAATCGGTTCAGCCGTTCCAAAGATTAGCCTTTTCAAACAGACAGACAGACAGACAGACAGACAGACAGACAGACAGACAGACAAAAATTTTAAAAACGTGTGATTCAGTCATGGTATCGTTCAAATAACCATATGAGCTTAATATGAGGTAGTTATTTCGAAATTACAGACAGACACTCCAATTTTATTTATTAGTATAGATTATTTAAGTAAGAATAACTTTGTCATACTATCTACTTAAATTAATTAGAAGTTGGCACTAAAAACATAACTGGAGAAAGGTAAGTAAAGGAT
Source organism: Maniola jurtina (assembly GCF_905333055.1). Classification (NCBI taxonomy): domain Eukaryota; kingdom Metazoa; phylum Arthropoda; class Insecta; order Lepidoptera; family Nymphalidae; genus Maniola; species Maniola jurtina. Next base: position 6,589,869 of record NC_060033.1, read on the forward strand.
TTGAACGGTTTTTAAAAAAAATATTATTTGCTAATTACAAGTTCCAAACAAACAGGCCCACTTCACATCACAATATCATCATTGAAGAAAAAGAAATTATAATGTAAATGTAAGTATATAAGAAGTTACACCAAACAATGCAAATTCGCAGTCAACATACGAAAACAGAGTCCATATCGCGTACCGATAGAAATCTATATTAAACAATGACATAGTACTTGTTCATAATACGCAATTTGTACCCAAGAGTCATTACTAGGTGCAAGCACCATACGTTTGGCTTTCATAATGGTCAGAGAAAATGGGCTTTCTAAACGTTTGCAACGGACGGTTCTTTACTATTCTTACAGCGAAGGAAAAAGTCTCGTTATATTTGAAAAATGTGCCTCCTTGGCCTCGATAGCTAACGTTGCAGTGAACGTGGTGGAACAGGTACACACGTATGTTCGCGGTGGACGTTCATCCGTGCAATTTGAAATGTTTTCACGCTATTTATTAAAACTGCTTTAACCTGTCAATAATGGATTGGAAAAAATAAGTCTCAATAGTTCAATATACTACGGTCAAAGAATTGCTTGAAATCTGAAAAGCCGACGGTTTGGAATCCACCCGTTGCACTATTGCTGTACCCTACCTAATCCTATGTATATAATATTATGGCTAAGAAAAAAAAATATAGAAACATTCCCAGAACACAGTTTATCCTGTGAACTTTTATTATCTTTTGTAGTTGGATTAGAATTGTTGTGTCGTATACTATTTAAACTTTCAAAGAATTTACTGACTCCTATAAATTCGCGAACAAAATAAAAAGCATTCCTGCCATTTTAATAAATACGTGAAACCCGGCGCCATTTTTAAGAGCAGGTAGGTCCTTCTTCCAACATAATTGTATGTCGTATATTGGTATATTTAAACTTTGAAAGAATTTACTCAGTGTTAATTCATGAACAAAATCAAAAGTATTTCTACCATTTTGATAAATATTTTAATTCTAAATAAGTAGAATCATAGAAAACTGTATGTGCGTGAAACCCGGCGCCATTTTTAAGAGCAGGTACTTCTTTCAGCCTACTCATTGGATCAAGAGTGCAGCGCACTTGACTCGTGAAATGAAATTCTCGCGCTGTGTGTAAAATCCTTTTGCATTGTGTTAAATTTCCCTTTTTCAAACGCGATGAAGGCTCTTCTGGCTTGTATGGTGAGGTTACCTACATAGTTACCTGTATTTTTGAAACCCATTTTTTTTATAATATACTGGTATACTGAGATTTATTGACATCTAAGTATTATGAAGAAAATTTATTCGATTAGCTATTGAGACGAATATGCTTAATGTAGGCATATCGTATGTGACTAATGCAGAAGCAGTAGTCTAAACATAAAAAGGGAAAGGTGACTGGCTGACTGACTGACGATGACGGTTCTATTAACGCACAGCTCAAACTACGGGGCGCACTGAGCTGGACGTACTGATAGCTATTAGAGCTCCGCTAGGAAAGGATTTTTAAAAATTCAACCCTAACGAATTCTACCCTAAAGTGGTTCTTTGCCCCTTTGGGTTAAGCTAGTTTAAACACAATTTGTACACATTCTATCAACTGGTGATATAGCCTAAAAAGGACTCAAGAATCAAAATGTTTCCGATTTATCGGTCAATATTACGGTCCCTTTTTTACTCTACCCCAAAAAGATAGTCTGCTAGGTAGAAATGATTTATCACATGCCGGAGACTTGTAAAAAGAAAGCACTGTCTTGTATTATATCTAATAGTTATGTCGCTACTGCTAAGATTGAAATTTCAAAAGAGTGAAGAAGCATCTTCAATACAGGTGCACCCCACCTTTAGGCTACATTTTTAGTAACTAATATATTCGTTTAAAAAAACTTGACGTTTTGAAAGACTTTAAGCTATAAAAATAATAGTGCCCCGGTTACATGCCTTAGTCTGGACAAGCCTAGCAATTGCCCACTCTTAGAACAGCGGACACAAGAAACGGCTTCTCAATTGGCCACTACAGGAAAAAGCCCTTATAATGAGAGGGTTTGACGGCTCACCCTTTACTATACTTAGGGCCGTTGAATGCAGCTCTCAGACAAGTTAAGATACTTTACTTTGACGCCGCCTAAACAATACGTCCTTCGCATCTTTTCCATTGTTTTGAATGCAGCGGCAGAGATCTGCAAGCATAATTTTACATTCTGATGCAACTGAGGAATTAACGTGTCCAGATGTACATTTTAAAGAATAAGATAAATAATAAATTGTTGTAATACTAATTTTGCATGCCTGATTAAGGTGAAAAATTTCTACTGGACAATATGTATTAAGAATAACACCTCATTGAAAAAAATATTTCTGCAAATAAAGAATTTTGTAAGCTGAATATTTCCATTGTAGTGGATTATTCACACACAGCGCGCGTAGGAGGTTGGTCACGAAGACGTATCCATCGTGGGTCTTAAAAGTTGTAATATGTAGAAGTAACTGTACGAAATTGTTTACGGCACCCGCAGTGCAATGTTACGTGCTTCTTACAGTTCTTTGAGTTACAACTTTTGTACACGTGTACGTGCGCGTTCGCTATAAGGCCCAGTTTATGCTATTTCCGTAGCACCACGCAGTATTCGTCCAAGCCTATAGTGATAGACGATGGTAGATCTCTCTTCACATTCAACATTCTTAATAAGTACAAAAAATAACAATAGTAGGTATTTACTTTTTCCTTAGCTATGAATATGAATTTCAAAAATCGGTCAAGTGCGAGTTGGACTCGCACACGAATGGTTCCGTACCGTCGTACAAAAATAACTTTTTAATTTTTTTTAATTTTCATAGCGGCAATTTTGAAATTTTTGCTATTTGTTCTTATAGCGACCATAGAAATACATATTTAGTGAAAATTTCAAATCTCTACCGCTTACTGTTCACGAGATACAGCCCACTGACAGACAGACGGGACGACGAATGGACGATAAAAGGTATAATTAAGTACTTACTTACTTAAGTAACACAAAACAAAAATAACTTAATCGTCACGAAACAGGCATGCTGTGCGGCGTAACTACTATGATCCACAAATCAATATTCTTCGCGAGGACTGATGCATTATTCACGGTATAGTTCGTGCAGTTAGTATTTGAATATCTTCATTTCAAGGTCAAATTGTACTATATCTATGAGGTCATCACTTATAAGCTTACTTTTATCGATGACAAGTTCGCAATAGAACACGACGGTAAAGAAATACCCTAACCTGGTAAGAATGCCAGTTTTTTAAAGACCCACTTTAGTTATTAGCATCAAAATATACCTAAGTAGGTAGGCCACACAAACTTAGTACATTTTACAGTAGGCTACAACAAATATTATAAGTAGGTACTCGCTACTCACTTATATATAGATATTAAGTAAGTAATTATTTATGTCAAGTTTTGTGCAAAAGAATATTCTTATGAGTTTGTCTGGAAAGTTAAAGATTTTTCTTTATTTCTTTCTTTCATGAAGGCATCGGTATCGCAAATAGTATAAAACTCTCGTTACCTAAAAACGCGTTGGTTCTAACTTCTAACCAATCGCAACGCAGAGTCGTGACAGTGGACCAAAATCGTATTAGTAATGTGTACCTAATTAATGCAAACGTAAGTAGGTACTTACTTGTAAATCAGTGCGAACGCAAGACTGTCTTTTAAATTTTTCATAAAAGTTAAAAGTACAAACGTATTTTACGCTTTCTAAATTTCAAGTTATGTAGATACTTAATTAAACAATTAGCTTAACAAATCAGCATACCTGAGACTACCGGAAACTGCAAGATACTTTACTGACTAGTTGAGTAACTACTTAGTTATTACTATTTAAGTACTTAATTAAGTATTTACAAATAGACAATGGGCAGAGCACATAGTTCGAAAAACTGATAGACGTTGGGGGTCCTAAGGTGCTAGAATGGCGACCTTGCACAGGAAAACGCAGCGTTGGAAGACCCCTCACTAGGTGGAAGGACGAAATCAGGCGAGTGCAGGGAACCACTTGATTCAGGCGGCAGGACCGTGGCGTGTGGAAGTCCCTACAAGAGATCTATGTCCGATAGTGGACGTCGATCAGACAAAAATTAAAATTTTTAAAAACTCCCGACACAAAAACCTCTAAAAAGTAAAAATAATAATAAAGTATGTTATAATAAGTATGTATGGCCTTTTAAGTTTAATAATAAAATTAGTAAAGTTTTTACCCCAGTGCTCGTCGCGTCAGGGGACCGCTAAAGGTAACAGAAACAGCTATGAAAGTCATCTGTTGTAGAAAGAATAGTTTTTGTTATCTTATATGAAAATATTAAATTTGCTTAGTTAACTAAAGAAATTGAACTTACCTACACAAAATCTACAAGTCCGTGGACCAAATTGGTCTATATGCACTCCCATTGCACAATACATGTAATTCGATGTAACGAAGTAACCCTAACCTTCGGTTACAAAAATCGATACCCACCCCCAATACATTGCACCCTTGCACAGTTTTCGTCGATTATAAGTATTTTACATATAGATATACGTGTATCTTTTAGGGTCTCCGTAAGTCTGTACAATGGAAACCATACTAAAACTCCCCCCTTACGCTTCAATAAAGACTTTTGGAATTGGCCATTTGGTGCCATAGGGACTAGATGGTTAAATTGATTTCGAGAACGTTTGTAAACTACTAAATTACGGAGTTATACCTACCGCTTTACACTATCCCATAATTAAGTTTTCATGTGTTACTTGCTTAGCTGCCATATTACAAATTTAATACAGGAAGCAAATCACTATAGTCTATGAGGCTACGCCGACATTCAAAATAACTATAGTTAATTATTCTAGGCACAAGTGTTTACTGCAATCAATTCTTCACAGGTTATTTCTGACCCTCTTAAATAAAAAATAAATTACTAACCATTGCCATAGTTATGTAAAAACTATATTTGTACTAAGTAATTAAGTAACTTGCAGCAAAAATAGCAAATCATCATCAGTCGAAGCACACGATGAACGAGTAACTAACTATACGTACTCGGAAGCTACAAAGTTTAACTCTGATATCATTGATGAGATCACCTATATGAAGTTATTTAGCTTCTATAGGACAACTAATAGGACAACTTCAAACCCTTTCACTTTTAGAGTTCTTATTTATAAATTTTAAGTCGATTCTTCCATATTTCCATGTATTAGTTAAATAGGTAGTAAGTATACTGGTTTAAGAGTTGGAATGTATTTTATTGTTTTATATGCCGAATGACTTCATCGTGACGGCCTATAGTTGGGATTGAGTGCAAGAGCACTGCCTAAGGAAACGACGTTCTAAACACACGTAGAAGTAGAGACTAGAGACAGCTGTACATGAGAGTAGAAAGAAAATAATTTTAATATCGGTAAGTTACAAGAAACGTATGGCGCTGAAATATGAACACTGCCAGTTGGCCTTGTCCACAATTTCAAAGTGGCTCAACCAATATAGCCCATTGGGTCTCTCTGAGGGACGAAAGCCGTAACGAGGACATTCCTAGGAGAACTAAAGTGACCGACATAACTCAACGAATTAGCCTGCTGAAGTGGCAGTCCGTAGTGGGCAGGTCAGGTTAGTCGCAGAACCGATAGCCGCTGGGGCAGAAGTGTTCTGGAGAGGAGATCGCGTACCAGCAAGCCCAGTGTGGAAAAGATCTCCAACCCGCTGGGCTGACGAGTGACGACCTTAAGAATATTGCGGGAAGTGGATGGATGAGGAATGCGGAGGACCGTGTGTCGTGCTGCGCTCTTGAGAAGCCCTATATCCAGCAGTGGACACAAACAGGCTGAAGTTACAAGAAAACGCGAATAGAGTTACCTTGAATCGTTAAGTAAAATTATGTAGGTACCCAATATTGGCACAGCGCAAATAGATTACACAAAAAACCGGTTCGACAATCGCCTTCATTGGCACGATACTCTTCATTAATTCACGATATCAAGGCATATGACGCCGAGGACTGTGTTACTAAGTATAATAAAGCATTTAAGTACTATAAAAATTAAACTTTAAGAAACCTCACGTTCTCATTGCGGCTGAAGCTCTCTCGCTAACGCTCCTGGCTTTCATTGAGTAAAATGGGTCTTCATAAATCTCTTGGTAACTAGGTGCAGTAACGTCACTTAAACAGGACGATTTACCATCGGGTGGTTTGGCGACTTATCATCACCTTCGTTTTATGTGCTAATTTGCTAAACTATCATCACGAAAAAAACTATACACGCTTCTGGGCAATATTAAATAATTGAGCTTCCTCCCATCCTCACACCCGAGTTTACAATATAGGTTAAACACCCGTATATTTACGTTGAACGTACGGGCCCGCCAAAAACACGAACCAATGAGTGCTAAAAATAGAACTACGCCCATAACAGCTGCCGGTATCCCCGATATACAACTTCTGGGCGTTGAACGGCGTGTAAATCATACCGGACATGATTTACAAGACCGTATGAAGGTGTTGTTGTAACCGGCAATCTGTTTAGTTCAAATATTTTATGAGATGTGTGCGCAATCCCGTATAGTATGCCGAGAAATGGAGACGGTGTGAATGGACTTCAGACAGCTTTTGATGTTCGACGTACCGACAAACTTAGCAGTAACTAGTAATTACAATATAATCATACTTAAGTACTAACTTAAAAAATAAAAGTAGCATCATTATATCCAGAATAATCATTATATAGTTAATAATTTTGGTCTATATATCATATTATAATGAATTTTACTTTTCCTCTAGTGGATTATGAAACACAGATTCAGTCATAAGTAAGACGTAACCACAGTCCACTAACCACATATTATTACGAAATACTTAAATTGAGATATCTTTGTTAGAATAATAAGCAGATTTAATGTTATAACGGCATAGTTAGTAGTTTTTGATAACTAACGGTAACTAACATCCGATCATAGAAAGCTGTCTGCTTTTGGAAGTCATTAAGTTTTAGGCTACGGAATCTAAATATATAAGAGGAAAAGGTGACTGTTTGTCTGACTGGCTGATCTACCAAACACAGCTCAAACTATTGGACGGCCGCCGGCTGAAAGACATGCAGATAGCTATTATGACATAGACATTCGATAACTTAGAGGAGTTTTGAAAATTCAACCCTTAGGGTGCATAAGTGGGAATAGAGGTTTGAACTTTGAATAGAATTGGGTAGTCCACGCAGACGAAGTCACGGGCATGAGCTAGTCTGCAGATAAGATGGGGTCAATTTGTGTGCAGAAACCATCTCACGACCGAATTTCGGCCAAGCGCAATTGTCTGACATAATGAGCCGGACCATTGTCTAAATTGCGCTGGGTTCATTATACTGAGTCGTCCGTGTTCCAGGAACTATGTAGGTTAAGCTGAATGCACAGCCACGCTGAGCGCCGTCATGTTACATAACTACCTACTACATTGACATATTATTATTATTATGTAGGTTATAGCTAAATCACTATATGCTTACAGCCTGCCTGCTTTCCGCAACGGTGCTCGTCTTACAGCTCGTTCACACATGCTGCGTAAGCGTAGCGCGTACTATTGCGTTGTAATGTATGGAACTGTATGAAACATGGCATACCGCTTGCGTGGCATGAACGTTCACGTAGACGTAATGCGTGCAGTTATGTCTACGGATTCACGCGCGTCACTACGCACATGTCACGTGTACGTGCTGCATACGCAATTGGTGTGAATTGGCCTTAATTCTTGACATATCATTAGTCTTATTACAGAGGTACATGTAGCTTGCATGAAATAAGTAAATATTTTACAATAATTTCAGATTATTTCAGTCACTCGGCGGGCAATGGAGAAAGATATGCTTGGATTTTCTCTAGATGATCAAATCAGAAATGGGTAAATCCGTAGAAGAACCACAGTAACCGACAGCGCAGTGGGTTGCAGTTCAGCTGAAACCAATGGACCGGGCACATAGTTCTAAAAACTGGTAGATCTTGGGGCCCCAAAATGTGCTAGAATGGCAAACTCGCGCCGGAAAACGCAGCGTTTAAAGACCAAGGAGGTCTTAGATGACTTTATAAGACCAACGACATCAAACGAGTCGGAAGGAGAATTCAGACGGCGCAAGATCTCTGCGTGTGGAAATTCCTACAAGAGACCTATATCCAGCGGACGTCTACCGGCTAATAATGATGATGAGTGTAGGATTACGAACTACTGGTGTAGGATCTGTAAGACAAGGGCCTGAATGGCATACGCCAACGCCATACTGCAGAGCGCGAAACCAACTGCGCACGACTGCAGCAGCGATATTTTCTATAATAAATAGGTATACTACTTAACTAATTATGCTGATTGTTATACCTTTTGTTACGGAGAGTTATTAGAAGAAATAGCTAGATTAGCAGGCGTTATAGCTAGTGTAAAGGCAACTTTATTTTTGCACTTGATTGCACTAACTGTAATGTCGGCTTTTATGTCACCAGCCCGTTCTCGGTACCGTTAAAAAAGGGCATAAGCTTCGAACATGATATCCGATACGTAGTTAGTGTGGTACACGAACTAGGTACCTCCTGCATTATACGCCGATGAGCTTATCATTCATTATACAGGATACACTATCTTTTTTCATATTTAAATGAAGTGCTCACTGGCTACCGGAACGAGTCAAAGAGGCTTGCAATTTTCGACATATAGGTACCTACTTACCGATATATTATGTATTTAATACAGGTTAGTATTTATTAAGTTAGGAAAGACAAAAGGGCAAGTATGGTGCGCGCAAAATAAGTAGTCTGAAGTTGCAAATTAGCGATTTGACTAAGTCAGACGGAGGATTAAATAAATACGTACAAGTTCAGTTGAAATCTGCTTTTTTGGGATTCCGTACCTACCTCAAAAGGAAAATTATTATTTATTTAATATTTAGAAGCTAATGAGACACTACAAACATAAGAGACTTGGTAATATCTAAATCTCAATGATTTTTTTCAACTCTAATACACAACTATTTCAAAATTTTGCATCCCAAAAAATGATCTGAAACCAAACAAACAATTTTAGTAGGTATGTACCTTTCTAAGGTATATAATTAAAGTACTTACTTGTATGCTATATTTTAATAATAACTACCTTCTTACGTACGATCTACTAAGTATGATATTGAAAATAATAAAGCCAGGTACGCAAAATAAAATTGCTATGTAATCATAATACATTCCTTTTACGTGAAGAAATAGACCGTGACGCGACACCTGCAGTCTTCGTAATAGTTACTTCGTTAGTTTTTTATGCCGTCTAAAGACTTGTCCACATTAAAACCACAAACGCACAAAATGCGCGATGGAATCTGTGCGGCAAAACTTCACACTGGATGCTTGTATAATGTAATAATACTAACTTACCAACTCTGGCTTCACTCAAGTTAAATTTTTAAAAATTGGTAAGTGAAGTAATATCCAAAAATCCTAACACTACAAGTCAGGCTTATTTCGATTACTTCGATATTGCTAAAAGCTAGCTCAGCTAGCTTGAAAAATGATGGACTTCATTCATTATTATTCATTTACCCTTAAGGGTGTTACCAAAAATTATACAACACATATTTCTTAATTTTTAAGGGAAGCCTAGTGAAATACCAATTTTCATGGATTTAAATATTTAACTTGAAAAATTGCTGACCTTCATACAAACTTTCATTTCCTATTTAACCTTCTTAAGGGTGGAATTACCAAAAATACTTTATTTGCGACTGCATATGCTATAAGAGAAAATTTTGCAGTGCCTGACAGAATCCAGGTTTTCCATGCATAACTATACTTAAATACTTTAAGTCATAATTATCAGGTAAAATGCTCTACATTATATTGCAGACCCCTTTCCATTAATGAAATAATGGCCTATCAATAATAGTGCAGTGCAGAGCTCACAGATCATTCTGCATACTTAATATAACTCCAAATAAAACAATTTAAACTCTTGAGTTTTACAATTATTATATTATTAAATGATAACAGGCTGGGATTTTGTCTGCGTGGATATAGGTTTTTATCCTGCAGGAACTCTTTGATTTTCCTGGATAAAAGTAGCCTACGGCTAAGTCAATGTATAAACTATCCCCATTTCAAATTTCTCCATTTCAAATTTCAGCTAAATCCATCCAGTAGTTTTTGTGTGAAAGAGTAACAAACATAATTATGTGTGTATGTACACACAGACACACACACACACAAGCTTTCAACTTTATAATATTAAGTGTGAAGTGTGATTATACTTACCTACAATGTTACTCATGTTAGTGGTAACCATGGCTGATGATTTGACATGTTCTCCATAGAAAAGTAGAACTTATTTTCTGAATAAAAATAACTTCATGTGCTAGAATCTCTGCAGATGTGTTGTGAAGTTAGGTACATATTTACTTATCCATACTAATATTATAAATGCGAAAGTGTGTCTGTCTGTCTGCTACGTTTTCACGGCCCAACTGCTAAACCAATTTTAATGAAATTTGGTTGACTTGGGATACATCCCGGGGAAGGACATAGGCTACTTTTTATCCTGGAAAATCATAGAATTCCTACAGGATTAAAAAAAAAAAAACCACGCGGGCAAAGCCGCGGTCATCTCCTAGTCTTGTGATACATACATTCACATTAATGTTTAGATGCATTGGGTACCTAGAGTGTTGATTAACAGATAGTGCTGTGTTGAATTCCATTAAACAGTTGATACATTATGCAGTAAGTATATCTTGAATGCATACTTATTTTTACCTAGCTTGAGAAGGATGATTAGTTACCTACATAAATAGGTAAATGGTTTTTATATTTGTTTTGTTTTTCAGTTCATGAGGAATATTTTTCTCCAAAGGAAATAAAGCGAATACTTAATTTTATGTTCTAAAGATAGAATAAAAGTATAGGTTCAGTCATTAACACTGGGTTCCAACTCCTCAATCTAGATGCTATAATCCCCACCAAAATCAAAACTCAAAATTTATTTCATGTAGCATAACTTAATGTCTCTTATACCACTTCGGAAAATAGATTCCACTGAGAAGAGCCAGCAATAAAATAGCAGGACTCTTTCCAAATCAAAAAATTTACAGCAGACAATACTTAATAGGTAAGTTAATATCAATGTAATAATTTACTACACTATTTATGGGCAACTGCAAGGGTGACTGGTTGCTTTTAGGAATTGTAAGTATAACCCAAACCAACCAAACTGTCCATCTAAACCGTGAGCAATAAGGATCCGCTGTTTGTGAATAGTATAGGGAAAAAGTTTGGTTTCCATCACCTCAATTTCAATTGTGCAGAAAAAAATTCTAATGTAAAGCGGATTATGAATTAAGTTTTTCTAAAAAAACTAAACACCTACATTCATATCCAACACAGTTTAGTGGCACAGACTTTAAAAGGGAGAACAATATTTTAAGTAGTCCCCTCTATAGAAAATAGTTTAGGAAATGTGGACCAGCAAGTCGCCTGTAAGGACATAACTAGTTACTTCTACTAAAAAAAACTAAACACCTACCTTCATATCCGACACAATCTGCTGGTATAAATTCCACAAGGGAGAGCAATCTTTTTCAGTAGTTCCCTCCATTGTCAAAATAAACACTATACCGACACAAAAACACGATCAAGCACAGAGAATCACATTGCACAGCGTTTCGTGTGCGCCATAATGATAATACAGCATCTGTTGCATTTTTGAGATGTTAACAACAAATTATTATATTTAGCACTCATATAATTACTACCCACATTTCACTTTTTATTAAATACAAGACACAGTGCTAGGTTTTAAACTAACAAATCAATATTTATAAACACGAACGAATATCCTCCATTGAGATGGTAAACGCGAAGATATTAAGACTATGTTCTTGACAAATTTTACGTGAATACGCACCAGCAGAAAAAAGAAATATTTATCTGAATTAATTTAGTTATTTATCAATGTAAAGAAAGCTATTTTTAACACGTTTTCATACATAAAACACGGTCAAAAATTACTTTAATTCAAACACGCAAAACAAGCAACGAGCGATAAAACAAGCGCTGACAACTGGCCGGAATGAATTTTGTTCATTTTTAATTTTCTGTGTTGTGAACATAGTGAATGTGTTGCGTTCAGACTTCAGTTCACAGATTAGGTATTAGTTATTCAGTTCATTTCATTCACTCAGACTCACTGACCTTTATTGAAACAAGTAGGTACACTGGACTTGTTTTTGTAGCAACTTGATTGTCACCATTTTGGACGTTTGCACTCATTAACCCCCGACCACACCCCCGACCTAAAAAGATGGGTGTCGTAAGTTTAACATATGTTTATCTGTGTGTTTATGTATCTGTCTGTAGCATCGTAGCTCCTAAACGAATGAACTGATTTTAATTTTTTTTTTTTGTTTGAAAGGTGGCTTGATCGAAAGTGTTCTTAGCTAATTATAAGCCAAAAAAAATCGGTTTAGCCGTTTGAAAGTTATTAGAAGTTTTGTGTCAGGGGTTTTAAAATTTTTCAATTGAAAATATGTTAGAGCTTCGCAGTGAGCTTTTTATATATTGTGAAACCGATGTTTTTATTGTTGTTTCTTTATACAATTGTCTCTTCCAAAAGTATGTAGGTACTGTAGAGCGGGGATTCTTATTGTTTTAGCCAAAATATATACCTACCCAGCTTATGCCTTCTTGGCATTTGAACTCAATTTATTATAAAAAAAATATATACCTACCCAGCTTATGCCTTCTTGGCATTTGAACTCAATTTCTATCGCTACAGTCAGTGCAAGAGTAAATTCAGTTGTTCGTAGCGTGCGTGACGTTCAAAGATGTCGTAGGGACTTCAAATCCAATGCGGTGTCATTCCGGGCCAGATATCCTCAGTGAAGCGAGTGAACAGCACTGACGAGAAGCAGCTTCCTTGTGGTGTCTTCTGTTCCTGAGGAAGAATCGGATGGCCCTGAAAATTTGGGGAGGCGTTGATGTGGTGGTGATCTTGTAGAGCAATCCGCTATACCACACACGATCAAAATAAAAATGCTTTCTCCATGTCCAGGAAGACTGCCGCTACCTTTTCCTTCTTATTCATGGCCGTCGTGAATCGTGATTTATTGTAGAGAGCAGTATATTCTTTGATTGTGTTTAAAATAAATGTTGCACCCTGGCTAGCTGGTGCGCATTTTGTATGGTACCTACACCTTATCTAGCGTAATAATTGTACGCAAACTGTCAAATATCGCGGCTTTAGCGACTTGAGTGTAGAGCAGAATTTGTATCTATGCCGTCTATGGTGAATGGTGATGGGTCGATGATTTTGACTTTGACAGTTTGTTGCTGACTTTTTTGAATTTTGAACTGATAATTTGAACTATTTTTTGAGGATGTTCGATGTTGCAAAGACATCGATAATAGCATCGATGTTGACATCGACAGCCCTACATTAACACTCGATGTTTATTTAAAATTGAAATTCATACTATCGTGAAGAGTTCAACTATTCAAATTCCAAATCACCTGGCAGTGCAGTTCACAATGTGCAGCCTATCCATCGAACACACGAGACCTGAAGAGTTTTCCCACTGCAGTAGTTACCTAAAATCGAATATCAATTTGCTCATAACTAGTCTACCGATTGATCGTATGATAAGGCACATTTTACAAAAAAAATATATATTAGGTAATGTTAAATGTAAGCTAGAGTGGAGTTAGGTAGTATTTGGTAATCAAGCTGACCTTTCTTATTTTCTATTGTAGATTGATCACCGATCATCAGTGTCACAACTTCCAATTATTATGTAACTAATAGTGTTATCAATATTATGATGTTTGATAATACATTGTTTTTAGCCAACTTCCAAAAAGGAGGTGGTTCTCAATTCAGCCAGTTTTTGTTTGTTTGACATATTGCATTATCGATGTGTAGACATCAATTTTTTAACTTATCGACGATCATCGAACATCCCTACTTTTGACATATGACACTTGTATGAGTATATTATATGAGGGCGGTTAATTGGTGGTTAATTGTTTGTAAAAACGTTTGTTTTTCTTTATATTTCTTTCTTGTAATCAAGCATGTTTTAACATGTTTCGTTGTTTATTCAATTAATTTACTTGTTTATAAAATGTCGGAGGTAATAAACCCTGGCGGCATCAGAGCTGGTTGTATATACCGGATTTCCCTACAAAACTTTGTGTAAGTTACAATATTTTACGCGCCATATAAATTATGTCGATCTTATAGATAAAAGTCAATAGGATAGTATTCAAGGACGTAACCAGCTACCACTTCAGCATAAATATGTCTACAACAATATAATAAATGATAAATTGGCTGACTCATAATAATTAAGTCAGGTCATAGAGTAGGAGTCAGGTTTTCGAAGCTTAGCATTCCAAGGCCCGAGTTTCGATGCTTCATCGAAAAAAAAGTTGTGATCAAATAATGTGTTTGATTTGAATGTTTGTTGTGCATAACTATCTAAATGTTCAAGTCTGATAAGTATGAAATAAAACAAATCAGTTACAAAATTTCCTTATTAAACTTTATTTTGAGGACCTGGTAAAATTAATTACTTAGTAACATTTTTCTCCTTAATTTTTTTGCTGTTTTTCATGAAATAAATTGAATAAGTTTTACTTTATTTCATATGTACAATTTATGAATATTGTGCTGCATATGTAACCGCTGAAAAAGCTCGGCTTTTTCCTATAAATATGAAAACCAAAATACAGTTATGCTCACGACAACTCTGGTTTTACAAAGAAATCCTTCCAATATCTGGGGTTAATCCTATAAGCAAAATTCCAGAGCTCAAGCCCTTTGCGGAATGGTTCACGCAAACGTAGGCCAAAGTTATCGTGTCACACCACATTACATTGAATTCGCATGTCCCCTGCATATTGGTCGCTTTGAATCGCCTACGTAAGACATCGCTTTACATATAACTATTTGGTTAATGCATAGCTCAACTTTTATTTTGTATTTTTACAGAACTTTTAAGCAAGTGACACTGTTTCCTGGCAAATCGTTAAACTTAATAATTGGGCCCAATGGTACAGGAAAATCTACATTTCTGAACGCAATTATTTTGGGCTTAGGAGGAAGCCTTGGTGCCATCGGAAGAGCTGATAAGGTAATCATCATCTTCAACCAGTAGACGTCCACTGCTGAACACAAGTCTCTTGTAGGGCACTGTCTGACTGAGACGGCAATGGTGGCGCGTCCAAGCGAGCCACCAACAAAATGTATATAGCTCGATGGAGTGCACTCCACTTGGTATCTTCTCAATTGCGCAACCAATCTGATAGCAGTGCCTGGGATCACCCAGTGGTGGCGCAACCACTAATATGTACGATTTGGCGTCTCACCCACTCAACTCAACCGGTTGTGCTGCCAGGGATGCCGCTCCTGTGAAGTAATTGTTTTCATTATAATATGATTGTCTTTAGTTAGAAAGTGGCATGATATGTCTTTTGGTTGTCATTGTCAAAATGTCCTTTGATGCCCATTTTGTAACTGGAGACCCTGCTCTGAAGTTTCTCGATTGATGAAGACACCACAGGGGCGCGATCGTTGGCGCCACCATGGAGTTCTAGTGAGTTATTGACCTTAGGGACTTCCACAACCCATATATCCTTGTAGAATTTTATTTATTTTTTCAGCTAGCAGCATATGTGAAAACTGGAAGCAGTGAGTCGAGAATTGATATTGAATTGTATCAAAAGCCAATGCAGAAAAATGTCATTATTACAATGATTATTAACAAAAAAAATTCTACCACTTGGTATATCAACAACAATACTGTGGACAAAAAGAGAGTTCTGGAGTTAATTGCAAGTCTACACATACAGGTTAAGAGCTAGTTTATTTAATTTAAAACAGTTGCTTGGGAGGCGAATCACATCACACTATCACACTAATATCACATCACATCACATTATAATATTATAAAGGCGAAATTTTGTGTGTATGTATGTGTGTGTGTATGTTTGTTAGTCCTTCACGCAAAAACTACTAGACGGGTTTGGTTGAAATTTAGAATGGAGATAGATAATATCTCGGATTAGCACATAGGCTACTCTTTATCCCGCAAAATCAAAGAGTTCCCACAGGATTATGAAAAACCTAAATCCACGTGGACGAAGTCATTAGCTAGTAAGTAAAAATTTTCTGTTGGGAATTTAACTCCTTATTCTTTATTTATTTGCATTCATATCTTACATCTCTCTACTCTACACTAATACCATGAGGTACAGTTTGTAAGCCCTAAGTTCGGATGCACGGAATAATCTAAACTAATAATCCGATTTTGAAATTTCTTTCACAAGTAGATAGCTACCTTATTCCCATGTGCTACAGGTCATACATTATTTTGGACTAGAAAAAGCTAGTCTAACTTAGGGCGGGAAGGCCTAGTTACAAAGGGTGTATCAATCAATGGTTCTACATAAGCAATGGACAAATAAATGGCCAATTTTTGAGGTGCAAATTTGGACTTTCGTGCCTCGGCACGTTTCGTAACATTTCATAGTAATTAATGCATGCGTCAGTGTGCGAGAAAGATCACACTGAAATATTTCACGCTGTGTTAAGGCCGGCACTAGGCTTCCTAAATTGAATCCAAGCAATTCGCCACCTATATTTACTATAGTAGGCATTTACTATTAAGTAGTAATAGTGGCGCGGGAAAAGGCCAGGTCGAGCTGTGGACGCATACCGCTTGATAGGAATCGAAACGCTTGTCATTCACAATCGCCGCGTTTTGGCTCGATCCGGCACATCTCATTAGGTCAACTTTTATGCTTTTCCAATTAGGTGGAAAACTTATGCCAGTTTCTTCCCCAAGACAAAGTACATGACTTCGCGCAAAAGAATCCTCAAGAGCGCTTGCGCGACACCCTCGCCACTGTGGGGTCGCCAGGCAGCGTGGAGCAGCTGGCCCAGCTGAAGGACCTCCGAGCTGAGCAGAAGGACATCGGCACCAGGCTACAAAACAATGAAAAGGAACTGCATGAACTTGAAAGAAGAAACAATACGTAATTTATATTTTATTTCATTTCAAAAACTAAATTGATGTTTTGTATCCATTAAGCCGCGATTCCATTATGCAAATGACTTGTATACAAGTTGCAAGTTGCATGCTATTTGTATAGTGGAAACCATCAGCTTGCAAACAAGTTGCAACTAGGATGCAATTAGCTTTAAACTTGTACACACAACACTCAAGTCAAGCTTTTTTGTTGCCAATTCAAATCACTTGCACATAAGTGTGACGTCATACTTGCATGCAAGACATGCCTAATAGAATCGCGGCTTAAAGTGCTTGATAGCTTGTTTGACTACTGCACATTCCTCAATAAGCTAACTTAGAGCAAAATACAAAGGCGACTTACTTAAATTAAGACAAAAATATATAAATAATTATTCATTTGGAATCAATAATTATTTTCCAGTGATTATTATTAGGTAACTAAAAGTCATAATATTCACGAATTAGGAGTATAATCACTACCCAGTACCCATACTATAAATGCGAAAGTGTTTATGTTTATTGGTCTGTTCTTCAATCAAGTGACAATGGGGCTATGGATTGATGTGATTTTTTGAATGGATATAGTTAAAGTGGAGAGTGACATAAATAACTCATATCACATACAAATCTATCCCGGAAAATTAGTGTGCCCAAAAAATTCAATCCACGCGAACGAACTCGCGGGCATGAGCTAGTAAAATTTACTATTACGTAAATTTAATACTAAATTTTACGTAATACTATTTGTTTTATTTTCAGACTTAAAAGGGATATTGAAGCAATGAAGCAAAGAAAGGAAATGGAAAAGGAAGTACAAATTTGTGAAGTGAAAAAGCTGTGGCTTGAATTCCTAGAGCTTAGAGAAAAGATTAGGGAATATAATCAGGACTATAAGAAGCAAGAACGTAGGAAAAATAATATAGATAAAATTATGGCACCACTCCAAAATGAGTTGGAAAATAGTAAAAGAGAAGTTAATACATTTGAACAAAGGTGGCAAGCTGTTGTAAGTACCTATATACCTATAGTATAATTTGTATATGTAAATATAACTTCCGTTCCCTGGCGGCCAGGTATTTCAATCCCGGGATTGGGCTAAAAATTTGTTGAAAAAAAAACGAATTGACAATAGGTATAGTGCGTTTCATTGAATAGTACCTATGGCGTTATGTTGGCTCCCCTGTCTGTCCAAGTCATTGGCACCATATTTGCATAAGAAGACACAGATTTTGTTTATTTTCATTTGATTTTCCTGAATGAATGAAATGAAAATCAAAAGAAAATAAACAAAATCTGCGTCTTCTCATGCCAATATGGTGCCAATGACCACCCAACAGACAGGGGAGCCAACATAACGCCATAGGTACTATTCGATGAAACAACTATACTGGCAAAAACAGCAAGTGTCTTATGAGAGGTAAATAAGGGAGAAAATTTACATGACAGAAAGAGAGGTCATAAAATAGGTTGCAGCTTTACTTTATTAGTCGTAACAAGAGCCGCTATTTATTTAAACTTGAAGGTATTATTATAGATTTTATGCTACAATTTCAATCTGCCAAAAATCTAGAGTGATTTTCATTTCTGCATATCTAACTGATTTAAAGCTTACATAACTTCTTCGTTTACTCTATTTCAGAATTCGCAGATCCATAATTTAAAAGAACAGGTAACAGAAACTATCAACTCAGTCAGAAACCAAGTATGCGAACTTGAGCATATTGAATCTGCCTTCACAAAAAAAATGCAAAGGTATAAAAATAGAAAAAAAGAATTAATTGAAGAGAAATCAAAGTTGGACAAGTTGAACATGGACAAAGCGGCGTTTGAGGAAAGTCTTGGAAATAGTAAGAATGATTGTCATAAATTAAAAAAAAACAACCTTTTTTTTGTGAAGAAAATCCATCATTTAAAATAATCATTAAATGTCACTTGCTTTGACGGTTAAGGAAATCATCGCAAGGAAGCCTACATACTTGAGAGTTCTCCATAATGTTCTCAAAGGTGTGTAAACTCTGCCAATCCGCATTGGGCCAGCGTGGCAAAGTATGGCCTAAACCTTAATCATTCTGAGAGGAGACCCTTGCTAGTAGTGGGAAAGCGATGGATTGATTATGACGATTAATGCATTTGGTTGTATTATTATAATAACTTGCTATCATAATGTTTTCAGAAAACGATTTACAACAAGATCTTAACACAACTCTGAAAAGTATAAGTAAAACATCTGCTGCTTGCAATCACTTGAAAAGCCTTAAACATGAGGCGCAACACGAGATCGACAACAACATCATGCCGCGAATGCGACAATACCAGAACAAGTATACCTTTTTTTTAAATTCAGATACAAATTAGTTACTGCAATGTCACCTGGTGGTAAGTGATGATGCAGGCTAACCTGGAAGGGGTATGGCAGTTCTTATTAAACCCATACTGCTTTCTAAATCGCTTGGCGGCACGGCTTTGCCGGTAGGGTGGTAACTAGTCAAGGCCGAGGCCTCCCACCAGACCAGACTGGTTTAGAGATTATAAAATTCCAAACCCCTGCCGGGGATCAAACCCGGGACCTCTCACTAATAAGACCACAGCGCTTACCACAGCGTCAGGGAGGCTGATAAAATCTAACTATTTATAATTTTTATGATAGTGTTTTTTACCTACACTTCAAGGAAATTTCTAATATTTTTTTTAAATACATATCAAAAAGTGCAGAATCTGCAGGATTCGCATCTGAAATTCTGCGGGTTCCGCAATTTTTCAGGTGTATTTTAAAAATATTTACGTATAACGCTAGTCTAAGCCATTCTGCTATTATAAATTCAAAAACGTGTCTGTTTGTCTGGTCTGTTTGTTACTTTTTAACAGCTCAGCCGCTGAATCGATGCCCAGGTTCAGTGGTTCTGTAAAATGTTTATTATTGGCTAAAATACATTGTTGTATAGTTTATTTTTTATCCCAGAGATTAAAATGACAGCTGGGACTTCGTCTGTGTTGGTGCACGCTGGCGGGCGTGCTCTGCCTTTTTGGAGTGTTTGTTTTTAACTGACTGGAAAGCGCTCTCATGGGGTGCCGTGCGTGTGTCGGCGAGCGCCGGCACAGACGGGGTCCAAAAATGTATAGTAACTTGTTACAAATAACTACAAACTTGACATTGGCTAATCTTTGTAAAGCCAGACGAGAAAAAAAAATGACAACTAGAAATGTTAAAGTTAAAAATAATGATACTAGCTGCTCGATTATGGTAGAATGACAACTGCAATGTCACGATCGCAATCACGTTTGATTGGTCGACACTCGTTCACTATTGTCATTAGAAGAGTACCATAAAATTCAGCCAATCACAACAGTTGAGATCAACAATACAAGGGACCTTTGGTATCACATCACACCAATATTATAAAGGAGAAAGTTTGTATGTGTGTGTGTGTGTGTGTGTGTGTGTATATGTTTGTTACTCCTTCACGCAAAAACTACTGGACGGATTGGGCTGAAATTTAGAATGGAGATAGATTATACCCTGTATTAGCACATAGGCTACTTTTCATCCCGGAAAATCAAAGAGTTCCCGCGGGAATTTTAAAATCTACAACCATGCGTACGAAGTCGCGGGCATCAGCTAGTATTTTAATATGATGAAGCAATGTCATTGCTTAAAAAATTTTGCATACTTTTATTTAGGGTACTACAAACGCTTATAGTGATTGTCTGTTACAGAATTCGTAATTTGGAGGATGTGAATGAGAAACGGCTCAGAGCGTTAGAGAACTACAGCCAGGACACGTTTAACGCTGTGATGTGGCTCAGAGAGAATAGAAACATGTTCGAACAGGCTGTGCATGAGCCTATGATGCTCCAAGTAAGTTGATGATTTGTTTATAATTTATAGCACCAGCTTTTTAGGGCTTTTCTATCCTTCTTCACACACACACACACACACACACACACATACACTTCTCCACAAGTCTCCATTAGAATTGGCAGAAGTGTAAGTAAACACTATTCAAATTATGAAAATTGTGTTGAACAGATAAACTTCACGGACCCGAAGTACGCGCGGTACTTGGAGGCCACGGTGTCTGCGAGAGACTTAATCGCGTTCACATTCGAGTCCACCAGTGATATGAACCTGTTCTTGCGAAGCGTGCGCGCTAAAGACATGCGCCTCGTCAACGCCGTGCAGAGCAAAGGCGCGCCGGAACAATCCGATGATATCAGACGCTTGAGGTGAGTAGAACTCCCTCCCTCATCCTCCCCCTCCTCCTCCTCCTCCTTCTGTTGCAACAGGAGGGGGAGGAGGACAAAAGAAGACTACCCACATACTCACCGTATAAACCGCAATACGACGTAGATTAAGTTCGCAGTGGCAACGGTGTCCGCGAGATATTTTATTGCGTTCACGTTCGAGCGACATAAACCTTTTTGCGGAAGGTGGGGACCTTCCCTGCTGGAAAAGGACCTGGACAAAGATTAATTTTTAATGGAATGTGCTGTTGTAAAATAAAGTAAAACATAGGGGACATAGGAGTGTGCCCTAGGACTTTTTGACCTGGTTCACCTTTCTTCTATCATACTGCAAGGGATCGTCAAGGTCTGCTCTCGTATGTAGTCGAAATTCCTCGTCATAACCAATGTTATGACGGGGTGTCTCGGCGGCAGAGAAACAAACTCGAAGTCAAATTAACACCCCGTTTATTTAGTGTTCTTTGTTCATACAGTCGACTTAGTTACTTGGATTATACCGAGCGCGGACCCTAGTGAAGGGTTTAGAGAGCCGGAGTCTCTTCTTCAATCTTTTCCGAGGTCTAACCGGCAGGCAAAAACCGGGTCCGAAGTTAGAGCGGATCGGATTGAAGAGTCGAAACTGTCTTATTGTCGCCAAATGCAACGTTTTATAGGCCCCATACTGCTGATTGATGATTTATTATTTGTGTCAATTTGGTAATAGCAAGTCAGCAATATGCGGCCTAGGCTAGGGTTATAACACCTCCCCCCTTAAACGGAACATCCGGGAACAAAAACGGATGTGAGTATAATCCAAGTTTACAAAAATTTAACACACAGAAATAGAAAACATTTAGAAAAATAAAACATGAAGATTACTTAGAAACTAGAAGCATAAACAAAATAACTTATAAATAGTACATCGAGTACTTTGAGTAAACTATGCTTATTTAAACTAAGGTACTATTTGGAAGTAACAATGATAGGACATAAAAATAAAAATAGAGATGACGGGAGTTTTTACATTATTTCGAAATTTCTTCTTGGTGAATCTGTGCTATGAGGGTTGGTATCCTTAGTATCGTAATCGGAGTTTGTCCTTTCTATAGAATTTTCACAAGTTTTCGTTTTGGATTTAGCTATACAAGTGTTGACGATTTTTATACAACAAGATGTACTACTATCTCTATGTTGATTCAATTTATTACAGCAAAAACACTTACATAATTTATATGAGAAATAAGAAAATACCGAAACTGATATATACTGAATATAGTAGTCATTATACTGAAATAGTAACTATATCTAATATGATAAATATAGGTTTATATCTGACAATTTAATAGAGGTTAGGTATGGCATAGCGTCAACACATTATCATCTACCTTAGCTTTAGAACAATGATCATCTTCAATAATATTAAAATTCTGATGTGGAACATGATTACAGTTGAAACATAGATTTTGAAACATAGAATGAGTTGAAGTATCTTATGGTAAGCTTTTTAGTGCTTTGTCTTTAAAAAAAATTTAAAACAGTTTTTTCAAATAATTATTAATGACTTCATTGCGATGTAATATCAAAATTTAATTTTCTTTTAATGTTATTATTATTTATAGTAAGTAATAACGAGTTCATTAAAACGGTACAGTATTATATACCTACTAAAAATACTATTTATGGAAACATGTAGGTATACAACTACACGTCTAAGATTGCAAATGAAATAGGTAATATCGTAAATTTACATTTTCAGCAATAAAATAATGGCTTTATTATTATTATGGTAGACTTTACAATACTTAGATAGGCTTTTGAATACCTGTTGAAATGTACAAATAAATATAACACATAACGTTAAGTTACAATATAACCTTGCGACATTTGATTAAAATATATCCATCTACATAGGATATTAAGTATTAGTAGTATATTACATTTTTGCTTGATAACTTTTTTATAATTACAAGAGTCAGCGATACTTTACACATGTTCAGTTAATAAGGTCACTTCACAAATTGGATTTCCGACACTGGATTGTATATTTCTTGGTTTACACGAATAATTGTTATTGTTTATCACATTACACACACTTAAGTCTTGTAGCGCTGAATATATTAATTTATTTCGTGTTATTGCCAATAATTTTACGGGTGGATTAATCAATACAAAAGTAGTAAAAAGTATATGATATTTAAGTTGGTTATCTATTGAATTAATATTTTTTACATGTTTATTATTACGATTAATTTATTTCTTTTTAAATGTAGAGGTAGGTTTGAAATGGCATTATTAAGACTTTAATTCATTGTAAATTTGCATTGGACTTAGCGATCGACGGACACGGACGAAGCGATCTGCCGCCTCGTTTCTAATTCGAACGCCCTCATGGATTCATATAGAATGTCCTTCAGGCGTCAGTTTTCCCCTCCACTTTTAATATTCCTGCAACTCAAGGTGAATTCGCATCTTCTAGGTAAGCGCGCTCCATCTTAGACTGCATCATCACTTGCCGGCAGGTTGATTGCAGCCAAGCGCTAGTCTAAATTTAAAAAAAAACTAATCTACGTTTGTGTAACAGTTACCTCGGCTTCCAAACGTACCTGGTCGACACCATAACGGCTCCGGACGCAATACTGCGATACTTGTGCAAGCAATATAAGATACACAGGATACCTATAGGCAACCAGCACACTTACGACAACAGTGACAAGGTGCCTCAGAACATTACAAAGTTCTTCACGGGTAAGTACATAGCACGCGCTTTGCTTCAACAAGTAAAGCTCAAATCAAAGTAAAATGGACCTATACACAGTTGTTTTAAGGTTCAAATTCATATCCCAACCGGAAATATCGTATAATTATAATCGGTATTGCTAAAAAACCGGCCAGTTTCATTCCTAAAAATTAGAGTGCTCGTAGGATTTAAAAAAACCTAAATCCGTACGGACAAAACCGTGGGATCATCTAGTAATCCTTACTAATTTCAAATGCGAAAGTGTCTGCTGTTATAGTCTGCCACCTTTTCACGGTCCATCCGTTTAACTAATTTTGATGAGGTACAGACTAGTTTACATCCCAGGGAAGGACGTAGGCTACTTTTTGTCCCAGAAAATGGGAGAGTTAAACCTTAACCGGACATCATCTAGTAATGATATATTGTATTTTTTGCAGAAAACCACTTATTTTCAATTCGCGTATCGGCATACAGCGGGGCTAAATCTAGCTCTACTAGAGAAATTACTCCCGCTAGGCTTTTGGCTAACACTATCGACCTCGAACAAATCAACAGTTTGAAAAATGAGTGAGTATCAACTAAGATCATCCATACTAAAAGTTCCAATAACTCTGTCTGTCTGTCTGTTACCTTTTCACGGCTCAACCGCTGAACCGATCGTTAAATCAAGCACAGATCTAGAAGGCAGACATAGGACTTTTATCCCGAAAAATCTAATTTTGTAGATTTTAGCTACATTTAGCGTTGTGGAAATAAAATCGTTAGTAGGATAAAAGTTCAAAACGGACAAATCGTAAGACGTGACAGTTGACACATAGAGCAAATATGGCGAGTGCGTTCTCAAAATGTATGCAGTATACTTTTTTAGATTGGCTAACTTAGAAGACATGGAGTCCACAAAGGGTTCAGAGATACAAAAGATAGACAGCAAATTGAGCAGGTTAGAAGATGACCTCAAAAAGCTATGCAGTACTAGAAAACAAATTGAAGAATGGCTTAAAAAGGTATGATACCATCTGCATCAAACTTTTATTTATTTTAGGGTTTCGTACCTCAAAAGGAAAAAGGAATCCTTATACTATAAGTCTTATAGGATCACTTTGTTATCCGTCTGTCTGTGTCTGTCTTTCGTGTCTGTCAAGAATCCTATGGAGTACTTCCCGTTGACCTAGAATCATGTTTGGCAGGTAAGTACTTAGGTCTTATAGCACAAGTAAAGGATAAAATCCGAAAACCGTGAATTTGTGCTTAAATCACAAAAAAATGATATTTTGGTGGGCGAGTCCAACTCGCACTTAACCGATAATTTGTATTTGATGACAATTTTGAAAAAAAAAAATATTACAGATAACATCAAATTCCCGTGATATCAATTTGCAAATCGAAAAAATCAACGATTTGAGTAACGAATGCACGTTCAACATCGACGCCGAGCGGGCGGCGTGCAAAAAGAAACGCAAGGACTGCGTTATCAAACAGCGCAAGTTGCATCAGGAACTGTATGGCATTGTGAAGGGGTTGCAGAAAAAAATGATGAATAAGGAACTGTACTCGGTAAGGACATTCTGAAACCTCTTCATCATGATGCATCAACCCATAGACGTCCTCTGCTAGATATAGGTCCCTTGTAGGGATTTCCTCTCGCCGCGGTCTTGTGCCGCCTGAATCCAGCGGCTCCCTGCGACTCGCCTGACGTCCTTGTGGGGGTCTTCCAACGCTGCGCTTTCGGGTGCGAGGTCATTCCAGCCGCTTGGGACTCCAAACGTTGCCACTTCAGCTTCGCCACTCGCTGAGCTTCATCGGTTAAAACCTTTATAGGTAGGTAAGCTGGGGCAAATCGCGGAAAATCGTTTTTCCGCTCTGTTGACGCAGAATTTCAGCAACTTAATGTTACCGAAATTAACTGTTATTCCTGTAACTCGTCGTAGAATCAGAGAGAATTCCAAATCAAATTCGTGCCAAAGCTTATTTAGCTTCAATCCTACGAGGGATTTTAAAATTGTTTCTATTGAACTTGTTTTCACGGATATCATTTCCACAAAGATATCTTATTAATTGTAATATTTTTATAGGTTAAATTAAAAATCAGCAGAGAAGCGATAGTGGATAAGGAGGCTCAACTAAGAGAACGTTTAATGGAATGTCGTGAGATGGAGGTAAGCACGTATCTGTTATTTTTACGCTTATAAACCAAGGTAGATGAAAAAGCCTAGTGGTTAGAACTTCCTAATCGGAAGTCGGGGGTTCGATCCCAAGCAGCACTTCTAACTTTTCAGTCATTTGCGTTTTAAGTAATTAAATATCACTTGCTTAAACGGTGAAAGAAAACATCGTGAGGAAACCTGCATGCCTGAGAGTTCTCCATGTACTCAAAGGTGCGTGAAGTCTGCCAATCCGCATTGGGCCAGCGTCGCAGACTATGGCCTTAACCTTTCTCACTCTAAGAGACCCATGCTCAGTAGTGGGCCAGCAATGGGTTGATCATGTCAAACAAAGGTTGATACTCGTTGGATTTGTCTTGATGAATAGTTGGTAGAGAAACGTAGTGTATTAAGGTCTTGATGTTGGAGAAGGAAGGTGGTGGGTAAAAGAATGGTACCATACATATTTTACAAGCCAAGAGTGATTCAAATTCTTATTTACACTTGTTACAAGTATACATACATGATACCTTACATAAAAATTGTAGTGCTCGAGTCCGAAGCCTTTACAGCACAGAGTGCAAAAAAATAATAATAAACTAGCCGATGCCTGCGACTTCGCCCGCGTGGATTTAAGTTTTTTGAAATCCCGTGGGAACTCTTTGATTTTCCGGGATAAAAAGTAGCCTATGTGCTAATCCAGGATATTATCTATCTCCATTATAAATTTCAGCCAAATCCGTCCAGTAGTTTTTGCGTGAAGGAGTAACAAACATACACACACACACATACAAACTTTCACCTTTATAATATTAGTGTGACGTACTTGTTAGTCTATCATTATCTATAGATTTGTAACCACTTCAATGCTTCTTATAGGAAATATTGCAAAGAATTCAAAATGTACTACATTCCGCGTCGGCCTCCGCTAAACAAAAGCAGACGGAAATAAAACAGTGTTGCAACAACAAGCTGCCGAATGAAGCTGGCTTTCCCAATAAGGAGACGTTCGACTCGCTGCCGTCTGATCTGCAGGCGATAGACGAGCATTGCTGTGAATTGAGGACCAGGATGGGTCTGTTGGGCTGCGAAGATGAGCAGGTTAGATCTTTTTTATTGTTTGATGAATATAGGTAGTGTTGCAACAACAATCTGGGGAATGAAGCCAGCTTTCCAAATAAGGAGACGTTCGACTCGCTACCATCTGACTCGCAGGCGATAGACGAGCATTGCTGTGAATTGAGGACCAGGATGGGTCTGTTGGGCAGCGAAGATGAGCAGGTTAGATCTTTTTTATTGTTTGATGAATATAGGTAGTGTTGCAACAACAATCTGGGGAATGAAGCCAGCTTTCCAAATAAGGAGACGTTCGACTCGCTACCATCTGACTCGCAGGCGATAGACGAGCATTGCTGTGAATTGAGGACCAGGATGGGTCTGTTGGGCAGCGAAGATGAGCAGGTTAGATCTTTTGTTGTTTGATGAATATAGGTAGTGTTGCAACAACAATCTGCAGAATGAAGCTAGCTTCTTTCCAAATAAGGAGGTGTTCAGGTGTAAGGAGGACTCGCAGGCGACATTGCTCTGAATTGTGAACCAAGATGGGTCTATTAGGCAGCGAAGATGACCGGTTAGATCTTTGTGTGGGCAGGTACCTCTAAGCTTTGCTTCAAAAGGTATTGCAACATTTCAGGTAAAAAAATTGTTAGAATGCATTTCCGAAAATCGCAACCATTTGTAACGTTACTTGACTAAGCTTAGCCGTCAATAAAAATGGATGAAATATTTTTAAACATTTCAGATAGTCAAAGAATATGAACTACGAGAAAAACAGATCAATAAACTGAAATCGCAGGTGCAAAACTCCGCCCAATATAGAAAAGAACTTGAGGACAAATTGAACAAAATAAAGTGAGTTTAATATAATATTATATTTATAGTTCTTCCCGTATATTATTGTTACATGTTTTTTTTTACGAATAACTTGTATCTGAAGAAAAATAAATTAGTTATTGAAGAAAATAAGAATAAGAATAAAATAAGAAACCAAAAAAACGTCTTAATAATATTATGTTATTTTATTCTAGATCACAATGGCTGCCGAAATTGGAAAAATTAATTCAAAAAATCAACGTAAATTTTGCTGACATGTTCGAGAGATTACATTGTGCCGGGGAGGTGCAACTCGTGAAGAAAGGTGGCGAGGTAAGGTTTTTTTTACTATAATATGTACCCCACTTCTTTCAGCATTTAAATATAAAGGCCGGAAATCTTGAACTTTAGGCGTAGAGGGTTTATTAAAAAAACCGACCAAGTGCGAGTCAGAGTCCCACACTGAGGGTTCCGTATTCGGGTGTATTTTTTCGACGTTTTGCACGATAAATCAAAAATAAATAAAAATCTGTTTTAGAAGGTAAAGCCCTTTCATATGATACCCCACTTGGTATTTGAAAATTATTACTTTGATTTAAACACATTTAAATTAATTTTAATGATGTAACCAAAAATTCACGGTTTTCGGATTTATTCCTTTACTTGTGCTATAAGACCTACTTGGCCAAATTTCATTATTCTAGGTCAACGGGAAGTACCCTATAGGCTTCTTGACACGGATCTCAGCGGGGCTTGGGTCCTCTTAGCTGTACCTGCGCAGACT
Source organism: Maniola jurtina (assembly GCF_905333055.1). Taxonomy (NCBI): domain Eukaryota; kingdom Metazoa; phylum Arthropoda; class Insecta; order Lepidoptera; family Nymphalidae; genus Maniola; species Maniola jurtina. Next base: position 6,618,676 of record NC_060033.1, read on the forward strand.
GCAGTGTCAATTTCAGATTGGACTAGGCACTTATTTTGCGATAACTACGTGGAGACTGGAAAGCTATAGTCTTTTATGTTAAAACTCCACAGGAAGACTTCGACCAGTACGGCATCGACATCCTCGTGAAGTTCCGTGCAGAAGAGCAGCTGTCGCCGCTGACGCGCCACCAGCAGTCGGGCGGCGAGCGCGCGCTCACCACGGCCGTCTATCTGATGGCGTTGCAGGCGCTGACGTCCGACGTGCCCTTCAGGTGACCATCTACACGTACTCCGACCAGTGCGGCATCGACATCTTCGTGATTGTCAGACGTTCGCACAATTCAATTGACGACAGAATTTCCCTTCTCAAAATTCTTATTTAATTAACTTTTTTTATAAATTCTGTCCCTTTCCCGGCAAGTTAATGTTTAAGGCTCCGTGCAAACGTGTCAATGATCACAGCCACCAGTGGTTGTTGCGCGCCACGTCCCTCGGTACCACGCAAACGAAGGTGTTTGTCGGCCGCCACTAGTGGTCGGTGGCCGCTACAATTTGTAACACTCTCCTGTTGTAAGTGGCGAGCGGCCGCCGTCGGTCGCACGTCGCGGACACAGTTACGACTTACGAGTGTCCGGGCGTGTCGCAGATACTGAGTCTCGAGTGAACGCCGCTCACTACTCGTGTGCTGCAATTCCGTACAAAGCGTGTTAAAAATAATGTACATTGCATATTTAACGTAAAGGTGAAAAGTGAAATTCCGAGCAGAGAAGTGACGTTTGTTCTGTTCCGCGGCAGATGCGTGGACGAGATCAACCAAGGCATGGACGCGGTGAACGAGCGCCGTATGCTGGAGATGCTTGTGGAAGTCACCACGCAGGGCGAGGCTTCGCAGTACTTCCTGCTGACCCCTAAGGTTATTTTTTCATAGTTTAGAGTTTAAGTGTAAGCAGCACAAAAAGTGATAGTCATGTGATATCAAGTATGAAAGTGTATGGAACGTGTGTAAAGCATGAGTGGTGTGTGTGTGGGGGGAGTTGTGTGGAACCCGGCGCGTGTATAGAGCATTGTGCGGAGCGTTTCTGGTATGTGTGTGGTGCATATGTGGAGCGTTTATAGTGCGTGTGTGGAGTGTGTGAAGCGTGTATGTAGTGTTTGTGATGCGTGTGTAGAATGTGTGAGATGGTGCGTATTTAGCGTATGTAGAATGTGTGTGGTGGTGCGTGTGGAGCATATTGTGTGGTGCGCGTAAAAAGTGGCTATGTGGAGCGTGTGAAGCGTGTATGTGGCGTTTGCGGTGCATGTGGTGGTGCATGTTTGGTGCGTGTGGGGTTCGTGTGTGGTGCGCGTATGGTGCCATCTTTGATTTTCTAGGGTACGAAGTAGGCTACCAGTTCGTTCGGCAACTTGCAGTACGGAGGTGAAGAGAGGTTCAGATCCTGAGCAGACTCTCCGAAATATGTCCTGTAAAGCACCGTTAAGCCGACAACCTTGTTTGAATATTCTCGCTGTATTTCTCTGTAAATCAAATTATTATATTATTATAGTGTTTTAAAACCCCTATTTTATTTGGTTACAGCTCCTACCGAACCTGCAGTACAATGAGAACGTTACGGTTCACACAATCATGAACGGAAAGCACATAATGAACTACAACGATTGGCGATATGACAAATTCCTCCAGAACGCTCGCCGTTACAGACCGGCGTGACTTAGGGTTTCACTTCTTACGTTCTTCTCTATACAATTGATTATTTTAACTGATTTTGACGCTGATTATTTTATATTTTACACCCTACCGGCAAAGCCGTACCGCGAAACGATTAGTTCCAATACGATGCCGCGTAGAAACCGATCAGGGGTATGGGAACAATGAAATTGCCATACCCCTTCCAAGTTAGCTCGCTTCCATCTTAGACTGCATCCTCACTTACCACCAAGTGAGATCGCAGTCAAGATGTATCGAAATCAAAAAATCAATGCCCGAGACTTCGTTCATGTAAATTTAGGTTTGTAAAAAGCCTGTGGGAACTTTTTGGTTTCAGGGATACAAAGTAGCCTATGTTCACTTCCGGGATGCAATCTATCTCTGTAAAATTCAGAATAGGTTTAACAAATGGGCGTTTAAATGCTGTGGGAACTTTTTGAAGTCCTTACATAGACTACATACTTACTTTTAATCTTTTCTTTACCACTTACTTTTTATCACCTTTCCTTAAAACAGGTTACACGGATGAACCATAACAGAGAGACACTTTCGCATTTATAATATTAGTATGGATTGCCTGATGATATCTAACAACAAGCAACATAGTGTAATTTTATTTGTTTTGAAAGGAACCTTGAAAATTGCTCTACATCTCTATAGAGAATTTTGAGCAACTTTGTTACTTACTTTTTTTAACTATTCGACGACAATATCGATCGACGATCTAACCTATCGAAATATTTTATTTAAAATCTATTTTTTTAGCCGTCTTAAAAGGTTGAACAAATGGCAAAAACTAATCGCCGAAACGCGAAAGCGACTTGTTTGCTTTTTAATTCAACTAAGAAAAAATAGATTTGTATTCATGATTGTTAAAAATTTTCAGAATATTATAATTATAAGATAGATGTAATTTTAGGATATACATATTTTGTAAAATAACTGGCCAAGAACATAGCGCTCGCTATGCTAAGTTTTTTTGATTTGATTTATGTATGTAATTATTAAAGTTGCCAAAAATTTTGTAAACGTGTTTGGTTAGTATAGTCAAAAATGCGAAATATCATCACCGAAATTTAATACTAACGCTTCGTGTTTATTATTCGAGCACAAACATTGGGTATCACCTATACTTCTCAACACACGCGGCATTTTTGCGAGTGTAGCGAGCGCTTAGTTCTGGCCGTATCAGTACCTGTGATGCTGTGAAAGACCTGTTTTTAACCTAACTAATTTTATAGTTAATTATTTATTAGGTATCGCCCTACAATGTTATACCCGCTATATGACTCATGTAAGATAATGCCAAAAACTTCGCGTATATCCATAATTAAGCTATTACAGCTGTGCGAACTGAGTCATAAATCATTACGATCATAGGGTTGTAAGAATGCTGAAGAACTTGTCATCGATAAAGGGATGCCATTACGGAGGTAAGCTGGGATGGTGTAACTGCCGATACATATCTTTTTGGTCGTCAGGTATTCCATTCCATCAGCCACTGTATGCGTCCACTGCTGGACATAGGCCTTTCCAAGAGCGTGCCACCAAAGACTGTCCTCCGCCTTCCTCCTCCACCCGCTTCCCGCGACCTTTAGGTCATTGGTCCAGCGGGCTAGAGGTCGACCCACACTGCGCTTACCGGTACGCAGTCTCCACTCTAGAACACATTTGCCCCATCAGATATTGTGGTAGAAAAACACTTTGCCTCGTGAAAATGGGTGTATTGCAATACCAAAGTTTTTCACAAGAGAGAAAGTAAAACAGGAAATTGCGGCTAGGGTTGCCCGCGCTATAATGTTGTATGTATTATAAAAATAGTATAAGTTTTGTAGTCTAGTGTTGCTGTGGTGAAATTAAGGATGTGCCTTTGCAGGAAGCATAACCTCTCCCTCGCTCTTTATAACTAATTGTTCCATAACAAACTCTATTTTACTGTTATACCTACATAAAACCAGAGCATCAGGTTCCAGTCCCATAAGGTTTATAAGTGCGAGCGAGAGGTCCGATCTAGATGACTCAGTTCGCAGGTTTGTACTGTGTAATGGCTCAACCAACTATATATAGTTAATGCCCGTGACTTTGTCCGCGTAGCTTCGAAAACCCCGTAGGAACAAGATGCAATGCATTTCTATGCCTTTCGTCAAGGTGTAACAGACAGACACACTTTTGCATTAATAATATTATTACTACTTAGTAATAATATTACTAAGTATATTATATTGATTTCATTATGTAATCAATATTCATGCAGTTCTTTTCTACAGGAAATATTATAGTGAAGGTACTGTACTATTTCAAGCCATATCAATTAACTTTAGTTTAAGTTTTGTACAGAATCATTATGTACCAATGAATAAAACTAGCTCTCTTGTACCATTTGACCATAATATCATGGTATCAAAAGTACTTTTTTTTTAAATTAATTTAAGTTTTATGTTTAAGTCGCATTCAACGCGTCACAACGTGGTTCGACGTATTGGTTTGTTATTTTTAAATTATTTTTCAAAAATACTTGTTTGTTTCTTTAGAAAAAAAAAAATTGGTTATAAAAGTACTTGTTAATGCTGCATTTGCCCACGTGGTTTAAAATAAGTTTAATTAGATGACACTGTAAATAAATACTCTTATGTTCATAATTCCTTTTATTACCCAATCCATACTTACACCTAAAATGATAGTCACAGCTCCTGCTTCTTACAATATTATGTAGTAATGCGGGTCTTCTCCGTTTGGTCGGAACGACCAAGCGGGGGTACGGACCTCGAGGCATGGCCTCCTTACCCGGATGAGGCGCAGGGCAACTTTGTACCCTGGTGACATCTTACAATACACTACACAGTTACACAGTATTTACAGTACAATATTATGTACCTACTTACTTCACTTACAACTTTGTAAAATTACCAACAGATGGAACTACGGTCGCGGTGTTTCTTTTGTCAAATTAACACAAAACTTACTTTTACTCGGTTTGGCAATAATATTGGTATCTTTCTCATATTATTATTATAACGCCTCTCTTATGGTATTCTTCTCTCTGGGCTGGTTTCCGCACTGAAACGTTTCCGTCTGTTGTGCGTGTGGTATTGTAACAGGACTGAATAAAACGGCTACCAAACCGTATTTTAATTAAAAAGTCACTATTGTAAGTACTTATTATTTAGTAACTGTTTTGAAAATGAATAATTGTATTGTAATATGAGTAGGTAGTTTTTTAATAATATTGGTAAAATAAAAGTACAACAGTATTTGAATATAAAAATTGTTTATTGCAATAAATAATAATATTTTTAAATGGCAGTTTTATTTTTTTATTAAATTACAGAATACAGTCAGTATTTAATTTTAAACCTTGTCGGCATATTGCACTGTTGTCATACTAACTCAACGCACCAGCTTGTCCACTGTGGATGTCCACTGAAGCAGAGCGGTTTGGAGATGTGTTCGGCGGACCAACCACATTATTATTACGTGATCAAATTAAAATGTCATGGACGTGTTTAGCAAACCAATCGGATTATTCAAGTAATAAATCTTATAACGTCATATTTTGGTCATTGAACTCGCCATCGCTACGTTTCACTTCGTCGGACAGGCACACTAACTCGTAGTGTAGCGCGGCGGAGGCGTATTTAGCTTAGTTAACCAATCAAATAAGCGGGCTCTACACTCGCGGCGCGAACGGCCGCGAATGCCCGCGACAGCTGCGAAACACGAGTTCACGCCTTCGCGTGTCGGTTTTTTGGTCCGCGACAAAGGGTTTGCGGCGCGCGAACGTGAACCATCGTCAACGTCACGAACAAGACTGAAGATTTGCGAGTGGAAGGACACAGTTCACGCGTGGATCGCAGCATGCATTCACGGCGTGAAACAACGGCGCGACTTCGCGTGCGAGTAGAGCCGGCTTTATAAATATATAGACAGACAGACAGTGTGTAGAGTGATAAACTTTAGAGGACGGATACTCTTGTGGTTTGCAGCAGAGAAAAATAGAAGGGGTGTTACTGTTAATCTAAAATCTAGAATTGTTTCCTAAAGCAAATATTTTTAAACTTCGGCCTACTCAAGAAAGCACTTCGTATGTAAACGGGCCCTGTTTTCCTATAAAATATATTAGTAATAGCAGGTATAAATACATGATAATCGCCATAATTCTTGTAATTAGCTCAATTTGTAATATTATGCCAAAACTGTATTTAGATTATTCAATCATCACATTACAGCTGTCTAATTTTAGTGTTAGGACCACGTACTAGCGAGTGGCATGTGAAAGCTTACTGTGCATAGTAATAACATTATGTAAGCACATTTACTTTTCCATCTGCACCCCTTTCCCTGTCCACTGTTCGTCTAACTTCACATCGCAATCCAAATCCCTCAACGCAGATTTGATATCGAAGCCGAAATCTTTTCCGAATTTCCCGTAGCTTTGGTTGAGCACGGCTTCGATACCCAGCTCGTGAAATTTGGGGTTGTGCTCCTTGTGCCTGGCTACCATGTTGCGGATGGCCCAACAACCGTTTTTCTGGAAAATGCAAAAAATATTTTAAGTATAGGATGTACCAGCTATACTTATCCATGTATGATAACTCTATGGTCTAGGTAAAACTAGTGTTGATTAGGCTCAAAAGGGCCAGAACCCATAGCCATAAAGCCAATTAAAAAAATAGTACAGATTATTCACGGACCTGAACACTCGCGTCATCCGCGTGCACGGTGAGGCACTCCACGATGACGTCCGCTACGCCGCTCTCCAGGAACAATCTCCCGTGCTCCACTTCGCGCAGGCTCAGCGCCGATATGCATTTTAGTATTAAAGACGCCGCTGTTGCATTGTTCTGAGTAAAAAGTGAAAAAGGATTTGAGTTTTTTTACACCTTTTTTTGGGTTCCGTACCTCAAAAAGAAAAAAGGAACCCTTATAGGATCACTTTTTGTCTGTCTCTCTGTCCGTCTGTCGTGTCGTTACTTGCCGTTAACCTAGAATAAATTAAAAATCCGAAAATCGTGAATTTGTGGTTACATAACGAAAAAAAAACTAAAATGTATTCATGACTGAATAAAGTAAAATACCGAGTTGGGTATCATATGAAAGGGCTTTACCTGCACTTTCTAAAGCAGATTTCTATTTATTTTTATGCATGATAATTTTTGATCTATCGTGTAAAATGTCGGAAAAATACCCGAATACGGAACCCTCGGTGGGGGAGTATGGCTCGTACTTGGCCGGTTTTTTTTTTGACGTAGCTCTCAAACGGACAAAAATGGTAAACCGTGTATTGGAAAAGGCTACAAGAAGAGATTGGAACTTACGGAATGTCTTCTGAGAAGGGAAACGATGATAGGCACAATCCCACTTTTGACGAGTTGCCGTTTGACGTCATCGTTGCCTGCCAACGCCGTTATACTGCGAAATGAAATCCCATTATTTGGATAAGTTAGTGGCAATAAATCAATAAGTATAAACATACATTTTGTAAAATCAATACAACATTGGAAGCCATGGAAACTAACAAATTGATTAATCGATAATCAAGTAGTCCTATCTTCAACAACTGTTGATTTGTCCCCAAATTGTTTTAAAATATATTGGCTACTTATAAAGATGGTGATTACCTCTCATTCGGTGACAGAAATTTTGGACTGACAACTATGCAAAACTGGGACAGGCACAATAGAGACGTGTTAAAAGGAGACATAATCGGTATAACCGATGACAACACGTCTATCACCAAGAACTGCATCATAAAAGTGAACCAAACTGCCTGTAATGATTTCAGTGACAGCACTGATCAGTTAAAACACAGAACACGACACATAAACTACTGGAAATCAGAGCTACACAGAGCTATTCAAGACATCGATGCTGAAATCAATATATTGGAAGCACTTCGCCAACAGCTCAAAAATGCTATGGACACGCTCAATATACCTGAATATATAACAGAAGAATGCCTCCATCAGAGAGGTAACAGAATGCAATCTGACATGGTATATGACGAACCACAAGATGAGCTATTCAAAGAATCTGTACTCATTGAAAATGTAAAGCGATTACATCGAGAAATGTTAAGAGACATAGAGAATCAAATGCAAATGAATGTGGCCGCAAAGCATGCGTTAGAACGAGACTGGAGCAACAAATATTTGGCATTTAAGTACGAAAGCCACAATTCAGATCTCGAAACTAAGTCTGATAACGTTAAAGATTCAGCCGGAGCCACTAGACTCGCTGAAGGACAATCCAACGTTCAGACGTGGGAAGAATATACGGTTACAACATTAGAACAATTTAAAACCGCTATAGACCGGTCTAAAGCGTTGAGGGAAAAAGTTGACGCAGTATTGATAAATTCTGCAAGAGATTTGCGTTCTCAAGACATAAAAGTGAATAAGGCGTTAAGCCAGAGAATAGCTCGAACTGAGCAAGTGAAAACTGAATTGGAGAATCAATTGCGATTAACCTTGGACAAGATTGTCGAGACTGAAAATATATTGGAAACGTTACACGAAGAAATGTTGAAGGTTTCGCAAAGGATTCAAGTAGCGCAAACGAGGTTGAACGTTAAAAACTGCCGACCGAACGTTGAGAGTTGTAGAGAAGGATCTTTGATAGGCTTGATCGAGGAAGTTAGGGACTTGAATGACAGTATGAGTTTGTTACAGAAGCGATCTTTAGAAATGGAGAAACTGAGAGCTGACTTGATACACGAGCGGTCAAGACTAGAAAATGAAATTATAGTCAAAAAGAAAACAATTTATATTGATAATGAAAGATGTTTGTTTCTGAGATCGCATTTTCAATCCGCTGAAAAATTGTGTGGGTTTTAGATAAGTATTTCAAGAACCAATATACCTACTGTGTTATTTACTATTAGTAAATAACTTACATAATATTGGTAATATTCTAAACTCTATCTCTAAATATTCTATTAGTAATCCAAACTTTATAAAATTGCTTGTGTGTGTTCAATATTTAATAAATAAATAAAACAAATTAATTGCATCATGTTGATTTTTTTTTAATTTGTGAGATATTGTAATGGCAGTGATCCGTTGCCTCACATCATAACTTATATCAAGCCTACAGCAGCCCACCCTATAGCTTAGATAAGAATTTTCGTGACCATTCCTTGATAGCTATTAGGAATTTTCGTTCAGTACAGTTGTTGGTCTACGGAAAGGATAAAATCCCGGTCCTACGGAACATAAGATTATCTACATCACAAATGACATCAATTCTCTCATGAAGACTAAGTGTTGGACCTATGTCCCCGCGCAAGTTTAAAATCCAGTGGTTTTCCCGTGAGAATACACACCCATGTAATGATTCCCTCCATGATGTGTCCGCCAATGGCGACAGTTTGCTAGTTTGCACTTTGCAGTATGACTGTTAGGTTGTATTTATCGGCCAAGACGGTGTGAAGCACGTCCTCGTACGCCTGCGCACACAGCGCGTGGTGCACTGATAGACTGGACATTGTTAACATCAGCTGCGAAACTATTGCTGAAGGGGAAAGAAGTGTAGGTACCACTCACAGCTTGCTGGCCTGCAGTATGACCGTCACATTGTCGTAGTTATCGGCCAGGATGGTGTAGAGCACGTCCTCGTACGCCTGCGCACACAGCTCGTGGCGCACCAGTAGAGTGGACATCGTTAACATCAGCTGTGACACAATTGGTGCTTCTGTGTTTTCTGTAGGAGAAAACCAATGCCACTGTTTTTGAAGTGAAACTTCTTTATACACGTAGAAAGAATCAGCATTGGGTTTACCGCATAAAGGTAATTTTATGAAAATGGTGGTACTCGTATGACAACGCATTATGGAACAGAAGTAATTGTGACAGATAATTGTCACTGTTTAGCCGATTGCTTTGAAGAAATTGATAAGACTGAAGGTTCTGGTGATCATAAAAAGGAATCTCGTCAAAATTAAAAAGTATAATAAACCCACTTTTTGAATTACATTAAATATTTTACCTTACCTACCTTTTAACAACTTAGTGAGTGTTTCTAACAAATTAAGGCCCAAATCTCTTGCATGTTCATGTGCCTTTCCAAACTCAACTCGAATGTCATCGTCAAGTGTAAATCTTCTTATAACTTGAAGTGTTTCACTGAGTAACTGCAATTTAAAAAAAACGGTCAAGTGCGAGTCGAACTCGGACACGAAGGGTTCCGTATCATCATATAAGAAATAACATTTTTTGTTCCCACACCTAGCCCACCATGCACTCGTGACCTCAGGGACCGCGGAACACAAGCAAGTTAATGGCGGACAACGCCATCTATGGTGTTTAGTAAAAATATTTTTGATTTTTGAATTATTAATTTACTTGTGCTATAAGACTGCTACCTGTCAAATTACATAATTCAAGTCAAGAGGAAGTACCCTATAGGCTTTGATTCTCATGGTCTTGACTCTTGACAGACAGACAGACAGACAATGAAGTGATCCTATAAGGGTTCCTTTTTTCCTTTTGAGGTAACAGAACCCTAAAAAATTGTTGTTATTTTGTGCCTAACTCTTAAAATGGGTATGTAAAGGGTTACCTTCTTATTTCTTTTCCTCATTAGTAGCTTTTTCAGGTTGTTGCTTATGTTTTTATCAAACAGTTTTTGACGATTAATTTCATGTTTAATGCAACAAACACTTATCCACTGTAAGGTTGATATTAATATTGATTCGTTTTCTATACTATCTAGTGTACTGAAAAGAAAAAATTTTTTTTTTAACTTATTTAGCAGAATATCTTCATAATATTTAATACATCTAAGTATTAACTTATATTTACAGCATTTTTATGAACGAAGTATGTTACTAAGTTAGCTTTAAAAGCACTTGAAAACCCAAATGACTTCATCAGTATGTAAACTTGGGATGACATAATTTAAATTTTAACCACTGAAATTCAACTGATTGAAGAAATATTAATTTTACTAAACTTGCCTTTTAAATATAAATCTCTAACAGTAGTATAGAAGCAGGCGTTATTTTGCAGAAGTCCATGACATACAAGGAACCAAAAGCTTAATTTGCTATAATCCGCATAATAAACATGCAGAAAAAGCCAGCCACCAAGCAAGCCACACGCACCACCACCACACAGCACCACACAAATCCCAACACCACTCGACACACTTTTCGCCCCAACACTGGAGCTTTCTCAGGAGATGTAGACCTTACAATGCCTAATTGCAAAGTCACTTTTGCACTACGAGCCTCACTGGGATACGGGCTATGGCATATGGTGAGGGCAGAGGTGGCTACAGATCATCTCCCATCGGGTTGGAGTGCACCCTGGACGAGTTTGAATGTAAATGCAATGCTAAACTTACCTTTTAATAATATTTGTGCCTCTTTCATCAAGTAAATCCGGCTGCATCTCCATCAAAGCTATTAAACTATTCAAAGTCTTCACAACTAGAGATTCATTATATTTGTTCTGTTCTTGGCTGTATACTTTGAGTTTCACTTCCAAAAGATCTATTAGAGTGTTGTAGGCACCTTCTTTACCCGCTCTCAGTCTGTGTGCTATGTCTTTATTGCATTCTGCCTAAAAGTTTCAACAAATTTTTTTTAGATATTAATAGCGAGCAGACTAGTTAGCATGTCTGATTACTGCTGTCCCTAAACATATGCATCATGAAAAATGATCAATTTTTTTTGACAAACCTATTCAATTTGTAAATTTTTTATTGTTTATTGGATAAAAATAACATTTGACTAAGATGAAAGATTTAAGCATGCAGGAAGGAGAAATTGTCAATTTTATTAATTAAATGTGTACAACATACCACCAAAATATCTAACTCTTTTATTATTAGACTGTCGTCCACATCATTTGTATTGGAAAGCTCCTTTAGTTTCTCCACAGCAGACACAACCAGGTGGTTATCACTTGAACTTAGCACTAGATCTTTGATTATGTTAGAGAGGTCCACACCCTGAAAACGGAAAATGTTTTTAATAATAAATAAAAATAAATTAACAAGTATTATATCACAACACAAGACATAATTCTCACATTATTAATCTCTGTTTAATAAGGTTTTTAGGCGGTTTTGACGGCTTGCTAAGCTTCCCGGGAACAGATATAGGATGTTTATCCCTACTAAAGATTTGCATAAATACCACCCTATTAGTTCATCTAGTGCCTTGTAAGTGCGGAAGACAAAAAAGGAAAAAAAGCTGTACCTGAGCTTCAAATTGTGCCACAGCCTCTTTAACTGCTTCTTCTGGACTCAAATCGAATTCTTCTATGTTTTCCTTAACGACTTCATCGTATGTCTCTTGAGTTATCACACGCACCATTTTCGTATTGTTACTTGTGAGTTTAAATTGAGTTAAGGATTTGGTAAAGAAATTTAGTTTTTTCAAAACAAATTGCAAGCAGCCGGGTTTTTTTATTACAGCTGTATTCACCTATTCACCACACTATTCACTTTTCAAGTTTTCAGAGATGACAGATGTTTGATATTTCATTTGACTTTGACGTCTATACAGATTTGCGAATTTTGCGTTTTAAAAGTGAGCTGATTCTTCAACAAAACGTTTCGAATTAGTTATTGTATTGTTTGGTATTTTTTATAAAGTTCGTAGAGATCTTTTTAATCTCAATACACCATGTAGTCAGTCATCTCAGTGTAGAATACTTGAAATTATATGTTTGCGATGCATCGATGGATGCACGATTGTTTTATGTTCGGAAATCCCTAGATTAGTATATTTACAATATACTCTGTGCTAGACATTGACACTGACAATTAAAGGATGACGCATACTCAAAAGTGGCGAGTAGAAAAATAATGCAATTTTTTAATATTAGCTAAAGCAAGCTAAAGAAAAACGCGTAATAAGGCGTAATCCGTAATATTAGAGGAAGTTTGTATGTTTAGGATAATCTTTTAAAGCAAAATGAGTTTTCTGGGGAAGTTATTCGGAGGGAAAAAGGAAGAAAAGGGACCTACGACACACGAAGCTATACAAAAGTTACGGGAAACTGAAGAACTATTAGTGAAAAAACAAGAGTTTCTAGAGAGGAAGATTGAAGGAGAGATACAGACAGCTAGGAAACATGGGACAAAGAACAAACGAGGTGAGCAGTTATCAAGTTAGAAGGTTTTTATTGTGATGTGTGCATAGTAGATATAAAAATTTATGCACTCTTTTGTTGACATCCTGACCTTGTAATTAAAGCGTTTCTAGATTTTTACTGTCCTGATTCAGTAAATATTCCTTATTAAGAAGTTACACACCTAATTGTATTAATTTCTTAAGAAATGTTTATTTTCTATTAAGTAATTTAATCATTAGCATGACTCATTTGTCAAAGTAGCTGGTCTTTAATCTGAATGTGTTGAAATTGTTACCATCTTGTTAGGAGTGCTGTTATAATGGAAATATCTAACTACAATTTCTTAAACAATGAATATCAAAGCAGCACAAACTGCCAGGTCTAGACTTGAGATTTTGCATGAAATTGAAATACTAAAATCTATTATCAAACTTAAATTATGTTGATACTACTTGTAAAACTGAAGCTTGATTCCACAAATGGTCTTTCATCATCATTGTCATCAACCCATCACAGGCCCACTACTGAGCACGGGTCTCTCATCAGAATGAGAAGGGATTGGGCCAAGAACTACCACATTGGCCAAGTGCAAATTGGCAGACTTCACAAACCTTCTTAAGAACTTTATGGAAATCTCTTAGACATGCAGATTCCCCTCACAATGTTTTTTTTTTTTTCACTATAAAAGTTAGTGATACTTACTTAATTGTTCTAGAATGTGCATAATTGAAAAGTTGGGTACTTGCCCAGAATTGAACCCTAACCTTTCCAAACAGGAGGCAGATATCTTAACCACTAGGCTATCACCAATGTCCATGTCTTTAGATCAATCTTTTAAAATCCAACGTTTCAGCTGCGATTGCTGCACTTAAACGCAAGAAGCGATATGAGAAACAACTCAACCAGATTGATGGCACACTCACACAGATTGAGGCCCAGAGGGAAGCCCTGGAGGGTGCAAACACTAACGCGCAGGTGCTCAATACAATGAGGGATGCAGCAAACGCCATGAAACTGGCTCACAAGGACATGTTAGTAATATTTTTATTTACTACCAAGAAAAGCAGGTCTTATATTTGCACGGATTATCTTCCTCAATGTGGAAGAGGATATCACTATTTTTAGACCTGTCAATTTAGTTTAGGTGTTGAATTATGACAACCTCTATGGTTGTGGAAAAGAGAAAGTGGTGATTATCATTAATATCTTAGTAAGAAATACTAGTACTTAAAATTAACTAGTTATTCATAAGGATAAGTCTTATATAACAAGTTGACTAATGCTTTTTTTCTGTTCTTCCAGAGACGTAGACAAAGTGCACGATATCATGGATGATATTGCTGAGCAGCACGACATATCGCGCGAGATTACCGACGCAATCAGCAACAATGTGGCCTTCCCCAACGACATCGACGAGGATGAACTGGAGAGGGAACTCGAGGAGTTGGAACAGGTTCATATTCTAAGCACAAATCTTTTTTCTTTTCTTCTTTCTGGGCTGGTTTCCTCACTTAAACGTTTCCGTCTGATGTACGTGCGTTGCCCCTCCCCGCCGAAGTCTTCACTCCAGCCATCCAAGCTCGCTCCAGAAACGAAGTAGACCGCCCAGGTTGCCGAGGGCTCGAAGCACAAATGTTTTATATGTCAAAATGTCTAGGGTCTTAAAGATTAAGTACATAACTGTTGTTTGAATATTAGTGACATGCCTTTGAAAGTTCAAGATAATCTTAAGTATTGAGAGAATTTCTGATGTGATCGGCAACAATATGACCCTTGAGGGAATAACTCAAGGAGTTGAAGCATCATCCCTGATTGTTTCTATCCTTTGCAATGTTAAAAACTTTGGTGTACTTTCTGTCTCTCTGCATTATATTCCTTATTTCTAAGGATTATGACTCCTTTTCCATTAATCACATTGGGAAGGCTTTTCTTGGGACGATAATGTGGTGGATTCTCCACCTTCTGCATACCACATTAGTGTATTTATTGTTTAAATATAAAATGTAAATAGAAACTTACTTCAGCGCTACACCACTTTATGCTTGCTTGGTGTAAAAATGGAACAAATCATCAGGATTATTTGTACGGATTATTCCTGATGAGTATTAAATATTTGCATGCTTATGAAGTAGAATATGAAGGTCGCTACTTAGTTACAATTTTGAACTTAACAACTGATATTCAGCAAACAAATAAATTTCATTTCATTTCAAAAGAAAATCAAGAAAGACTAATGTTTTTGTCTCCACAGGAGGAACTGGACAAGGAGATGATCGGGATCAGTGTGCCTGCAGACAACCTGCCAGACGTGCCGGCCACTGAGCCGGTGCCAGCCAAGGCTAAACCCAGCAAGGAAAAGGAAGATGATGGTGAGATATTTAATTACACATACAGTCAGTCTGGGCTGAGTAATCTTGCAAGGTCACAGAGGCAAGTCAGGGAGAGATCATACCAAACATCCAGAAATTGATACAATAAACTTAAATTATTTTTGCTTTGTAGTGGATCAATCGTTCTATTATACAATCAATCAATTTATTTATTTGCTGATACAGGTCATTTTACACACGTACTGGCACTTTACAGTACACCTGTAAAGTCCGCAACATCAAGGGTGTTATCTCTTATGTATTTACACTGTGTGTAATATATTGTAAACCAGAACGTGATTAAGAAGAGAACGTGTTTAGTTGTGTCGATGGATTGTCCATGCAGATGTTATGGCACTCTCCACACTTTCATACAACACATTGTAGGAAATTGTAGCACTTCTTTTGTCAATGGACTTTCAGACCAATAAGTTACAAATGATCTCAGTTCACTTCACATAAATATTGGTGTTGGATATTGTAAATTAATCTAAGTTAGCACGCTTCAATTTGCATTGTCACTTATCACCATGTGATTGCAATCAAATATTTAAAATTTTTTACTTTTTTTTTCAGATGAGGATTTCAAACTGCTCAAATCGTGGGCCACATAGACACATCTCATATAAGCTGTTGTTCGTGATATTTTCAGCTATACATGCATTCATAAATCTGAATAATCTATCTATTTATATTAAGCAACATTGTTTTTCTTTTATATAAAACATTTAACCTATGTACGGGATTAGTCAGATTGGTTTAAGCTTTATCTATTTTCTTCTACAGTGACATGCTCTTACATTAATTTTATTGCTGTTTTCAATTTTATTTTCCTATTTTTTATACACTAACAAATCATTTAAAATTTCAGGGTTAATTTTTATACTTTTTTTGTTGTATTTTTTTGATATTACAACTCAAACTGTGACTGAAAAGTTAAGTTAACGCCATTAACCAATAAAAGTATCTATATTATTATCTATTATCTTTTTTTTTTTCAAAATTAATCTGGTTCAAATATCATTTTCTTTTTTGTAACCAAAAGTTTTTAGGTTGTCTCATCTTTAATCAGCTCATCATTTATCATTATTAAAGTAATAACATTAACGTCACGCAATCTAATTAGCTTTGTTTAACATTCGCCTTAAATGTTTTTGAACTTAAAAATCCTTGACAAACAACTTTAAAATCTTTTAAAGTTTCGGTTACATGTTTTTTCTTTAGACTGATTATGATTTTTATTATAACAATGTTTGTTGAATTAATAATGTAATAATAATAAAAGAATGTTAAAATAATGTAATAGTACAGCTTCTTAACTCGAAATATGGTCCCATCTGAAAGAAAGCATGAAATTTGGCAGCTTTTGCAGCTCTAGAGTCTAGCTTAATACAGCTGGAGGTAACAATAAAACAGGTTTCAAATGGACATTATTATGGCTAACCATTGGGATTGCAAGTATGCTATCTGGTGTGATCTATCTGTGGCTATTCTGAACGTTTCATTATATGGTATTTATAATAGAAAAAAAAAAGATATGTAAGTACGCCAACCATAGACCACAGTTCGTCACGTTCGTCAACTCGTTCTTTGCACGCTAGCGAGCAAAATTACCACTTTCCACGCAGATTTCAAAGGGCAAAGGAATCCTTACGGAACTTGTAAGATGAAAAAATATTTTCTCGGCGTGTTTCTACCTCAAAGCATATAATATTATGTAAAAGATATATGTGTGCCAAGTTTCTTTTTTTCTTCCGGACGGGACCGTAATTCAATTATTTGTAAGCTAAAGAGCCGTACTATAAGCTCTGCCTAAAATCGAAATTGGTTGATTGTCGTCAAATTTTGCAGGGGTGCTGGACGTCAACCTTTAAAATTAAATTAGTGATTTCAAGGATTTATATTTTCAATTACTAAATTGTAGACTAAATATTGATAGCGTTAACGAATTTGAATGATTAAGGTCGGTGACCGGTGTACAATATGCAAAATAATCGTAACGTATTTTAACGTAAAAAATTCCTGTAATTCGTATCGTAATTTTTTTATAAACATGTGAAAATATAATATAACTTGCATCAAATCAGGATGATCTAATGTGTTGCGTTAATCTGTAAGTATATGGCTAGGGCGTAAATTTTGAGAAAGGATTCGCCATATTTGCTCTGTGTCAATTGTCATGACAAAAGTACATTTTACCGTATTAAATGATACTTTTGACCTGATAGTTTGTATATGATGTAAGTCGTAGACGTAAAACTTTGAGCGCTTGGACGTCCAATAGATATCTGGCAAGCCGCGTCCGTTCTGTCAATCGCGGCTTAAGGCCGGCGCACATATGGCGGCGCGCAGCGCAGAGCATGCCCGCGAAGTTTTCTAATCGCGTGACACATTACGCGAATTTCTACCAGAGAATGCGCGAGCACGCGCGGATGCACAATTGATTTTAGATATTATTTCAATGAGGACAATGTCGATAATATATTTTGACTATGAAAAATGCTCTGCGCTACGCTCCGCTATATGAGCACCGGCCCTTACGGTCCGATAGTTTGTTTCAGCCTTTACGTCTTAGGTCTTACGTTTAACATTAAGCATTATAATGCAAAGAAGCAAACCCGTTTTAAAAAGCCTTCGATTGTTGCTTAATTTTAGTGGGCAATATAGTCATGCCAGCTATCGGTTAAAATCGCTTGAAACTTTATCAATTTAAAATGTAATGAATAATATAAGTAAAAAGGTATACCAACTATTTAAATACAATTATAACGCGCGTTGTATTATTTAATGCCAGAAAAAATCTTAATGCGCTCTTATCTTCTGTAGAAATATTTAGTTTTACTTATTTTGTCGCACACGGTTTAAGTTATGCAAAGGACATCGATGGAATGTTTATACACCTAGGTCGTAATGTAAAAAAATTAAAAAAAAATGTATTTTTTTCTAGGCTTAGAGTAAGGCTGTTTTTAACAAATTCGCTGTCCACTGAAACGTAACTTAAGCGAATAATCTAATATCAAATAGGCAGTGTCTTGCCGGTCACAAATGGTCGTTTATAAAAAGAATATCCTGCTACTTGCCAGTGGCGTGCATAGGGTTTAAAGCCAGGGTAAGCATTAAGGTATGAACTTATTTCCTGGCAGGTCATAATGGAAAATAAGCATTGATGTATTACAACTAGGGCAGGCAGTACTTTTATACCTCTATGAGCTGCACGCCACTGCTACTTGTTAGCTATTAAGTGACTGATTGATTTTTAATTGGGTACGCCAAAAGACTCGCTCTATCGTTCCTTGATTCGACTCACCTTCTCACTTCTGGCTTCGCGCTTTACAAAACACTAACGATAGGACAGACACGACTGCATAGAGTCATTAGATTTCGTTCTAGGCTACTTAGTTAAAAGTTTCTCCGTACACCAAAAGCGTACCTACACACTCCAATTCAAAGTTGTAGGTACCTTATCAGATTGCGTCGTGAAACAAAGCTAATAACTTTACTATATATCGTTTCAACGAATAGTTCCTATGGCGTTATGTTGGCTCCCCTGGTTTATTTTCATTTGATTTTAATGAATGAATGAAATGAAAATAAACAAAATCTGCATTTTGTTTATTACAGGTGAGCCAACATAACGCCATAGGAACTATTCGTTGAAACGATCTATAGTACCTTTATAGTAATTTTTTTAAACGACAACTTGTGGCCGTCTAGACACTGAATTGCAGTTTCACTTTTCCTTCCATCAGAGTTTGTTTTGAAGTTACGTTTTAATGGAATTTATGTATTGAAATGTTACTTTTTTAAGCTGTACTAATTTGTGCATATGGTTCCATAATATATTTTATTTAAACATAATATTTCATTTGAAAAGCAATCGCTTAAAGCCATAAAGTATGCTTTTATAAGATCCATAATATTATCTCTATCAATAAAGTAGAACATCACAATGTTAACTGACTGACTGACTGACATTAACGTACTTATAGCCTAAACCGTTGGGTTTGGAAACTTGAGATTTTGCATGTAGATTTCCTCTGTAACATAGACCCCTAAGAAATAATTTTTAGAACTAACACCTGAGCGAAGCTGGGGTAAGTTAGCTTGTGAAAAATTAAGACGTACTTAACAGGACTCTCTCTGTCACTCGCTTCATACAATCGTAGTTCCAATTTCATTTGAATATTAAGTAACCAAAGTCCATGAAATTTTGCAGACATATTCTAGAAACTAATATCTGTGTCTGTGGTGTTTTAGATTTTTCTAAAAATATGTAGTTTTAAAATTACAGGGGCTCAAAGATTTGTATGTAAACTTTTAAGATCGCGTAACTTTGAAACCGAATATTTTAACAGAAATCTGGAAAACCACAGGCATTCTAGAATATGTCTGCAAAATTTCATGGACTTTGGTTGCTTAATATTAAAATGAAATTGGAACTACGTTTGTATGAAGCGAGTGACGGAGAGAGCCCTCTTAACGCTCCTATTTATAATATAATATATATAGCTCTCCCAAAAGAAATACTTTGTGGCTTTTGATGTTGTTTCTTTTTAATTCCTCTACCATTTTCCCATCATTTTGTCTAAAGAGATATTCCTTACTCTGACTAGGTACTTACCTACTTAAGTACCTATTAGGTAGGTACTTAAAAAAAAGCGCGTATTTTATTGAAATTAAAGAATGAAGTTAAATTATTTTTTTCTACTAGGTAAATAAACTTAATCACTCAATTTGTGGTACGTTCGGACCTACCTACTAATTAGTTATGATTCTGGTTCACGGTTAATTATCTATATTCGCTGCTAATTAATTACTGTAGCGATAGTATCGAACTTTACCAACTAAACTATTGCTAGATCCTTTCCGATTGCAACAACATATCCGTGTACCTACTATTATTGTATAATTGTTATGTAATTACGTAAATTGAAGTAAATACAGTCTTGATTTATCCAAATACCGTCAGACGACTTTAAACACTACAGAGATTAGTTTAAGGGCTATTTTAGTAGCGTTTCTTTTATAGAGGTTTGCATGTCAAAGGTGTATAAGTACAAACTGATTTTCATATTTTTAATGATTGGGATGCGCGAAACAGCACTAACCTCGCGAGCAGAATTTCGATGTACCGGTGACTTTCCCTTGCGGGTGTATTCTGGATTCCTTAAGTATAATTATACTAGCTGATGCCCGCGACTACGTTCCCGTGGATATAGTTTTTAAAATCCCGTGGAAATCTATTGATTTTCCGGGATAAAAAGTAGCCTGTGTGTTAATCCAGGGTAAAATCTGTTTCAATTCCAAGTTTCAGCCAAATCCGTCCAGTAGTTTTTGGGTGAAGGTGTAACAAACATCCATACATACATACAAACTTTTTCGTTATAACATTCGTAGGGGTACTGCATAATTAAATTGAAGTTCGTACCAAATAATTTTGTGACTCTAAATTACCTTTAGAAATATGACCTTGTGAATATTTGATAGTGATAATTGGACACTATATCAATCTGAGCGAAAACAAAAATTTTACCAGCTTTATACTTATTATAATATAATTTATAACAATAATATTATGTATTTAGTCTAAAATCTAAATACCTTTTTTGTAAAAGTAGGTAATTAACGTTTAGTACAAACTATAAGTATCTAAATAATATATATAATATATAGTATCTAAATAACATTTTATATCGCAAAAAAGCGATATGGAAACGACCTTACCAGAGTAAGGCCGCGGCGCCCTTATTAACATAGGTAACCAACTTTATATTAGGAGCCTATGATTTGGCTCGCCAGTTCACTGTTTACTGTTTAACATATCACACACCTGACACCATGAAGGCTTACATATTAGTGAGTACCTACTTTCAAATATTACATTTTTATTACGAGAAATAATAGGCATCCTTTACAGTAAATCGTCGTAAATTATTATTTTAAGTGATAATTACCTATCTTTAAACTAAACGCATGCCCCAGAAACGAGATCATAAAAACAGGTGTGCCTGGGAGTCGAACCCGCGACCAAATGTGTTTACTATTTGTCATACTTACCTAAAAACACCTATTTTATGCCTTTCTCCAGAATGAAAGCTCTCTAAATATATTCCATCAAAATCGGTTCAGCGGTTTAGTTGTGCAACGTTAAACAGGTAGGTAACTAAGGTACTAATGCATTTTAATATACAGAAGGCCCTAGGATAAGTCCCTTCATCACACTTCACACTAATATTATAAAGGCGAAAGTTTATATGTGTGTGTGTGTGTGTGTGTATGTTTGTTACTCCTTCACGCAAAAACTACTAGACGGATTGGGCTGAAATTTAGAATGGAGATAGATTATAGTCTGGATTAACACACACGCTACTTTTTATCCCGGAAAATCAATGAGTTTCCACGGGATTTTTAAAAACCTATATCCACGGGAACGAAGTCGCGGGCATCATCTAGTAAGTGCATAATCCTCGGTTTCTTTGCCCTAAAGCATTTGCTTGCCATTTTTCAGTTAACGCTGCTCGTCGTGCAAATTACAACGGCGACGCTCACCATAGACAAAATCACAGAAAAAGTTCACGCTGGCCTCAAAATCTTAAAAGATAAAGCGGTACACAAGCTCCACAGGCTGAAGCACGAATTCGACGTGAAGAAACTGCATCAGCTGGACGTCCTGCATCTGCGGCCTTACGCTCCCAAACATTTTGTCCACGAGCACTACTCGAAGAAAACTCCTTTAGTGATCGATCATCACCAGATTGAAAGGTTGAAGCATCATTTCGAGCCCCATCACAAACCTGTTCACTTCCATCACATAGAACCCATTAAGCCCCTTCCCCATTTTGAACACCATAAGCCAGTACATTTTCAACATTATCAGCATTTTGAACATTTAAAAGTATAATTTCCAGACGTCTGTTTCCTTTAGAATATAAGAACTTCATAAAGAACACCGTCTATGTGGTGGTGGTGTTAATATTCTAATAAGAAGTTTTGTATAATGTGAAGGAACTTTTACGGCTCGTGGGATTTATATCTGCGATATCAAATTGGTGTGCCCAATCGGCGGTTATTGTGTTATTTTTTGTTTTTATGCTATACTGCCTTATTTATCGCTAATTCGGTGTGAACGTGAATAAATAGATATTCGTAAGTACAAAATGGATGACGTGGATTTTTTTTTTGTGATTAATTAATGTTTATACTTAAAACTATTTTAAATAAAAAGCCTTATGTAAAATAGAAAGTATTTTATTTGAAAATATTTAGATTACAATATTTAATAAGATATAACATGAACATTATAAGTGAAAATACTGTAAAGGTCTGAAGTAGGTAGGTATAACATAATAACATAACCTATAGGTACCTATTTTCTTTTTTTTTTTAATTAAGAGAAGGATAATTTTCTTATGAAACTATTTAATTTTTCGTCAATTTCCAACGCTCAAATCATTAAGTAACTTATCAAAAACATCGTCAGTCATATCGGAATTGTTTTTTGGAAGAAATTCGTCTAAAAGTCCATTCTGGAAATCTCCAAAATCATCCGCACGAGTGTCGACTAGTCCTAATTCCGTCAACAGTGTCAAGTTGTCACTGTCACTTCTGACATTGAGGTTGCTGTCACTGTCAAGAGCTAGAGCTGTCAGTCCCGGCAGCAATTGTTCTGATGAGTCTGTTTCATCTTTGTCTTTAGTTTGTCGTCGGTTGGTGCCCTTGGTTTCTTTGCTTTCTTCGTCCGATAAATCGTGGTATTCTTGTATTTCTTTGGCAAATTCTATATCTTCGTCATCATCTTGACTGTCCTGTATAATCTGTTCTGTAGATTTATACTGGAACGCGTTTTGTGAAAGATCAACTTCAACAGGGAAAAGGGAAGAGTTCTCTTTTAGATGTTCTACCGTCTCGCTGAAATTAAGAAATCCAAATTAGAATAATACCTTACATCTAAGGTAGGTAATAAATCCGGTTCGAATGACCAACGAAAATTATTTTTCGTTATAGCTAGATGATCTTTGTTAAAATATAATGCGTTTCAACGTTAAATAGCATCTGCATAGGTAGGTACCAGAAATGTCAAACAAATTGAGATTATTTTATTATTTTTGCGTATTCAAATTCAAATTCAAAATGTTTTTATTCAATTAAACTTTTAAAAGTGCTTTTGAATCGTCAAAAAAATCTACCACTGGCTCGGAATGTCGTTCCTACCGAGAAGAACCAGCAAGAAACTCGGCGGTTGCTCTTTTGAAGTACATATTCAATTTACAATAATATTATTTTATACGTACCTACCTACCTGCCTAATGGTTGTATTTTTGTAGGATTTCTATAAAAATAAAAACTAGCTAAAATACACGAATGAAGTGGCAAAACTTGTTGCAAGTATCTAGGTACCTAGTAAAAGTTTGATAGGTAGGTAGGTACCTACATTCTTAACTTCTAGTGTTACGAAGTACCTTGTTAATGGTTTTTACATTTGAAACGTACAATATGATAGGTTTAAAGAGGCAGCGTTATAATGAAGTTAATGAAAAACTAACTTGAGATAAACAGCCAATCCCTGTATGAATCTTCGTAGTTGATAAGCGACGTCTTGCGTCTTTTTATTGTCCAACAATTCTAACTTCACTAAAACATCTGACCTTAGTCTAGCAAATCTGTTTCTAGCTTCTTGTCGGCAACGCAAAATTAACCTGAAAATTTTAAAAGAAACTAGTTTGAAAATAAAATATAATTCACAATTATGTATGATGTTTTTTGACGTACTCCATGGCACAGTGGTGAGTGTTGTGGTCTTTATAAATGGGAAGTTTCGGGTTCGATTCTCAGCGGGGTCAATTCAGGAATATAATAATTTCTAAATTGTCTCTGGTCTGGTCTACCCCGCAGCCTCCCGCGGCTTCGGTCGTGGCTAAATTGCTACCCTACCGAAAGGCCGTGCCGCCAAGCATTTTGCGTTCCGATACGATGCCGTGTAGAATAAGGGGTAACTTAATTTATTTTTAACTTTTTAACTACAATTTTGGTACATGAAAAATAAAAATAAGTATGGGTTTTAGTAAAAACTGGTATACCTCTTCCAAGTTAGCCCGCTTCCATCTTAGACTGCATCATCATTTAACACTAGGTGACATCGCAGTCAAGGGCTTACTTGTAATAGAATACAAGTGTAAATTAAAAAATTATAACACCCCCGACAAGTGAAGGTTACAGTAACTAGAAAAGAGCTGATAACTTTCAAACGGCCGAACCGATTTTCTTGGATTATATTAGCTAAGAACACTCGATCGATCAAGCCACCTATCAAACTAAATAAAAACAAAAACTAAATTAAAATCGGTTCGTTAGTTTAGGAGCTACGATGCTACAGACAGATACACACGTCAAACTTATAACACCTTTCTTTTTGGGTGTTAAAAATGGGTAGGTAGTAAAATAATTAAATACGTGCATTTTATAAAGCGCTACAATAAAACAGTGAGTTGCGTAATTGACGGCAAATTCACGAATAATGCATCGACAACCGACAAATTGCCTAATAGGTAATCTGACGGCCAAATAACTGAACGTCATTTATTTTTTAAGGTTACGTTCAAATTACGTACCTAGCTAGTTTTAATATTTTGCCGTATGGACAAAATAAAAATATTAACAAAAGCATCAATAGGTAGGACTATGAAAGGCAACCTTTTCTTTTATAATGTCTTTTTTCCTTTGAGCGTGAGACCAACACTTTCACACAAGGGGCTCTTTCAACTCTTTGCCTTTCGGAGACAACTCAGCTGGATACAAGCGTCACGACTCACGAGACTGGATTGATTGAGGCAATATCTGAGGCTGATATCTGAGGCACTATGACTTTGCTCAGACTTAAGACACTGTTAAAATGAGACAGCGTTATACCGTTGGCATAAATCTGTCTCGTTTTATCTCAAACTTAAATCTGAGCAAAGTCAAAGAGCGCTCTATAGGTATATTTCAATCTAAGTCCCTGGATCTATGCCCAGTAGGTATTGAAATGCCTTAGGTGAAACAATGAAGACCGGGATGTAAAAGATACCTGTATTCATAATTCCCAGTTTCAACTCTATACAAGGGTTCTTGCAACGCGTTGTAGCCATACTCCTCGTCATCCATCTCTTTAACTTTGAGACAATAGGACAGATATTCGAACTTTGTATCGGCGTATTTCCGGATCGTTAGTTTCGTGTCTGGTATTGCTTTGTGAAGATATGTGCCCATATCCGCTAAAATCTAGAAAATTAGATTTTTGTATATACTTATAAATAATTTCACAGAAAAGTAGTGTAAACAACATTAGGACTTCGTCTGCGATGGCGTTTGCTGGCGCGCGTGCTTTGCTTGTTTGGAGTGCTTTTTTTTTTGTTAAGAGTGGCTGGTTTTTGTGTTAGTTGGTGTTTTTTGGTGGTGGAACTGACTGGGAAGCGCTCTAAAGGGGCGCCGCGCGTATGTCGGCGGGCGCCGACGCAGACGGAGTCCATACTTGTATAAATTCAATAACTTGAAAATATCACAAACTTGACATTGGCTAATCAGAGTAAAGCCAGATTTAAAGAAAAAAAAAAAAAAAAACAACATTACTTTTAATTTTTCCTGAAATCTCTTGAAACCCTATTAGTAGAGTTATTGTTAAATTCTTGCTATCATTCCAACACGATCTCGCACACCAATTCGCAATAAAATTCCTTGACATGTTAGGTGAGTGATAACTGATAAGTGATAACAGACCAGCCAGAAGGAATTAGTGCTGATTTTGACATTTGACTTTAAACTGCAATGGAGCCTTATTTGCAGTCAAATTCAGATTCAAAATGTTTTTATTCAATTAGACTTTTGTAAGTACTTTTGAATCGTCAAAAGCATCTAAAACTGGTTCGAAATGCCTTTCCTACCGAGAAGAACCAGTAAAAACTCGGCGTTAAAAAAATCGTGGACACAAGTAAAATGAGCTGCGAACGCGAAACAGCCGCAGCGTGTTCAGCTTTTCCCACATTTACGAATGCATTTTTAACCGACTTCAAAAAAGGTGGGGGTTCTCAATTCGTCGGAAGATGGAGAACAGAACTCTTCAATGGATAGGAGCAAATTGCTCGCGATCAGGGTAATAGCTTAGTGCACAGTAGGGTTTTAACTGGGTATAGCATATTATAGTACAGTGGGGCCACTAAAAATTTCAAAAGAAAAATAAAATCGACTTCAAAAACCACAAACACTAAAAAGTAAAAATAATTTTGTTTAGCTACACGTGTAATTTACCTAGGTATGAAGTCGGGCGAGCTTCACACTTGGATTTCTAATTTTGTTACTATGCTCGCTTCATACTTAGGCACATTACACGTGTAGCTAAACAAAATTACTAGCGTAGTGAACATGCGTGTGTTCATGTTCATTTACACTTACTGGTTTGAGGGTCTTCAACATTTTGATTCCATCCCGCTCCAGCAATCTGTGGTATTGTCCAAATCTGGTGAACGCTTCAGATGCTCTTGCTTGGGGCTCCCTCACACCGATAGCCGCGAATATATCGCCCAGGGACTTATAGGTTTGGAGAAGGTCGAAATATGACTTGAGCATTCTGAAAGAGTTATTAGGTCTCTAAGTTACCAAGTCTTAGCTACGGCATATTATTATTACTAAATGAAATGCTTGACAACAGCTTGATTCAAATAGAAAACGTATGGTATTTTTCTTTCACAAGGGCAAATATGTATGGAACTCTGACCTTTTCGCGTGTTCCACCAATCTTTTATACGTATTCTCAGTTTCTCTCATTTCGTTTAATTTCGCGACTAATGTGTCATTGCATAAGATAGCTCTAGATAGGCCCAGGGCATCCGCAGTGCCTGTTGACATGTTCTCTACCAGTCTATGTTTCATCTTCTTCATTATGATGTCTAACGATTTTCCTTGTTTTGGGTCCGCATGAAGTTTGTTGTAGTTAATTGTCACTGTGTCCTGAAAAAACATCGAATCCAATAATTATTGCTTTAAATGTCTCTAAAAATCATGTCATCGACATACGCCATTCCTATTGAATTAAAACTCTTATACGGGCAGAGGTTACATAGGAGGGTAAGGTAATTTACCAACTTTCAAGCAATAAAAATATACCTAATATAATAATTAAGTATTATTATTATTGTTTACCTTAGCTGCTTGTATCATCTTAGCAACTTCGACTTTGGTCTTTCCCTTTACAGTTTGTCCATTAACACCCACAAGCTCGTCTCCACTCTGAAGTGTTCCATCTTTGGCCGCCGGTGTATTGTCAAATATCTGGAAATGTTCTGATGGTTCAATATATTTTGTCAGAATTTTTTCATTTTTTTCTCATAAACAACATAATGAATATTTCATTTTATATTTTTACTAACAGAATTTATAGAACTACCTACTAGATATTATAGAACTATAGGTAGAATATAGAGCCGACCACACACAATTTCGAAGCCCTATAGGTACCTACCTCCAAATGACGAAAATCTACATAAACAATACCATGTCGTTGCCGATTAGGTAGGTGCATGAAACTTGAACATTTCAGAACAAAAGCTAAGATTGATTTTCGTACTTTTTGGATACGTATTTACCTGTACGATGTATAGGCAAGGACATAGAGGCGCTCCCCCTCCAATGCTGATCCCTATGAGATTTTTCTCATCTTTGTTCAGCACTACGTTTCCTGACGTCACTGTCATACCCCTAAAAATATTGAAACATTAAGTACTTATACCTACCTAATGAGCCTAATTACCTAAAAAAAACATTTTTATGTGTTTTTATGAAATATTATGATTTTTTCATTGCCTTCGTTATAAAAGTACTGTAATATGCTTACTCAGCTTCTATTTATCGCGCAAAATGAAAAAGAGGTAACTTCTACTGGAACTACGATCTTTGGCCGACGATGCCTGTTATTTTTCCTCATCAGATTTTTCATTTTCTAGGATCTTAATTACCATCCAAAGAACAAATGCAGATGGGTACGCGTGGTGGTGCTGGCTGGTGCGTGGGTATTTCTTGCTTTTCCTGCATGAGTGGAAGGGCAGGTGGTGCGTAGCGCATTCCGAGATGCTCTATTATTAGAGGACCTTATTTCTAGCCTATTGATTATTTCTAGGAAGCTAATGAAAAGGTAAAAGAAAACTCATGAGCGATTCCACTATTTATTGATTTAAGTTTAACACAGCCAAGAAATCACACATTAAAACATTAGCGCGCTAATAATAATAGAACTGCTAGAATATAAAGGGAATATCAGATTGTAGGGATCTAATAGTAAGTATCTAGCTGATGAATTAAAACAAATTGTCTAGAAATATTATAGCCACACAGGTAATCGTCTATGGTTCACACTTCACACTATACCTACTCACATCAGATTCTGATGCTGTATCATGTATCTCTCCCGTCTCAAATCGTTGAAAATACAGTCTGGGTTTTCGAGTACTTCCTGTATTTTTCTGGAAATCAGTCAAAAAGTTAATTTAGTCAGCCCTACCTAGTAAACAACGTACATAATTCAACAAATAACTCAAATCCCAATTTTTATTAAGTAACTAATACAATCACTAAAATACAGATTAGGCCAGCTGATCACAGACATGAGTGAAACTTCTCAATCCAAAATCCAAAGAGCAAGATATTGTAGAACTTAAATATAAGTATAACTTAAGAAATAATAGGAAAATTGTTCTAAAATATTTTTTTGCAGTTGATTCAATTTAAGGTGTCATTATGGTGTCACTTAATTAAGTTTTATAGAAAATATTGTACTTACTCAACGAGAATAGCATCAGATTCAATCTTGTCATTTTCTTCCATATTAATGAGGGCACTGAACATAAGTTATTTAAAGATTTTTACTAAGTATACTTAGTTAAAGGTATTTTTAATTAAATTACATATCAATTTTCGTGAATTTTACTTACTTACCTTTCGTTTATGGATACCAAAGTAGTTTTAAGATTTCCAGGATTGGTATCGCTTGACAAAAAATAAATTAAAACATGAAACAAAATTAACATCTAGTAGGTAGAATTTGAATAAATTAAATAGAGCTTTCATATTACTTATTCAGGTACCTAATCAATACTCAATTTTTTTTAAACAGTTAAGTATAGGTACCATCTAGATACTTATCATGAAAAATTTGAAATATTCGTGTAGTTTATGAACATAAATGAAGTCGTTATGAGTTTAATTCTTTGCTAGTAGGTATTAATTACCTAATCAGAAAAAAAATTAGTAAAATAAAAAGCATGAAATAATAATTACATTCTATCTTCAAACATGGACATAGTGCGTTGCGGGTAAACCCTGGGATCAGTAAAGGAATCGCCTCTTTGGTACATAACTTGCACACAACACAACAAAACCGAACTCAAATGATAACACTGAAAACAAAAGGATGTTACTGATAAACACTGATATTACAATTGTAAATGAACATACATTTTATCCTCCTCAAAGAAGTAATCATCATCATATTCTTGCATCATTTTGGGAGTTATAATTCAATTAATCTCTAAATAAATCCACATTACCAAATCACCAAAGAAAATATTCAATATCGTCTGGAAAAATTATTGATTTTCACGTTCGTATTTACGTGGGAGTTGTGTCACGTTCTGTCGGTAAAACAGTACGCTTGACCTGACAGGCGACCAATCAGAATGAAACGTCAAACGTGTTTCCCGCTTTTTCCTATAGAGCGAGCGGCAGCCGGCAAGTCGCACTTCCGCTTCCGTGTAGATAACTTTGTTTATTCATGAAATTAATTATAATACTCTTTTTTAACCCCCGACCCAAAAAGAGGGGTGTTATAAGTTTGACGTGTGTATCTGTGTATCTGTGTATCTGTGTATCTGTGTATCTGTGTATCTGTGTATCTGTGTATCTGTGTATCTGTCTGTGGCCTCGTAGCGCCTAAACGAATGAACCGATTTTAATTTAGTTTTTTTTGTTTGAAAGGTGGCTTGATCGAGAGTGTTCTTAGCTATAATCCAAAAAAATTGGTTCAGCCGTTTGGAAGTTATCAGCTCTTTTCTGGTTTTCTTATTACTTTTATCCCAGGGCCCCCAGAGGTTACGTATTTTCTGACAACGGAAATATGTACGATTGAGTAGTGTTAGTAAGTACTAAGAAGGCATGCCTAGCCTACCTGCTAGCTTGCTTAGACGGCCAATTTTCAGGTATCTGATAATCAAGGTACATAAAAACATTACTTACCTCACGTAAATTCTCCAAACTGATTTTTACGTATATTTTAGGCAATATCCTTAAAAATAAGTCGCCAATACTCCCAGACACTTCCCGCGTCGGCCGTATTGCTTTGCAGACGCTTTAAAGCTCCCAAAATAAGTAATTACTTAACTGCACGTAAATTCTGATGCTCCATTTTTATATATGTCCACCAGCCAACTATTTTAAAACCTTTTACAAGAAGACAGACCGATCCAGAGGGCCAATCATCCCCTAAATTCAATTTTAATGCCTCTGTGAGTTTGAGCGCGAGGGCATTATCTACGCGCATGAGACTGAGTGAGACATGTATTAGGATATATTGACTTCTCTCTCACTCTCTTATAGTTTACTTATGTCAATTAATTATTAATATTAAAAAAAATCAGCTAAAAATTAAAAAAATTGGAGAATTTACGTGAGTTAAGTAATGTTTTTATGTACTTTGATTACCTGATACCTGAAAATTGGCCGTCTAAGCAAGCTAGCAGGGCTGTATGTAGGCATGCGTTCTTAGTACATACTAACACTACTCAATCGTCCACATTTCGTTCGTCAGAAAATACGTGACGGCTGGTGGCCCTGGGATCTTTCACTATTGTAACAGAGGTTCATAATATTATGTCAATTGACAAATGTCAATAAGATGGACGTTGCCTAGATACATAATTATTTATTTGAAAATAATGTTTTGGAAAACTCCAATACTTTGGATCGTAGGCGCGGAGTTTCTAATTTATAAAATATATTAATCACAGTTAAACGAGAAAACATCAATTCAATTATAATATACAACAGTCAACCAAAGGCCACGAACAATCAACCCAAACCCAAACCATAGTCAAACTATTTTTAGGGTTCAGTAGGTATCTGTAGAGAAAAAAAAGATGTAGCCTCGACTGTTGTAGTCGCGTAGGTGTGCATGGCACCATTAAATATCGTAGAAGGCGATGACCCTCCGCGCGGCTGAGGTTCCCGCATCGTAGTCGCTTTGTCGCGCAGGTTTGGATGATGCATTAGGCGCACCTTCTTTATATTTTATCTGCTTGAACTCTATTTATTTTGACAAAATACGTTAAAATTCATCATCATCAGGATCAACCCATCGCCGGCTTACTACTGAGCACAAGTCTCCTCTCAGAATGAGAAGCTACCACACTGGCCAAGCACGTATTGGCACACCTCACGCACCTTTGAGGGAGCATTATGGCCAACTCTTAAGCATGCAGGTTTCCTGACGGTGTTTTCCTTCACCACTTCGTTGTCTGTCTGTGTGTCATCTTTCAAGAGAATCAAAACTTATAAATTGGGTACTTCCCGTTTACGTAGAATCATGAAAGGCAGGTAGCAATATCTTATAGGCCAAGCACTCTACTCCTGTGGCCCAAGTAAACAGAAAAATCCGACAACTGAATTGTCATTACATAAAAAAAAACTTGTACGGAACTCGTCATGTGTGAGGCAGACTCGCACTTGACCGGTTTTTGAAAGTTATGTCAAATAAAAATTTTACATGCAATAACAAACAAAATGAAATAAACGCCACTTTATTCCTTATTTCATCGGGTGAAAGTCGATTTCAATTTAATCGTAGGTATATCGTTATATATTTCGTTTTGGTCGTGTTAAACTATGTGAGTCATTCAGATATTTCTTGACTTAGTGATGTTCGGTCAAAAATATTTTTAACGTATTATAACGTATAATTAACATAACATTGATGTTACTTTTGAAGAGATATTAGCTGCCTTATTGGATTTATATTATTATAGAAATTGGGTTTTAGAATGGCACAAATAAACGGTAATTTATGCATAAAAGTTTAAAAAGCGTGAAATAAAAATTAAATTAAAAATTTAAAAAACCCCCGACACATAAACCTCTAAAAAGTATAAAAATAATAGGTAAGTATGTATGGGCCCTTTAAGAATAGTATAACTAGTAAAGTTTTTATCCAAGCGTTCGTTGCGTCGGGGGACCGCTAAAGACTATTCTTTCTACAACAGATGACTTTCATAGTTTATGATAGATAGCGGTCCCTCGACGCAACGAACGCTTGGATAAAAACTTTACTAGTTATACTATTCTTAAAGGGCCCATACATACTTACCTATTATTTTTATACTTTTTAGAGGTTTATGTGTCGGGGGTTTTTTAAATTTTTAATTTAATTTTTTTATTATTAGAAACATTTAAAGATTGATATAAGTTAGGTTACCTACAGTTTTTTGGACCTGCCAAAAATAATATAAAGTAAAAACCTGTTATTTATATAAAAATGTATTTGCGTAACACGACCCAAGGATCACGTTACTACCGAAATAGTTTTTTGTTAACTTTTTTTACCTTTTGAATAATTATATATTATATTAATATCTTTGATGCCTTTCTTGCTACCGAAAGGAGTTGGATTCAATTGATGGTAAAACGATTTTTTTTCTAAATTAGCTTAAGCTTACCTACATCTGAATGCTTAGTTAGACTGCCTCAGGTCATCCCAACACGGGTCAGCCACCGTCAAACCTAGTGATTCAGTGCACCAGTAGGATTGTAGGATTCTGAGAACCTACTACCTAGGTATATTATCATCCAGAATGAACGGGGAACCTAAATTTTTCATAATGCATACGTACCTACTTATTTATTAATTCTAATCAGAAGTCAAGGGTAAACAAGAGAACAATAGAAATAACAATTATACATTATACATAACTTCTCACTATAGCTATAGCTATATTTGTTTCAGACACGATTCGTCTTAACGATAGCTAGATACCTGCCTAGATTGGTAAATTATAAACAGTCGTCATTCGGTGTTCCCCAGTCCGCACACGTACATACCAAGGTACGATACCTACCGGTCATCTTCGTCATTCATGTCGTAATCTTATCAAGCGATTCAAGTAACTATAACCATTAAAGTTGGCCAACTGAACTGCTTTGTAAAAGTTGCAGCCGATGACAGTGCGGCGCGGCGCGCAGTCTTGTGCAGACTTATTAAAAATGAATATTTTCTTAGTAAGTAACTATTTTGTGATTTATTTATTTATATATTTATTTGTCTGCTTGTACGGAAAATTCTTGATCGAAAAGAAATTAAGGGTAATGTCATGAGTGTGTGACGGGCTATAAGGAAGTGGTGCAGGTTTAATTTGTGTTTTAAATATAATATTAATGACATCTTAATTATTTGTTTTGTTAACCAGTTTTCACGGCGCGGGAAAAATTATTCAGTTTTTTAACAGGAAAATATAGGTTCGCTGAACTAGTCTGATGTGTGGGAATTTTATGTTAGTAGGGATGCAACTTCCTTATTTCAATCGCTGATATTATCAGCTAATACTTCACTATGATGTTACTTTTTTGCCACGTTTAATTATGAAACAACGATAAAAATACATTGTAGACCTAGATAGGCAGGCGCCTACCTCTACCAGCCTCCTAAGATCTCGTTCACACGGCATTTGCGTCATACGTTTTTTGCAGGATAAATCTAAGGCTCCAGCTACACGCGACTTCTTACCTGGAAGCTTATTTGCACAAGCCAGTTTGCGCAGTTAAGTGCGTGCGTGTGAATGGCAAGACAGTATCCCGCGTAGTTCCAAAAGCTGCTAAACATTGGACTGCGCAGTTCGGTCTTGCCTGTGCAGTTTTAACTGCGCAGACAAGACGGAGCGTGTAGCCGGAGTTTTAAGTACCGAATATGTAGTGTTTGTCAATTATTACACTAGCATTTTTATAGAATAGGGAATGTTCTAATTTTAAACATTTCTTTTTCAGCTGTCTCTATCAATGTGCATGCTGTTTTACCGACAGGCTGAAACGGCTGCACGCGAACAGGTGCCGGTGGGACCGATCGCAACTTTTATCCGAACCAACATCGTTGGCTTTCCAGTATTGCACGAATCACAGAAATGGGTGTTCGATCCCGACATCGCATTAAAAAGACGAAAGGAATTCATACAAGTGAATGGTGATAAAGGGGAAAAGTTAATAGAAAAATTAGGATTAGGTATCGATGATCGTAAAGAGGAGAGGTTGAAAAGTCAGCGGGAAAGAGACGAAGGTCATATCGGTGGGTTGAATTGGTTAAGAGACGATTAGGGAGTTGAGTTGTTTTAATACCCATATTTTGAAAGGGTTTTAGAGAAAAATATGTAATTAGAGGTATGTTTTGCAAGGTGTCGTCAAGCGCAAACTGAGGCGGATGTAACGCAACGCTACTTACGCATTGTCAAAGTCCGATTATAGGTACCTCTACCCACCTACTTATTTGTATTTAAAAGATTAAGTACATACTTAAATATTAGGAACAAATCATTAACGATTCACAGTAGATCAAAAGATATACAATGAAAATAAAGCTTGGGGCGCGAAAGTTTGGTAGGTAATAGTACAAATATAACCTAAACTTTTTAAACCTAATATTGGGTATGTTTGGGTAACTTATGATTACGGGGTCTATAGAGATTATTTTCTTTAAACACTGACGAAGTGAAATAACTTCGGCGAGAACTTCAACTCGTCTTAAAGAGGTGGAGACTAATTTATTAAATTCGAGTCGACATCAGTAACACCTACTTCAATACGTTTATTATTAATTAAGTTATTTTATTTCATTCATGTTTCATGGGATCTTTACCTCGCTTTTTAAAGATGAGATGTACTTTTGTATTTAAAATTTTTCTTATTTTTAAGTAAGTACTTAGGTACTTACTAGGAATCTAGAACGTACCTTCTTAGTAGCAAAAACTGTGCTAGTAGTAAGTAGTAATACTAGAGAGCAAGATAAAACAATCAAAAAAGGTGCTGTTATAGATTTAAGATGACATGACTTACTTTAATATACTTAGTTAATATGTATCTTCTTAAGTAAGTATTAAGAATATTCTTAATACTAAGTAAATATTAAGTAAGTACCTAAGTTTAAATAGTCACTTATTTAATATTTTGTTGTGGACATGTATTTTTCTAAAAGGAAATAATAATGTAACTGGTCCTCAGTTTAGATAAGCTTAGTCAAGGTTGACAACACGCTTCATGTAGGCACTGCTCTACTTAACGGCAAGCTCGATATTGTGGGTAGGTAAGTCTAGATTATTTTGGTTCTTTACTTACCTAGCAATTTCTTTTATTTAATTAGTGATAATACTTTATTTATTTAATTTATATAAATTAAATTAGTAAATAGGGCTAATCTGACATACCTACTTATTTAAAGGTTCTACTTTTCTTTAATGGGAATTGGTGGAAACATTTAACCTAATCATTAATTATATCTACCTATTTGTCATTGCTGTTATACGTAGGTATACAAAGAAAATAAATATATTTGAAAGATATTTGCTTACTTTTTTAATGTTACAAAAACTTCATTACTTACCTAAACGGTCTACCAACCTTTAAAATCATTCAATACAGGCTTCTTCGGAGACACTAGCGCTGACTAGAAAAAACCTTATGGAATCAAGTGCGTGCGGATTAAACAGCGCACAATTATAGCACCCGGAGGAGGCGTAAAATATCCCGGCCAAGAAGCTGCTATTCCTGGCGGCAATCAGTAGGTATTGGACTGGAGCTGTATATGGTGGTGATCACCATACCATAAATTGATAACGGCGAACGTGACACATGGTCTGCAAGAGTCCTGTACAACAACCAATGCCGAGAAGAAATTAAGAAGATTTACACCATTGCGTTATTATGTACCTACACCAATGCATTTTGTACGCGGTACTGAAATATGAACCCCTTTATTATTGCTGGACATAGGTTTCTTGTTGGGATTTCCTCACGCCACGATCTATCGCCGCCTGAATCCAGCGGCTCTCTGCAACTCGTTTGATATCGCCTGTCCGCCATTCTAGAACCTTGTATGTGCCCCGTCCATACTCCATTGCCACTTCAGTTTCAGCTTGGCAACCCATTGAGCTTATGTCGGTTACTTTGATTCCCTGATTCCTGATTTGATCACGTAGAGAAACTCGGAACTCCAAGCATAGCTCTATGACCCTACCCATGCGTATCTATTCTGATTTCGGTGCCAACAACTAAGTATACCAATTGCTATCGTGTATAGTAGAAAATACCAAACCAACTCCAATCCAAGGTCAATACCAATCTTGCGGACGGATGTAGACCTTGACCACACTCCCCCGATGAATATTAATAACACATAATTTAATACTTGCAACATCGGCTTTAATTGAATTGCACACCTCACGGCTTACCTTGATACACGCAATACACGAAAAGGAAAAATAAAACCACTAGCTGATACCTGTGCTGATATAACCTGTTACTTTCGACTTTTGCGATCTTTTGTCTACAGTATTTGCTATAGAGCAATGCGCTCTCATTGGAGTAAATAAACCGCATAGCTAGTAACTGAAGCGATGCGACCGCGATGTTTTGTCCTATACATTTCAACAGAAGAATTATTGGGAGATTGGCAAGGGACCTACTTCGTCATTCGAATAAACTTGTACCACCAATAACAAAATTTATAATTTTTAGGGATCCGTACCTACTTCAAAAGGAAAAAAATAGACCCTTAGATAAAGGATCACTTCGTTGTCTGTCTGTCGTGTCTTTTGTTTTAGATATTTTCTTGTACGATGGTACGAAACCCTTCGAGTGTGACCAGTTTTTAACTTTTAAAGAAAACCAACATAAGTTCAATGATATGCGAAATGTAAGTGCATATTATAACCATTAAGAAAATCTAAATATAGGCGAAGAGCCACCAATTGCGATCGCAGATTTGGATTGATGACAATTCATTATAAAATTTTGATGATAATGATTTTCATTAGAAAAGTTTACACTCAGAGGAATAAGATGAGCTTGTTCGAGCTTGGATGAGCTTGGATTTAATTAGGCGATTTTTTTAAGTAAATGTTAAAGTTAATGTTTGTTTGTCTGTCTCCCTGTTCCTATCCATGTACCTATGCGTCCGCGCATCGTTCACACAATTGAGTTGAAAGTTCGTAGGTAAGTACCTACCCACTTACGGTTATTGACACTTCCATGAAGATTTCTGACATAGGTAATACAAACCATTGATTAATTAATTATTTATCAAACAATACGTGGTGCTTGAGGCGCATTGCAGCACATGCCGAAAATCATCTGGTTTCGATATTTTTGAATCTCTTCTAGATAAATCAGATAATGAAGCGTACAGGAGTTCGTCCTGTACGGGCGTTTCTGCCGCTGCTCCCACGTCCTGGGCACATTTTGTAGATCGCTGAGTTATCTATATGTTTTTTTTTTTACATTGAGCGAAGTTCAAACAAAATCGCAAGCATCTCATCAGAGATATTTCGTTCCACAGAGTTCCATACATTTTATCTTCAGAGCGTCCCGTCCATGTGCTCGGTGACCCTTGCTATAATCTAGTCCTTAAAATAATTATTCTGAATGGTTTATTCCTAGTCTTCGAAACATGCATGGTGCATTCTCAATTCGAGGCATTTTACTTATCATGGCAACTTTGCTTTAATTTTAAAAGAGGCGTTTTTGCTCTTAAAATTGTTTTTGCATTGTTCACTGCGGCATATTGGCATCGCCAAGCTTGCGGGAACAACTTGGAGGAGGCTCGACCAACACCGAGAAGAATGGCCTGCACGTGAGGACTGAGGAGGCCTATGCCCAACAATGGATTTCTAAGAGCTAACAAAGAAGAATGTAGTATAGAAGCAGGCATTATTTTGCGGAAGTCCATGACATACAAGATACCAAAAGCTTAATTTGCTATAACCCGCCAAACTAAAGAAATCTGTATGATGCAACATGCAGCATGCGACATGCGCCACCTGCCCTACCACTGCAGGAAAAGCCAGCCACCAAGCAAACCACACGTACCACCACCACGCAGCATCCCACAAATCCCAACACCACTCGACGTACGTTTCGCCCCGACACCGGAGCATCCTCAGGAGATGTAGACCTTACAATGCCTAATTGCAAAGAGGTAGGTAAGTACCCCTTACCTACGATATCATCATCAACAACCCCTCTCTGCTCCTTACTGATAGCGGGTTTCCTCTCAGAATGAAAAGGATGTAAGCCATAAGCTACCACGGTGCGGTGGCCAATTGCAGATTGGAAGACTGCACACACCATTGAGCACATTATGGAGAACTCTCGCGTAAACAGATTTCCTCACGATGTTTTTCTTCCCCGTTAAAGCAAGTGATATTTAATTGCTAAAAATGCTCATAACTTCCACAAATTAGAGATGCGTACCCGGGAATGAACCTCAAATCTCATGTACATAGATGATGCCCACGACTTCATCCACGTGGAATTAGGTTTTTAAAAATCTAGGTTTTCCGGGACAAAAAGTAGCCTATGTCCATTTCCGGGCACAAGCTATCCCTGTACCTATAAAGTTTGGTCAAAATTGGTTATATGGGTGGGTCTTGAAAAACTAGCAGACAAATAGACACACTTTCGCTTTAGTATGTAGTGAGTAGTAGGTACCTACCTCCCTACACATAATTATCTTTTAGTAAAAATTGTAAATTATGGTTTAATGAAACTTGGCTCGTAAAATCATTTCGTTTATTTCGTAAGAATTACAATATCAAGACTCAAAACTTATAATAATAATGACGTGTGATAAAAAGTTTCCTATCAAATTACAAGGAATCAAACAACTAGTTAAATCTAAAGTATATTTGGAATACAATTTAAAAAAATTAATGAGTGCGGGGCTTTTTACACCTACCATCCCGGGTGCCACCGATGAACGATATTACATTGGTAGGTAGATTATCTACTTCCACTTTTATAAGTCACATCAGCAAAATTCTTTTGCGCAAAAAAACGCAACCTAACGCTGACTAAAACAGAATGTACATCAATGAAATACAGACCTTATTGCTTGACGTTAAGGTTTTAAACACAAGAACAATAGAGACTCATGCTATCTCGCTCATACCGCGCGTACAAAACATGGCGCGTAGGCGAACCAATAGCGGACGGACTCGCGCTATGATTTGCTGAGATGAGATATTGTCGTGCCATTCAAAAATAAGGCTTCTGCGCAGGTACATCAGCGTAACTTATAAAAGTGGTAGTAAAAGTGTGTGTCTGCGACACCGCTAGTGAATGAATCTGTTTTCTTCATTTTATGTAACTAATTACCTATTTTAAAAGCCAAGATGTCCTGATGTCCTAATAAATGTAATAAGCCCCGTATCTCATCCCGAAAATAGACGTCTTATTAGAGTTACGTTATCTATTACAAAATTAATTAGAAAATTTAACTTCGTACTTGAAGGAGATAGGATAACAAGTCGTTTTGTTTATTGAATACACTTAAACATAATTTAATACGATAAGCCAGTCGAAGTTTCAAAATTTACTTACTTAATCTAAAAAGCCAACTATTTTGAACCTCCAAGTGACGTATCATAATAACTTAGCTCTTATATTTTATTGAAAGGTATAGGTACATACATTGTTACATCTAAATAGTTAATAATAAAAGTAGCATTAGGTATGTACCTAAACATCTTTTAAAATGATTTCACTTAGTGATGAATCACAAATATAATCGTTGTGAAAAATAAAGAATAAAAAAATCAATATTGTTGGTAGGTATAGTTTCAATTGTGTCAATTATTGTTTAAGTGAAATAATTCAGGTATAACGCATGCAATTGCCAATTAAATAATTTCTTACCAAAATGCCAATTAAACAAATTATTTATCAATGAAATCATTATAACAGCCAAACGTTTTAAAGTTAACTTAAAATCTTATTTTGTAAAAAGTTTAAGAACCTGCTAAACATGATATTATTAGAGTGATTCGGGTTTTTCTGGTAAGTAAAGGTACAATTTTAACCAGGAGAATCTAGGTAAGTTGAACGCAGGTCCCACAGAAAGTATTATACTTATTTTGTGAATAAAATAGAATAATTGTATGTAAGTATAGATTTAAAAAATCTGTAACCTATAATCTAGTAAGAAAAATTATTGGCTATTGCAACGCAAGATTTAAATGCAAACTACTAAAAAATGACGTTGACTATATTCTATCTAAAAATACCAAAGTTGTGACTTTTGTTCTAAATTTATTTTATGATTAAGGTACACATAACGACGAAGAATGTGCATTAAGCGATTAAATTACTTAATAAGGCACCTTGATTTTTTGGTTTGTATTTCGTGAAATATAATTTTTATATGAGAAAATACAAGCTTTACGGCCGATCTTGGGAAATATATTTCTATAAAAATAGTTACGTCCAACGACCTTT
This sequence comes from Maniola jurtina, assembly GCF_905333055.1. Classification (NCBI taxonomy): domain Eukaryota; kingdom Metazoa; phylum Arthropoda; class Insecta; order Lepidoptera; family Nymphalidae; genus Maniola; species Maniola jurtina. The sequence goes on from NC_060033.1 coordinate 6,659,351, forward strand.
ATGTTGTGTTGTACCTACTAACAAGTGTAAATTAAAAATTTATAACACCCCCGACGATCCAAAGTATCTGAGTTTTCCAAAACATCATTTTCAAATAAATAATTATGTATTTAGGCAACGTCCATCTTGACAGCTTGACATTTGTCTATTGACATAATATTATGAACCTAACGGTTATCTAACCTTCTTTTCTACAAGAAAACTAGAAAAGAGCTGATAACTCTTAAACGGCTGAACCAATTTTTTTAGATTATAGCTAAGAACACTCTCGATTAAGCCACCTTTCAAACAAAAAAAACTAAATTAAAATCGGTTCATTCGTTTAGGCGCTACGATGCCACAGACAGATACACAGATACACAGATACACAGATACACAGACACACAGATACACAGATACACACGTTAAACTTATAACACCCCTCTTTTTGCGTCGGGGGTTAAAAACAAGATGGGGCATTTCAAACAAAAAAATTTGTCGAGCTGCAACTTTTTTGATGCCCATTGTCATACTTTAAACAGCTCCATACAACATGATTTTTGTTTGAAAAGGCCCTTCTATAGGTATTAATTTAGTTCAAAGGTAACGTATAAGGGCTTGTACACAAAACTGCGATGCGACGTCGCATCGCAAAAACCTGCGAGCTCACACTTGCGATCTTGCGATCAAGATCTTGCGAATTGATTCGCATCAAATTCGAAGGAATGGGTGACCTTATCACGGAAGGGAGACGCCTTGCCGCACAAATCGCATCGTAGCAATTCGTGTCGCAACTTTCTGTGTTGCGAATTCGCATCGCGTCGCATCGCAGTTTTGTGTTCAGTCCCTAAAACGGTAATCAGCAATTTTATCATTTTCACAGTTCGTCATGATTATTAGGCGTTTAATGTTTATTATGCTTTATTGGTCAAATTCCTCAATCAGTATTAACATAATATCTATTATTTAGTAGGTAAGTAAGTACCTATTGTTTTATTTATTTATAGGAGAATCAAATTTTGTACAATAAAACATATTTTTGAGACTATTTTACAGTTGATATAAGAAAACAGGAATTCGTATAGGGCATGTGTTTGAAATCTTATGTGGATACAAAATTATTATTAAATCATTTAACTCCCGTTATCTAACCATTAAAATTAACATCAATTATACCGTAATATGGCATTACATTATAAATAAAATAATTATTCATTAAGGAGATCAAAATACATTTGATATTTTAGAGTACAATCGAATGATTTTTTCATAAGTTTTCTTTTGACTCGTTGCAGTTTCGTGGTCGTTCGCCGTTCTTCTCATTTTGGTCGTCGCCTTGTCTTTTTTGTACAACGTGGACCTGCAAAGTAGAACATAAATCAAATATTAGAATATACTTAGTAGGTAATTTTTTGTAAACGGGGGGCGGGAAATCTTACAATTCCTAACGACCGAGGCAAGACAATGCAAGATTTTTATCTACCAAAATTCTCTTGGTGGCCGCTAAAGGCGGCTTGAGTGCGAGGTTCCTAAAACTATTTTGAAACCAGGTTACAGGCAGTCAGGTACATAAATAAAATATATGATTTTCACCACTATAACACAAACTTATATGAATCAGCATCTAAGTCTCTACTGCTATTAAATTAACAAGGATTCAACAAAGTTGTTTTTAAAACAACTTTGTAAAGGTGACATCGGTGAATCAGGTTTCTCTTTGTTTATTGAGGAGCCCATAACAAAATATCTAATAATAAAAGCTCGTTTTTTCGTACATATAAAGTTGATATACCTTTAATGACATAACACTTTGACCTTTCGCGGCGGAATCGGCAGACGTACAAAAAAACTGATGACTCATATTTTAGGAGTAACATTGACATACAAGGCAGAATAATCGACTATCTTTTCCTATCATCGAGTCAGTGAACCTGAACTTTTATAGCTAATAGATCCGCTTGGTTTAAATTAAACTTGTAGTACTAAGTTTGTGTTGAGGTTCTATCAATATCTTGTTTAACATGGCTAATAACGTTATATTATACCTAATTATAGTCAGATGAGTCAGATTTAAATACTTCTCTAATTTCGATTAAAATTGGTTGAGTTTAAGTTTATAAGCTTTTTGGCATTATGTGACGCAAGCGATCGCAAAAACACAGAAAATATTCTTTTACCTGTAAATATAAAGGTTTTGGTTTTATTTATAATAATATAGGTATTCATTTCATCACGAATTGCTTAAGTAGTGTCAAAATTATTACTTAATGGAATAAGTACGCTGGATACCTACAGCTTGCTCCGAATTTCAGGTGAGTAAAGCCGAGGGCAATGGTTGACTTAGAAAAGTTGTTTATAAAGGGGTGTGTGGCATTGTTACAACAACGTATAGTCCAGTAATTCTGTAATATGAGATGGAAAGTTTTCAGAATGTTATGCAAATTGGTGTTTTTATAGATTTCGATGTGCTCTTTCCGAATTTTTATTTTGCCACCTCGTACCTTTGCCGCTCGCGCCGCCATCTTGGAAAAATGGCGCCCAAAAACAGTTTTTTCACGATAACTTCTTTCCCACTCATTTTACGATAAAAATGGCTATGTAACAATTAAACTAGTGACAATTTCCTACAATTTGTGTAGTCAATTTTTTTCGTAGCCTCAATAGTTTCAGCGTACGAGCGCCACAAAGCCCACTCCAACACTCGTTTTGGCCAAATAACTCATTTCCACCCCACCATGTGGTAGAGTGAGTGGCGTGATTTTTTTTTATGGTATCTCCAGGAGCCGGTAGTCACCTTCAATTTAAGCCATCAGTTCGACCAGAGAATACTAACACTCTTCAGAATTCTGCTCGAGATAAGAGTAAATATACTGCATCGCAGTTTCGATCTCACGTGCATATGAGCCTTTTTTTTGGGTTTTAAACCCAAAAGATGCCCATGGGACCTTATTACTAAGCCTCCGCTGTCATCCGTTTGCTTGTCCGTCTGTCCGTCTGTCTGTCAGCGTGCTGTATCTCATGAACCGTAATAGGTAGAAAGTTGAAATTTTCACAGAATGTGTATTTTTATTGCCGTTATAATAACAAATAATAAAAATTTCAAAATGGCCGTCATGAAAATAAAATAAAAAAGAGCATTGTTTCTTGTATTATGGTACGGAACCCTTCCTATGTGAGTTGGACTCGCACTTGACCGATTTTTCGGCGTCTCGAGAATGTTTATAATGTGGTCGCAGTCAATACACAATATCGCAATTCGTGCATGAAAAATTTTACCTCGCACTACAAACTAAAAAAATAAAAGAATGGGTCAAGTGCAAGCCCAACTCGCACACGAAGGGTTCCGTACCATCAAACAAGAAATAACATTACTTTTTTGTTTTTTTTTTTTCATGTCAGCCATTTTGAAATTTTTATTATTTGTTGTTATAACGGCAATAGAAATATACATTTTGTGAAAATTTCAACTCTCTATCTATTACGGTTCACGAGATACAGCCCGCTGACAGACAAACGGACGGACGGACGGACGGACGGATGACATCGGAGACTTAGTAATAAGGTCCCGTTGGCATCCTTTGGGTTCGAAACCCAAAAAAAAGGTCCATATTCACATGAGATCGAAACTGCGATGCAGTATATTTACTCTTATCTCGAGCAGAATTCTGAAGAGTGTTAGTATTCTCTGAACGAAGTGATGGCTTAAATTGAAGGTGACTACCGTCTCCTGGAGATACCATAAAAAAAAATCACGCCACTCACTCTACCACATGGTGGTGTGGAAATGAGTTATTTAGCCAAAACGAGTGTTGGAGTGGGCTTTGTGGCGCTCGTACGCTGAAACTATTGAGTCTACAAAAAAAAGTGACTACACAAATTGTAGGAAATTGTCTCTAGTTTAATTGTTACATAGCAATTTTTGTCGTAAAATGAATGGGAAAGAAGTTATCGTGAAAAAACTGTTTTTGGGCGCCATTTTTCCAAGATGGCGGCGCGAGCGGCAAAGGTACGAGGTGGCAAAATAAACATTCGGAAAGAGCACATCGAAATCTATAAAACCACCAATTTGCATAACTTTCTGAAAACTTTCCAGATAAGCCCCTTTTTGACGACCAAATTACTGGGCTAGTAGGCATATCAAGCGATTGCGTAGGAAATGACGTGTCAACAAACAAAATGGTTCCAAACTATTCTAAAGAGATAATGGTAGGCTGAAAATATTAACATGGGTAGGTATTTGATTACTTACCTACGCCTCCGTTAAATTAATCATCAAAAAAAAATCTGAATTCAAAAATATTTATTTCAAGGGGTTGCCCTTTGCAACGTATGGCCCGTTATAATTCAAGAAACACGCACAGCCAAAAGTACAGCTAGCGCACACCTGCGGCTTTGCTTCCGTGAAAATTCCGGAAAATCTGATCTTATTCCTTGTTTAGGTAGGTACATTATACAGAGGAATCTACGTGCGAAATTTTGACATTATGGGTCAGGTTTTGGACTGAGTGTTGATGAGTCAGTGACTTAGTCAGGACATTCCTTTTTATCGTATGAGATTTTTCCGAAAAAAAAAGTCTGACTTAAATCCTGAATTAGCATATACAGTCACAAACACAAAGGACTATATATTAGCATATATAGTCCTTTGTGTTTGGACACAATCATGTTCAAACACGAAGCACAATAAAAATTATTATTGCTATGGACACGGCTTTAGATTTACATGCCTACCCCATGTTAAAATGTAGTCCCTAACGTTTCTCGGCTGACGGAAGGACGGGAAAAAGAAGACAGCTAGTTTTTGCCAAGATCTAGTCAAGCTTGCGACCGGTCTATAAATAGAAATTGAATTATGTATAGATCGGTATGGGGCAGAGACCTTTGGCGTTTTCTTCCTAGATGAATAAATAGAGATTATAACTTACTAGCTGTTGCCCGCGACTTTGTCTGCAATTTAATCTTTTTTAAGTTTTCGGGATTTTGTCCCGGGATAAAAAGTATAGCCTATTTCGTTCTTCGGATGAAAGCTATCTTTGGACGTTTGCAATAAAGTAATACCTACTTACCTACACGGACTTACCATCATTTTCGCATCATTATGGAGTTTTATAATATACTAGCGTATTCCCCCGACTTCGTCCGCGTGGACTACACAAATTTCGAACTCTAATTTTACCTCCTTAGGGGTTGAATTCTCAAAGATCCTTTCTTTGCGGATGTCTACGTTATAATAGCTAAGCCAAATTTCAGCCTGATCCATTCAGTAGTTTGAGCTGTGCATTGATAGATCAGTCAATAAGTCAGTCAGTTTCTTTTATCCTTTCAAACCTTCTGTATATGGTTACTAAGTGTAATCTAGTAGCTAGTAGATAATATGTAGATTCTAGTAATGAACTTTTTCGCGAGAAACACGAGTGTCACAAACGACATTGGATATGATCGAGGTGTGACCGCGCGTGTCGAACCTGGGAGCGCCGCCGCTCCCCGCAATTAGCTGAGTAAACGGAAAATCACACGAGCGATGGTGCAAAACATGCTTTCCACTAATTAAGAACTTTCGGATTTTATATGACGTAGTTAGAAATAGAATAGAATAGAATAGAATAGAATAAAATTTATTCGTTGAAACCGACACATAAACATAGTATTACACATAATGACGCTTAAGTATACAAAACTAAAAATAGAAAATAAAATTAAAAAATATAAAACCTAAAATATAAAACTTAAAAACTAACTTAACTTAAAGAGTGTATTATGTATGTATTATGTGTCGTGCCAACGAAAGGACCCGAACTCAGCTTGATGTTGTGGATACACAATGTACCCACAACGCTGGTATTCTGTTCGGGCCCAAACGAGGGAAGTTCTGGTAAGTCTGTGCAGTTAATTCTATTAACTGTTAATTCAAATTAAAATTAAAATAAAACATAAGTGAAAATAAAAAATAAAAATTTGTGATCTTTAAGGTTGAAAGCTATTTGTGAATAAAATAAAATAAAATAAAGGTCTTTCAGACTGCCACAAACTAGCTGACTGACTTTTGAATGAGTTCATTTACGAGGAATACTATCACATAACTAATCTAAATTGTAGTAGTGGTGATAGCCTAGTGGTTAAGGCTGCTTGGAGGGTCTGGCGTTCGATCCCGGACACACACTTCTAATGTTTTGGAGCTATGAACGTTGCTTTAACGTGAAGGAAAACATCGTGAGGAAACCTGGATGCCTGACGGTTATCTCCATAATGTTTTCCAAGTCTAGCAATCCGCACTTAAAACAGGGCTCTCTCCGTCACTCGCTTCATACAATCGTAGTTCCAATTTCATTTGAATATTAAGCAACCAAAGCCCATGAAATTTTGCAGACATATTCTAGAAACTAATATCTATGTCTGTGGTGTTTTAGATTTTTCTAAAAATATGTAGTTTTAAAATTACAGGGGCTCAAAGATTTGTATGTAAATTTTTAAGACCGCGTAACTTTGAAACCGAATATTTTAGTTTCTAGAACATGGTTGCAAAATTTCATGGACTTTGGTTGCTTAATATTCAAATGAAATTGGAACTACGTTTGTATGAAGCGAGTGACGGAGAAACCCCTCTTAACCAGCGTAGTAGACTATGGTCTAGATCAGCCTTACTATAAATAAAAAGTTTTCTTAATGGTTCCGTATGTTCTCATTACTTTGTATTTCTAATAACACTTTTTCTCGTTTTTCGTTTATGAAAATTTTATGAAATACCTATACCTTTTAAAATCCTATAAATAGGGTATACAGTTACAAAAATAAATTAAAAAAAAACCATCGTGACAAATAGAGCTAAAATTGCCATAAAATAGACTACAGTGTAATTGAAATTGCAACCGTAATAGCTATTTTATACTTATGTAAATAAGTAGTGTCGTATAATTCTATACGAAGCGCTTTGCATTTGTTAACTGTTTCTTTTGTCGGAAGCGGTAATAGAGAAAATGCATGTCGCTGTAATATGCAAGCGATTATAATAATTGCATGAATAATTAATGAAATGTACTTAGGAATAATATGGATAAGTTTTAATTGGATATCACCTATTAGCCTTTTGCCTTGACCTATCAATCTATTTTATTAACGGCTTTACCACACAAAGGGCAACCTTAATTGCACAGTAGAACGTTACAGTACACTAATCGCCACTCAACTGATATAAACTTACTTTCCCAAGAGTTGATGAATATAATTGTAGATTACTTTCATACATCGATACTAATATAACAAAGAGATAAAGTTTTTAAGTTCGTTTGTAGGGGAAATCTTTGAAATACGCAATGGATTCTGAAAATTCTTTCACCAGTATATTTTTAAGCTATCTGTCTGTCTGTCTGGCTATTTACTTTTTACGCTTCAACTACTAAACCGATCATGACGGGCACAGAGGGCTTATTATATCCTGGTGACAGAAACAGCTTTTACTTAGTACCCACAGACTTAAAACTCCTAAATCTACGCGGATGAAGTTGTTGACACCAGCTGGTTTAAAATAAACCTTGTTAGAAGATTGGAAATCTTAGTTATTTAAAAAAAATTAAGAATTAAAATCTTAGTTAGATTTTTTCATCAATTAAAAGATTACATTTTTCATTATTTGATTACGAAATAATTGAGGCATCATTGTACCAATATCACTTTACTTGGTCGGAAAGTCAACATTTCCTGTGAATCTTCGGATAGCTATGGCATATCACGATGCAGCTTGCAACATTACGGAACACGCAACTTTTGACCTACCATTTTCACAGTATTTAATCAAAGGAACTTTATGTGAACTTAGAAAAATTATGTGATTCTTAATTAAATATACCTATTTCTCACTTGCTTATATACACAAAGATTTGATTCCGAATGCTTATTCGGAACAGAATATACATATAATAACTAGCTGTGCTCACACTTCGACCGCGTGGAATAGTGACTTTCGGCAGCGTTTTTAATTTTTTAGGCTAATTATTTTGCAAATAAAACATTAAAATAAGCTATTTATAGTATTTTACTGCAAATAGCTTATTTCTTCCATATTTTTATTTACCTATTACTAGGTTTTTCTGCGACTTCATCCGCGTGGATTTTTGTTTTTAAAAATCCACTCTTTAATGTCCCGGAAAAAATACTTTAGTCTAGTTTAGTTAATGCCGGTCTTGAGAATGCAAACTATATATTTGTACCAAGGAGATTATGCCCGCAATTTCATCCATGTGGATAGGTTTATAAGAATCCCTTGGGAACTCTACGATTTTCCAGGACCAAGGATGCAAGCCGTCCATGTATCCGTCAAAATCGGTTAAGTCGGGCCGTGAAAAGTTAGCAGACAGACAGAGAGAGACACTTTCGCATTTATGATATTGGTAGGATTACTGACATTTTATAGATGCAAAGATGTTGATACAAAGGAGATGCAATCTGTACCTAGATGTTAAGTAGGTACAATAGTGCGATGTTCATTGTACGTTGCGTAGTTCACTGACGCAGCGCAGGTGAACTTCACGCCGTGAAAGTTTTGACATTTAACGATGATCCGCCACTACACGATAGATTTGCATTTACTGCGAAATAATATTTAACATATAATAGACTAGCTTTTGCCCTTGGCCTCGCCCGTGTGAAATTTGGGTCGAGCTGTAAGCATCGAGGAACAATAATTTAAATCGTAAAACGTAAGTTGGAGACTGACAATAAAATGTTTACAAACTACGAAAATTCAGCTTCAACGACTTGATGATTTTTGCCAAAACCGCGCACAAACTGTAATCTAATTGATTGTAATCTGTTAAGATTTCAACTTTATAAAAGTAGAGAAGAATAGAAAGTAAGATAGAAAGTAAGTAAGAAGAATAAGAAAGGTTTGACCTATTTAAGCAGTATGTTCGAGTAAATAAATCTACCTACTTCCTTGCATTCTATGACTTATAGATTTTCATAGCAAATGTATTTTAGGCGCGAATGCAGATAGAGACTAGGGATTTGCTTGGATACTAATAAATAATTGAAAGTTGATTGTATTTACTTACCAAAAATTAAAGGTAGAGCGTAGGCACTCTTTTCTGAGCTCCCAAAGACAATTTATTTCCAATTTTCTTATAGCCTTCATTTTTAATTCTAGGTTTTGGTTTTTCATTAGGTTCCACCGGACATCCTTTTAGCTCCCACACTAAATTCGTCAAGGACTTAGGTCTGCTTAACTTTCTACATCGTTTTTCTGGTAATTTTGGACCATTGCCTGAATCTCCAGATGTTCTTCCGCCTGAATGGCTCGAATCTAGCGTTCCATCTAATTCCATCGCTTGATGAATATTTGAAAGGCTCTTGTAACGTATATTAAAGATTGGGGAATCTCCTTTTGTAAGAGGTCGTATTGGACTAGTGCCTGGACTAGGTGCCTCTTTAGTCGGCGAATGACTTTTCTGACTCACCAATATTCTACCTTTACTGTTGCTAACACTGTTTTTAATATACAATTTAGGTAAATTTGGTACTGGCGCAATTGTACATTTCTCTTTATAAACAGTTATTGGAATTTCCTTTGCCGCTACGGCAGTTTTGCGAGTACGCTTTTCAGCTTTTTGGTTCAAAGTCTTCTTAGTAGGAATAGTTTCTATAGGAGGCGGTTCTGGTTTAATTTCTGTTATTAAGGGCATGTGAATTGGTGTCGCTGCGGGTGACGCAGGCGCAGACTCGTGTCGGGTTGGTTCATTGGAGTAAGATGCTTTGATATTCTTCGGAAGTGGAGCGAAGCCTCTAACGTAATCATATATTTGATCTATTTCATCATACTCATCTGGGATACTGTTTTCATCTCTGTGACTGCTGTATATGTGACTATGGCGGTTTATATACTTATGTTGGTTAGCTGTGTCTGATGAAGCACTTCTTCTTAAGAAATAACCAGTTTTTATTAATGGTGGTGCAATAAGTGGGGCATTCAACAGTCTTTTAGGGTCCCCGAGTTTACCATCTAGTACATGTATTCGATCTACCACGTCTACTAGCAACTTATTACATTTTTCAACTAATCTAGAAAATTCCATGAAGTTTTTAATCTGTTCCTCATTTTTGCATCTTAACATTTTTAAAGGAGCTGCAAGAGGTAATGCTACTAACGCGTTGCCTTCTTTTTGTAATGGAAGTGCAAAAACGTGATCTTCTTCGAATAAGGATATTAATCTCAGTTCTGGTACGAAATGGCTGGCACTTTTTAATCCTCTAGGTGGAGTACCGTGTACAAGTCTGACAGTTATTGGCAACCGTTTTGTTAGCAATGTTTTAGCTGTATGTACCCCGCTAATGTTCTCTTCTTTAGCGACAGCAGAAAACTTGCCTCTCTGATCTAAACTAAGTAGTATAGTGTCACCTTTTGAATCGGTACATTTTAAATATTTACTTTTTCCTAAAAACGTCTCACCTCTAGGCATTATTACTTCACCCGCTGGTAAATTTCTTGCTCCATCAGCAGTGATATTTCCATCTAAGTCAATTTTAGCACATATTACTCTAACCGGTTCTCTTACTAAGCATCCATCATCAAGTTTTCTTCTAGCTAATTCCCCTACAGATTCTATACATCTTACAGCTCTACCTTCCTCACTAAGCAATTCAAAGTAGCCTTTATACGTATCGGGAATGGCAATTCTCGGTCCGACACTAACCATGCGTCTCCCTTCTTTAAGTTTGATGGCTTGAGCAATGATCTTCTTTCTCTTTCCTGCTGAAACTAGTAACGCTGTGCTCTGCAAACCAGGGCTCGGTAGAGTTGGTACTCCGAGGCCTCCATATTGTCCTTTGATGATCTTTGCTACGTTGGGCAGACGGTTCTTGACAGCGAACTCTCTGAGGTAATGGCCTTCATCAGACCAGCGGCAAGCTGCGACCACGACTTGGCCATCTGTGGCTGCCATGATGGGTTTAGTCACATCTGAAATTGAGAAAAATCGAATGTAAATAAAAATCACAATCAGAGATAAATACAACTGTAGATAAAAAAATATGTTATAAAAAGATATTGTGGTTATAAGCTTGGTATCTTGGCACTTTTAAAAAGGTTGATGCGCTGGTTTATTAACCAGCGTTGGTTTATTAATATGATATTTCATATTCATTCTAATTTCAATGCGGTGTTGAGCTTCTCATCCTTTTGAGACTATGCTCAGTGTTAGTAGGTAACAATAAAATTATTATTAGCTGATCAAAGCTTATTTCGTTAGTAGGTAGTACCTAGGTACCCTAAGAGTGTTTACTAAAAAGAAAAAGAAAATAACAACTGTACTATATCATAGGCGTCGTAGCCAGTTTGTATCTTGCTTTATCAAATTGCAATTCGTACTTGTCATACTACAAGTAAGTCATCTATCAAATTAATTTATCTTGAATCGACAGAATAGTAATCTAGTTAAGGCTTGGGCATACACATATCACGACTATAGTAATGTACGACAGTAATGTTTCAAATGAGGGTTCTAAAAGTTAACATGACCTAATAAAAGTTATAATGAAACTCCAGATAGGCAAAGCTCGTACATTCGTATTTCAGAAAATAAAGACAAATCCATACGCGCAAACACGTAGCAGCGCAGAATATAATACTGGCGTTGTGTCAGCAACACCTACGAGCATACTTCAAAGCTTGGCAGCCGACTTTGTTTGGTTGTAATATAAACAACTGTATGAAGCAAAGCGCATGTTGAAGACGCACACACACACACTGCAGTGTGACATGATCACACGTACAGTTTCTAGTATTACAAAGCGTACATGCGTACGCGCGCTTTTATTGTGACATGCTGCCATGTCGCGTCGCGCGGTGCGGCTATTTTCGCGCTTTGTTTGACCAGGGCTCTAATTGAGTAACGCGGAAGTGTGAAAAACTTACAGCAAATAAAAGTTTAGATGAATACAGTTAGGTCTTATCTAAATAAAAATCACAAAATCGGATGAAACAATTTCGTAACAGTTAATAGCGAACATTATAGCTGTAAAGCCATTGTGGTTGGCGAAATAGCCATAAAAGTTTGTTTACATTCTCTCAGACGTTTTCGGTAAGTCAGATTAAGATTTGGTTAGGTCATGGGTGGATTTTTTGTCTATCTACTCATTTTTATGATCGATTTTACCTAAATCCATAATATGTCATTGTTATTTCTTTATTTGTTCTGTTTTATATTGAAAATTTAAAGAATTATAGAACTTTTACTTTACTTACTTACTTAAAGGACATTCTGATACCTATAGTACACCGATTTTAAATCGACAAGTCCAGTAAATAGAAGTACCAGCACTGCTACCGATAAGTTTACTTTACGAACTATAGGTAGGTAGATACATAGATTATTTTCGATAATAAGTAGAATACTTTTCATCATAAAATCGTCAGGCAATGGAAACAGTGTGCAGGCAGGTACGTAAAGTCTCAATTTGGTGGTGACCGCAAACATGAGGTTTTTTGATATCCGCCACTGCACTCTGATAAAAGTACAGTTAGCACGAATCAGCGTTAAAACTATAGAGTACGTGAATGCGTGAGGCTGGGGATACACTAAGAAACGTTTTTTAATAAGCTACAAAGAATAAAATCTTAGATTAATTATTATCAATCGACGTTTTTCTTTCTTTAAATAAACTGGCAATAAAACTAGTTTTTGTATTTACGAGTAAAATAATATTTCTAAATACTTTTGTTTTTGTAGTTTATGTTTCTCGATATTTTATTTATTAGTTTTGTAGTAGGTAGGTTCTAATGAAAGTAAGACCTGACAGGGAAAGATAGTAATGTGATACAATAATCTGTAATCAATTCCAGATCACGCAGATTTTTAAAGTATTCATTCATGACTTCTTTCAAATTTTTCTATAGAGTACATACATAATATCATCTTATTACTAAATATATAGTAGATATTATTTTCTTGTCTAATAATATTTATTTTTATTCTGTATTTCACTAATTTCTCTTACATTACTACAAAAACCTATTTTCTCTACACTATCTTGCTCTATTTCTTTTGAAAAATCCACAACACGTCTCACAACTTAACTAGCCCTGTACGTATAACTTATATAATATGGTTGTGTATTTATTTACAAAACGTAATAAGATAGAATACCAGCTAATACCTAAATGAAATATTTATATATATAAAAAAAATGTGTATAAAAATAGATAAATCTATATCTCAGTGTGCCCCCAGCCGTAACCGGCGGTGCGTAACGTAGTGTTTGTTATTCGGCGTTACATCAACAAGACCATTGTCGGTGTACGTTGACCTTCGTGAGTTCATACCGCGCGAAAACACAAGAATTATTATATCACATCACGCACTGCTGGGGGAAATGGGCCAATGTTTTATGGCACATACACAAACATATATACAGGGTGTTTGGTAAGCACACTATCACATCACACTTCACATCACACTAATATTATAAAGGAGAAAGTTTTTATGTGTGTGTGTGTATGTTTGTTACTCCTTCACGCAAAAACTACTGAACGGATTGGGCTGAAATTTAGAATAGAGATAGATTATACCCTGGATTAGCATATAAGCTACTTTTTATCCCGCAAAATTAAAGAATTCCCACGGGAATTTCAAAAAACCTACATCCACGCGAACGAAGTCGCGGGTATCAGCTAGTTAGTATATAATGGGTCGTATATAATGGGTCGAATATAATTGTCATTAGGTATATACTAATTACCAAACACCCTGTAGATACATAATAAATAGTTTCGACACTAAAATACATATAGCTTTCACTGGCAAGAGGCTTCAGTGTGACTTTTTTATCGATACAAATAAATCTTTATCTATATTTATATTTATTTATAAAAAGAGAAATAGCATGACTGACTGACATTATATCAAAATAAAAGTCAAACGCTGGGTCTAGAAACTGGATCAAGATTTTGCACGTAGGTTTTATTTTAGACGTAGGTACGTAGATGTCCAATAAGAAAGAATTTTCAAAAAATCCAGCTGCCCTTGCGAAGCCCAAAGCTGATCAGCTAGTCTTAGATAAAAATAATAAAATCGAATTTCTCTTCGTTAGTTAATTCTATGGGGCTATTTTATACGTTATCAAAAACAACAGGTAGGTATATAGGTGGGTTTTTCAAAATTAAATTCAAATTCAAAATATTTTTATTCAATTAGACTTTTACAAGTATTTTTGAATCGTCAAAAGCAACTACCACTGGTTCGGAATGCCTTTCCAAGAACCAGCAAGAAACTCGGCGGTTGCTCGAGGCGGTTGGAAGGCGAGGAAAAAGCTAGCTCTACTTACTTACATAAAGAAAATTCGCTAGCAAAAGTAAATTGCGATCGTAAAATGACTGACGAACAAATCCTAAAATAGAATTTGGGAAATAATGAGGAAACCGATGTATCTATGTACCTATATGCATAGACCATGCATATACCCTTTCATACCTCGGGTCGGGTAAAAATATAGGTACATATATTTTTACTATTACTCTGCGGCCGAATGTACATCACGACTTTATCGCACGATTAAACCTATTGTGATATTGCGGCTAACTGTACTAGATCGCTTGTAGACAAATAAGGAGGGTTTGGTACGGCCGCTAAACAAGAGGTACATACAGGGCCACGAAACCAAAGGAGAGGTAATAAATATTATGTGTTAAACTAGCTAATGCCCGCGAATTTGTCCATGTGGATATGGGTTTTTAAAAATCCCGTGAGAATTCCTAGTAAAGTAGTAATTTCATTGATTTTCCTAGATAAAAGCAGTCTTACTTATGTAATCATGTGCTCCGTTGTGTTGCGTGAAAACAAGCCAATAAACCAACAAACAAATACACTTTCGCATTTATAATATGGATGTATGGGTAGTAAAAAGATTAATGTGTAGTAGAAAGATAGAAAATTGATCCTTGTTCATTCATAGTTTCTTTCCTAACGACTAAATAGATACGGCATAATAATATGAGATTATTATGTCTAGTTATTATAAAACCACTTTCTAAAATGAAATGAGAGAGAAACGCGAGAGCTGCATTTAAGTAGAAATAATATTTAAATGTAGGCTTTATTATCAGGTTTGTAGCACTCATCTTAATTCTCAACGAAACTTGCTGTTAAAATAGCAGTCCTAGCAGGTAAAGAAAGTTCACAGATTTCACAAACAAAAGATTTTAAAAATCCACCAGAAAAACATGCAATAAATTTAATCTACAAGCATGAGAAGAGTTCTCATAATTAAGCTTTTTACTAAGCCGTCACTCTTTAAAAATCGCTTTTTTCCTGGCCCGCTGTACTAGTGACGACCGCTACATCAGGTTCCCATGAATCGCCTGATTTATTACAACTTGATCTATCCCGGGCCCTAATTTGGGCTTGTTTTATTTTTGCCCTTCGATAATTATGAGAAGGTATGCCTTGATGTACAACAGGACTATATTGGTTTTAAATATATTTAATCCGACCGACTATTAGCGAGAAACGAGCTGAAACTAGAAACGAGTTGGCGAGCAACGAGAAGCGAGTGTGCGAGTACGATGGAACAGAGTAGTTAACCGCCCGTGTGCTACATTTTATTAATTTCTGCGCTAACTGCGCGAGTGTTTTGACCGTTTTTTTTATAGCTCTTGTTGTTGCGATAAACTATATAGTATAGAGATAGAGTTCTTGCTAGCAGTGCATATAGTCAGCGATCAGCTATTTATATCTTTTATTGGCAGAGAATCACGCATCGGTTGTACGTTTCTTGAGCGAGAAAACTAGTCGCTTCCTCGTCAGCGACGGGACAACTGCCATTTTTATTAGTGCGCATACATAATCACTACCTAATATCATAAATGTGAAAGTGTGTTTGTTTGTTGGTTTGTGCTTCAACCACGTCGCAAAGGAGCAACGGATTGACGTGATTTTTGCATGGGTACAGTTAAAGACCTGGAGAGTGACTTAGGTAACTATTTATCCTAGAAATCAATGAGTTCACAAGGGATTTTTAAAAACTTAAATCCACGCGAACAAAGTCGCGGGCATCAGCTAGTACCTAATATAACTACTTAAGTTTAGTACATTTCGCTGGCTGAATTTGCTTTTATTTTGTATCCAATGGAGTGTTTATCAGTGGTCTGACAGGTGGGCACTATGTAAATTAGGTCTCAAGTTTCACAAGGTATTTTTTAAAATCGAAAATCTGTTAAAGGTGGTCTTGTTAATTAGGACTAAGCTTTACATAAACATTCGTCGATTTACGTCCAATTAACGTTCGAAAATCTACTTCATAAAATTTTAACACTGACTGACTGACGACGCACAGTTCTATTAAAAGCTATAGTGGGTCTAGACTCTAGTGGTATGAACCAATTGCTAAACCGATTTTAACAAACTTTGCACAAAGCTTTTACACAACCTGGAAGTAGGACATAGGGCCTCGTACGTTTTGGGTATTCTGGGAAAACAGAGGGTTCCCACAATGTTTAAAAACTTAAATTCACGTGACGAATTTACGAGTAAGTATACTTACTTATAAGAAAGTTGGTTGCTAATTCCATAAAAATCTTAACACGATCTGCGGCCTAAAATTAGACATGATGTCACATTGTGCCAATTGTACCAAAACAGCAATTGTCTAAAAACCTATATATTGTGAATGAAACAATAACTGAGAAATGCCATACGTAATTGACAATGGTGTACCAAATGTTACGCTCCTAATGAGTGTAATTTGTTCGGTCGAATAGCGGTTTTATTTACATTTGAAAATGCTTGGACATGCTCATATTGGGAGGATTTTACATGGCCTGTTTGTGTGAGTAGGTGCACGTGTAAAACAAAAAGTAAAGCACAGGTATGTAGGCTTGACTATATACACATAAATACAAGTGTAAATTAAAAATTTATAACACCCCCAACAAGTGAAGGTTACAGTAACTAGAAATAAGCTGATAACTTTCAAACGGCTGAACCGATTATCTTGGATTTCTTGGATGGCTAAGAACACTCTCGATCAAGCCACCTTTCAAACAAACAAACTAAATTAAAATCAGTTCATTAGTTTAGGAGCTACGATGCCACAGACAAATACACAGATATAAACACCCCTCTTTTTGGGTCGGGGGTTAAAAATGCGTCCGAACTAACAAAAGGAAAAGTTTTCGCCAAGCTGTGACGTCTTAATTTTTATTTTTAAGGATTTTAGGACAAAATCCATAAAAATAGGTATGTTGAATCAAAATATTTCGAAATAAAATCTCAAAATATATTTCTAAATAAGAAAAGAAATTATTTTCCTTTTTTTTGAAAAGGCTGTCCCTACTCTCTATACTAGTCAAAATATTTGCCAGACACATTCTGATTCAAAAATAATGTTACCTTTTCGTAATTCTTGAGATAAAACTTTCAAACAGGCGAATGCGGTGGGCTGACTTTTTAACTACCTACTCACATTCATATTATTTATTCCTACAAAAGTTACCTGCAGTATAACTACGTAAGTTAAAATAATATTACTATGAAGTATGAGTTACCAGCTAATAACTTACCGGCTTTTAAAAGTAAGGTAAGTATAAAAGCAAGCACCAATCATATAACCACATGATTAACCTGTGATATAACCGTGATTATTCACACAAAAATAATTCATCAGAGTTTCGAAATTGAAAACTGGCTCGATTCACTAGTTACCGTTAGATATTCATCCTCATTTAATTAGTAACAGATTAATGCAGTTTCAACAGGTTCGGCGTTGACTAGTTCAATATGTAACGGTGGGACCGGTATCCCGCTTCCTGTATATAAAAAAGTACCGGTCACCTTGTTAAAGATGGGTGCAGATACAGTGAGAATGTCCGAGCAAATTTTTTTTTTAAAGAATATTAGCCATGCTAATCATGACTAATACCCTCCTCCCATTTCCCCTCCAATTAAGCGTAAAGCTTGTGCCAGATGTGGGTATGACAATAATGCAACGGGTGGGGTTTGAACCGCCGACCTTTCAGTCCGGAATTCAGTCCGTTCCTCAACCGTTGAGCTATCGAGGCTCTGACATGGCAGAAATACCCATATTATAAATCTGAAAGTGTATTTGTTTGTTGGTTTATTCGCTTGTCCTTAAATCACGTCGCAACGGAACAATGGATCGACGTGATTCTTTGCATGGGTGTAGCTAAATACCTGGCGAGTGACATAGGCTACTTTTTATCCCGGAAATCAAAGACTTCCCACGGGATTTTTAAAAGCCTAAATACACGCGGACGCGAAGTCGCCGATGTAAGCTAATCCTGTACCAAATTTCGTCAGAATCGGTTAAACTGTTGGGTCGTGAAAAGGTAGCAGACAGACAGACACACTTTCGCATTTATATTAAGTATATGGATTAAAAAATATTATAATAAGATATCTACCTAGTTATTACTAAACAATGTTTTATTAATCCTACAGAAAAAAAGGTCCGTATTTTACGAGTTATCAGTGTTAAAAATAACTTGTTATTAAATGAGGTTCTGACCTATTCACTGACTAGCTATCATTAAAAGAATGCTATTCGCTCGCGGTTGTTCGATCAATCTCTCCGTAGCTTTAGACAAGCTAGTCAAGAGGTGTAATGAGCTGTGATTTTGCATGCGTTATTTTAAAACGGCCGTACGGTGCAACCTTACATGCAGTTTTTATATGGACCTACTTGAGTAATGACTAAACACAGTTAAGCTGTATCACAGCTTAGTGTTACGCAATGTTTGAGATCTTAATTTTTTAATTAACGATTTTGTTTAAACACATGTAGGCACCTAGATTAACAGCCATTTTTATAGGTCTCAGATCATCAGATATGTTACATATTTATTTACGACAAAAAACCTGTTATTAATAGATATAAATTACGCGAAGACTCATTCTACGTAGAAAGATTGCAAATATAAATGTTGCAAATAATTTGAGCCACGGACATCAAGAGTAAATTTTTGTACTTTTGTGGAAAGTATCACATGGGATACAAATCAAAGCTTCATAACACGAGAGCAAGGTATTTTCAATATCGAAAATGTGTAGTATAGCTGCAGTAAGATTGGGCCGCATCGGGCGCATATAAAAAATGCTGATGGGGTGATCAGAGGCCGGCGCGGTACCCAGTAACTCTTTGGCCCGATCCGGGACTCTAACCTAGGGCCTTATGATCCGCTGAATAAGATAGCCACTAGACGACTAGGCCAACGAGGCGGTTCAGAGGTATGAATAGCGAGGCAATAAACTGAGTGACGGTGTTTACGAGCAATGACTAGTGAGTTTAAGTTATCCGCAGACAGGTTTGACCGTTATTTGACGCGAACTTGACGTCCGAGGATACAAGTGCGATACAAGTACACTTGAGGCCAGGATAAGTGCACACTCAACAATATTTATTTGCTAAGGATAAGCGACACTTATATGCTGAAATGAAATACGAAATACATACATTCACATGGTTATTTAAATCCACTGCTTTCATGTAATCAACTTGTCAATTTGCAGAAGATGAATAAATATTTTAGACGAGTTGAGAAATCTATCTACTATTTACTCGATATAATTAATCGTTAGATTTTAACACGGCTTTTGCTCGTAACTTCTTAAGGCTACTTACCTACTTGATAATTTCAGATGACACACAAAAATTAAAAAATAAATGTGTATTTTAATTTATACAATTAGCTTTATAAGAATAGTCATTTCGAAATCACAGACAAACACTTTTATTTTATTTATTTGTTTAGATGATCATAAATCAGGTTTTATCAAAAGTGTGACAGCAGAATAAAATTTTTAATGCACTACGGTCTCGGGATACGACCGGTACGATATCTTTGATTTGATTCCAGGATGAAAATTGCATATAGTCATCCGTCCCCGGGATGCAAGCTATCTCTTTACCTTTCCTCAAAATCGGTTAAAGAGATGGGCCGTGAAAAGCTAGCAGACAGAGAGACAGACACATTTATAATATTAGTATGGATTTCTCAACAAACACATACCTACATTTAAAAGGTTGGTTAAATATACAAAGAACCAAGTGTTACGTCTTTCCTGTCCAGACTTGTAAGGCTCGCAGGTTAACGTCCTGCTGAGACCTAATTTCTTGATCATAAACCAGAATTTAACGATTCCTTCCGTTACCCTAATAATACTCATAAAATCGCTGATGATTTAGGTGAGCCAAGATAATAGGAGTAAAAGTGGTTTAACAGGAATCTTTTAGGTCTTCTTCATGATGTTTTTAAATTATTTATCACTAAATGATGCCCGCGACTTTTTCCAAAATTCCGACAGAACTTTTTGATTCTGAATATTTCCGTCTCCGGGATGCAAGGTATCTCTATGCCATAGATAAGCCGTGGAAAGGCAATAGACAATCAAATAGATAGAGACACAATTCCGGGTTTAAAATATTAGTATGGGTTAAAATTATGCCTTAGTAGAGATGGCTCGAGGAAAGCATTTATAAAGTAAGTATAATATTTTTGCTCGAACTCCATTAAACAGAACCCCTGATGGGTTTTGTTTAATAGACGTGGATCTAACATTTTTATTAAAATCTCAGTGAAAGTACTCTCGCAATATGATATTGCTGTAGAAATGCAAGCTTTACAAACCCATTTAGCCTAGGCAGGTACAACAATTCCGAATATAAAAAAAACAAAATAACTGTTCAATTGAACAACGTTTTGATTGATAAAAATCAAAAACATGATAATGAGTTACAAGTGTTCGATGAATCGATTAATCGGAACATCAATCGATTTTACATTGATGTTACGGTGGATGTCCTGCCGAGACCCAATTCACGGCAGTTGATTGAACGAAAACGTAATGACGCCTCCCGTTATGCTCATATCATGTTTAAAGTCATCATTAATGAAATTGGATGAGGTCAAGAGAAAACGGCCATGAGCGAGATCAAAGATCATGGTCCCGTATACTGATTTTTAAATTGTTAAGGCACTATAGTCATCATAGTCTATATCATTAGCCCATACCAATGAAAACTAAATCGTGTGCGTAAACTAAAATATCATGTGTAAAACTGCGTGTTGTGTAAATTTATTTGTACTGCAAGTCCAGTAAGGACAATTATAAGTTATAACAGTTGTTGTGCCGAATTTTCTGGTGAAAAATTGTGATTTAATGATTTTCGCTGAACACGATGGATAATAAGTATGTATTTTATTTGTGGGTTTTTAATAATATGTCTAATAAAATGTATCCATACATAGGCCATTTTACTATGATGTTTCTTTCTAATAAGCATTGCGAAAGTATACATTCTTGCGACAGTCAAGTCACTATTAGCAATTTCTTCTGCAGAACTCTAAAAACTCGATACGAACATCTTAAGAGTTATTGCGAGTGGTTTAAAAGGAAATCGATTACCGTAGGATAAATCGAATTTACATCGTGTTTTTATGTTAATGCTTTCTTAATACCGATTTACGGCTTTTAAATATCAATTAGGTAGCGCTTTTTGCATATGTTTTTGTATGATAAATGTTTTGACATGATGTTCAGTCTTGTAAAGTAAAATAAAGTTTATTTTTATCTAAACGTTATTAAATTTATTTTGTAATAAAAGAACATGGGTTTATTGGATTATCATAAACGGCAGTTACATGTATAGAGAACAAAATAAAAATTATAGAGCTAGATAGAAATGATAGATGCCATCAACTCCGCGGATGTCTCATAATGTTGAAAAAACTAGTCAAGTCCGAGCTAAAAATTTTGATTGGATTGTTTCGTACACTGTTAGTAGGTAGGTACTTTATTTACAAAAACTGTATAAGAAACCTCAAGAAACCAAAATAAGTACCTATTTATTTTTTCATTTGAGAGCATAAATAAATTTTTTTTAGACTCTGGATTTTCAAAATGACCATTTTGTCCTAAATATAGATATACTTCTGTGTAGCAGCAACAGGTTTTATAACTGTGTTTTATAGCTATTATTGTCTATTTTTAAAATGGCTGTGACACTCAGGTTGAAATCTATAGAGCGCACTTTGACTTTGCTTAAACTTAAGTTTCAGTTAAAACGAGACAGATTTATGCCAGCGATAGAACGCTGTCTCGTTTTAACAGTGTCTTAAGTCTGAGCAAAGTCAAAGTGCGCTCTATAGATCTAAGGCTCAGACATGCTGACAGGATGAAACTATGAGGGTTCCTGCGGTAAATTATCTAGTAAACACACATATTTTTATCCTCCCAAAACCTTTATTATTGTACCTATTCTACTGCCAAGGGTCAATGGTAGAGATCTCTTGTAGAGATAAGTGCTACCCTGTCCACTTTTTCTTTATTTGTCTCTTTATTGTTGCAACTTTCGGAAACAAGTAAATAACATATAACAAATATTACTATTGGACGAGGTCGTAGCCCTCAGAAATGAGGAATTCGTATTCCGTAGACAGCGAGAGTAGTATAATACGTATAGGTATCAGATAAGAGGCGCGTATCAAAAGTTACTAATCATTTCCTTTATGACAAATGATATCGGCTCATAATTTATTATTTACCCCGTCAAGCAAATCAGTTATCGCTTATTAGAACAGGATGCTGGTTTAATCAGAACGCATTAACTTCTTCCTGGATAGAGATTTGGTCCAAGATTTCTTATTAACTAACTACAGTAAGTAATCTGTCTACTTTTATCTACTTTCTTATAGTAAACTTTGTTTCTTATTTACAAATTATCTATCTGCTTTTTCGTCAAGTTTTCCAGTGTCATTGGTAAATATATTCGTTAGGAAAATTTTTATTCGTTCGAAACATCACTCTCAAAAGAATTCTTGATGAAACTATCGGATTCCCGAACGGATATCGGATGAACGAAGTAATTCCTTTTAGTAAGAGCTGAAATTTCCGTTCTGAAAAATTCAAGCGTGCGATCAACTTCAGAAACTATTCGTCAAATCCTCACCAAATTTACATGGTACTTACCTGACTGTTCAAATTTGACGGAGTTATGGAGTAAAATAGATAAAAAATTTGATAACGCATTCCGACGAATCCCTAATATTTTCGGAATAAAAGCTACCCTATATGTTAACCCGGATTGTCAACTACCACTGTACCAAACATTTAAATCCGTTCAGTAGTTTTCGCGTGATGCGGGCACAGAGACGAACAGACAAAAATTCTAAAAAAAATTGTCATCGATAATAAAGTTTCCTCCGACTAAAATTTTCAAAATATATTTAACTAGCTGATGCCCGCGACTTCGTTCGCGTGGATGTAGATTTTTAAAAATCCCGTGGGAACTCTTTGATTTTCCGGGATAAAAAGTAGCCTATGTGCTAATCCAGAGTATAATCTATCTCCATTTTAAATTTCAGCCCAATCCGTCCAGTAGTTTTAGCGTGAAGGAGTAACAAACATACACACACACACACACACACACACACACACACACACACACACACACACACACACACACACACACACATACAAACTTTCGCCTTTATAATATTAGTGTGATGTACCTACAGTTACAGTCTTATTATAAGTATCGATATAGATTAGTCCATGATGTAGGTACACATAGTTGATGGCAATAAAATAACAAACCTTAAGTTTATGTCTTGTCCCAAACAACAACTGTTTAGAATTGATTGAGATGAGGAGCTAATCCAATGTTAATTGAGTTTGAGTTTAACGGATCGCCATTAATAAATAGCGGTAGCACTGTTAAATGCATGGTAAGAGCGGATTGGAAGGGCGGACACGGCGCGGTGTGAGAGCGGAAACGCGGCGGCAGCGGGTAGATAGAATACCTTTCTTCTTTATTCCAATTTCCAAGTAATGAGTCAAAGATATTACAAATGCCTGCAGATCGATGTAAATCATTCATAACTCTAAATTTAAAAAAAACCCCGACACAAAGAATGATAAGAAAACCTCTATAAAAAACTAGAAAAGAGCTGATAACTTTCAAACGGCTGAACCGATTTTCTTCGATTATAGCTAAGAACACTCTCGATCAAGCAACCTTTTAAACAAAAAATCTAAATTAAAATCGTTTCATTCGTTTAGGAGCTACGATGCCACAGACAGATACACACGTCAAACTTATAACACCCCTCTTTTTGGGTCGGGGGTTAAAAATATTGTAAGCTAGTAGAAATGGTATTGACATGTCTTTACTATAGACAGACGCAACCACGTTACGATGGGATATAATGGGTCTCTATACGCTCAATGTCTGCAGATACTATACCGTCTTATAACAGAAACAGAGTTTCCAACACCTTTTTATGTAAATGTTTTGTCAGTGCAAAATTTTGATATCAAGGGCTAAGAAATTTAATATTACATGTTTTTTATATTTTGTGATATTTTATGAAATGAATGAAAAAGATGTACGAGGAGTATTGCAAAAAGTTCAAAGCCAAACAATTATTTATAGTCCTACACCCGCTCTCGCTTTTGTCTTCGACTGATTTACTAAAGGTGTTATTATATTGTACGTCATTACAGCATTTAAGCTAGGGCTTTGTAAGCTTAGATGAGAAATTGATAGTGAAATAACAGCCTACTTATAGCGTTATGAGTGTTTTAATATTTATGTGTGTTGTAATGGTACTTAACGGTTTGATTGGTTCAATGACTTTCATATTTTATTAAGAGTCTAATATTCAATTTGTAATTGTATCTTAGCTCACTCATACAAAGAGTAATTGCTGAATAGGTACATATTGGGATACGGTTATTATTTTACTATTGTAATAGGGATAAACTGAGTACCAACTATAGACCGACCGAGTATAGACTATAGACTGACTAATTATATTATCAACATTCCACATACAGCTAGCTTAATCTGCCGAATAATTTGTCATTTTGCATGCAAGATTTTCTATAACGTATAGGCCTTGGAGTAGATTAGCTAGTTAATAAAATATTAAATATACTCATGTTGAAATATTTAAAATATATAATTTTATATTCTAAGATCTTAGGACCCCAACATCTATCGTTTTCTTCTCAGTAGGAAAGGCATTCCGAACCAGTGGTAGATGCTTTTGACGATCCAAAGGAACTTGTAAAAGTCTAATTGAATAAAAATATTTTGAATTTGAATCTGAATTTGAACTACGAGGGCCTACCCTTTGCCACTCCAGCTTTGTAATCTGTTGAGCTATGTCGATTAATCTGGTTCTTCTACAGATCTCATTTCTGATATATCACGTAGAAAAACTTTAAGAAGTAACAGCTAAGAGTGATCATCAGGAACAGACGTAGTTTTAGTCATAAGGGGCACACTGAGCTAATTTAAAAATCGTTCTGCTTCCCGCTTCCGCTTGTGCAATGTAACCACGCATTTTGAACGTCATTAGGTACAGTGTTTAAGCACTTTAAGCACACTTCGTGGGCTTAGATGAGGATTTGATAGTGGTATAACATGCTATTAATAGACTAATGGGGATCCTAGATTTATATGTTTTCTAATAGACTTTAACGGTCTGTTTATGTATCTCATTTCATTACGAGTTTATACATATAAAGGTTATCTTATTTTTGTGGCACCAAATAAACAGTTTTCTTTCTTTTTTTCTTTTGTATTTATGTGAATTATGATTCTGAGGTACAAATTCAGTAGTAGGTAGGTAGTGTACTGTTTGTTGAATTCAAATTATCAGGTCAGAATATTATGGTCCGTTTCGCAAGCGTCAAATAATTTTAACTGAGGAGTAGTTTTGATACTTTTTGTACAAGGCCCGACGGTATTCACTTAAGCGGAGTAGAACAGAGATGAATTTATGCGAATTAATTTATTTATTTCATGTAGTAAAGCCTGTGCCACTTGTGATATTTATGTTAAGACTCTACCACTAGTTCGGAGAGCAGATTGCAGATATTATGTGTTCTATTAAATGTTTTAAAAGTATGCACTTGAACAGCACATTACACAATCGAAAATTTTATGTATTTATCCAAATATATGATGCCCGCGACTAAATCCATGTGGAAAATAATTTCCATGGGAACTCTTTGATTTTCGGTTCAAAAAGTAGCCTTTGTCCGTCCCCGAGTTGCATGCCATCTCTGTACCAATCGATTAAATAGATGGGCTATGAAAAGCTAGCAGACAGACAGACAGACAGACATACTTTTGAATTTTTCGAGTTTCTTGCTGATTCTTCTTGGTAGAAAGCAGTGGCGTGTAGCTCATAGAGGTATAAAAGTACTGCCTACCTTACTTGTACTAAATCAATACTTATTTTCCATTATGACCTGCCAGAAAATAAGTTCATACCTTAATGCTACCCCTGGTTTTAAACTCTGTGCACGCCACTGGTAGAAAGACCAGTTTATTTGAATAAAAAGTCTTGCTATTTCTATTTCATATCCGATTCGGTAGATACCGGAGACCTTAAACAACTGCCAAAATGTCAAATCTATTCCTCCGTTAAGTTTATTTGTCGATTGAAAAATTTGCAGCCCCATCTACTTACGAACATAATATTTTGACATGAAGATTAAATATTCCTTTTATAGCTAGGTATAAGATATTACAGACACATAAAATTACAATGTAGCATTATTTTATAATAATACCAGAGGTTAAAGCTGTTTTCGTAAAGATTACCTCAAACAATCAGAAATAGGTACTTTACCTCTTTATTATTAGTACAGTCATGTAACAAAACCTAGGGTCGAGGTCACGACTAACGTATGATAATTGCTATGTAACCAATCCTTTTGACCCTACAGTATTTGCGATTCATTGGTCATTCTGACCTCTAGTTAAATTATTGTGAATGTTTCAAAATACACTGGAAAATAAACCTTATGATTAAGAGTTTAAAGTCCATAATCTTTAGTGTAGATATTAAGGCGCGTGAACACTAAAGTAACGATGTACAACGATAGGTCGCTAAGTCGAGTTTATTTCTATAAGTCTTTCTTAATGTGCTATTCAATTAAAAACACATTAAATAAAGCTTGATTCCTAGAATTTTGTACATATTCTTAAAGCAATGCATTGTGCATATGCATACCTACGAAGCCTTATGCTCAGTGCACCACTAAATTTATTACGACAGTTAATATATTTTGTTAAAACTTATTTTAGTACTTAAAATTTAAGGAAAATATATTTCTCGTAATATTTAGGTACGAGGGTATGAGTAGGTGAATCACCATAAATGTTTCGTCAATTTAGCATTCATATTCATATCTTCATATTTCATACTCATTCAATTATTTTTCAAATATAAATACAAAAAATGTAGATAATATATAGAAGACGTATTATAAAATTTATGATATTGCGTTAGGTTATGATCGCACCCCTATTAATACATGTCACGGCAGTGCGTTAAAATTACTTGGATTGATTTAAAATAATTAGATACAAAATATATTTACTTGACAACGTAAGAAGGCTTGATCAATTAAACCTTAAAATAAGGCTCTGTACAAAGTACGTGGCTTTGTAGCCTCGAGACTTTGTATATTTGCCCGTTAAGGCCTACTCTTAATCTTAGACAGACAGCCTGCCAAATTGAAGATTGAAGTTGTAGATAGAAAAGTGATTTTACCTTATAAACGCACCTTCTCGTGTACCCGTTTCCTTCACTGGTTAGTTCCCACAATCTGTAATAAAAAAAAATGTTTAATAAAAAAAACTTTACTAATAAATAAAATCGAAGTGACGGTCTGTTTGAACGGGCTAATCTTCGGAATGGCTGAACATTTTTTGACGGGATTTTCACAGACAAGTAGAGGATTAACCAAGGAGTAACATAGGCTACTTTTAAAAATGGAGTTTTTTTATACGCACTTAATATCTCCGAGATTTCTGAACCGATTTGCGTAATTTTTGCGTAATCGATAGAGGAACTTTGCGACATTGTTCCATAAAAAAATTTGGATCCCAACTCTGGCTCAACTGACGCTGCAGGGGATCCGATCAATCCACGCGGGTGAATCTGCGGGCATCATCTAGTACTTAATAAAATAATGAATTCTGTTATTGTTCCAGATGCTTCAAAAATGGAAGTTAATCAAATAACCTCCACGCTAATAAGTTTCATCCGGATTTGGGCCTCGTGCTTAAATATCGCAGATTTTATGTGCGTGACGATAATTTATCTGTATTATATTTAACGCATGCTATTTGTGTTACTTAGATAATAATACCCTTAATTTGCAGTGATATATTGGGTAGATTTTTCCAACATCAATCATGTAGTTCACCAAAAAAATCGGTGATTTCCACGACAGGCAAACTAGAAATCGTAATAGGCTCGCATATCCTACGCTCCGTCTGAGGAAAGTGGGAAAGTCATTTGTGGGAATGAGTGTAATATTTTATAATGAAATTCCACAATCAATTTTAGACTTGCCTATACACAAGTTTAAAAAATACTCCTGAAAAAAACTTATTATACAATCGAAGATTATGTAAATGACAAAAAAGCTTGGATTTGACTCTCCAGCAATACACGGCGCTGCAATTGTTTGTATAAAGTATGGCATATTATTGTAAATTGAATACTTGAAAAGAGCAATTGCCGAGTTTCTTGCTGGTTCTTCTCGGTAGGAACGGCATTCCGAACCAGTGGTAGATTATTTTGGCGATTCAAAAGCACTTGTAAAGTTTAATTGAATAAAAATATTTTGAATTGAATTGAAGTAGACCCTCATCTAGAGAACATCAAGCTATAGCTGCTAGTGGCAAGGAGCAAGCTAGTCCGATACAACATAAAATTGTAAAGTACGGAAATCCCTTCAAGAGACTTAAATTATCCTGCACTGAGGTTCGATTACGGTAAAGTGATAGCTACAGGATGACATTCTTTCGCTATTGGCTAAAATGAATTCAGTAAATCGCAACAATTATTGAGATTGTACCAAGTTTATCTGTAATCGAATGACTATCAGTTGAATCGACGGAATATCTCTAAATAAATAAACAAGACTCAAAAGAAAAATACAAGTTACGCTTAACATTAATATTACGTACCTATAGGTATAAGAAATGTAGACCTAATTCATCTAAATATTTTTTTACCTTAATCTTTGATTTGGGACCTAATTGTGTTATTGATTTAGTAAGTAAATACGCAAAAGTTATATTAAATTCGAATATGATTGAGTCCATCTACGGACTTAAATTTTAACCACCACAAAACCTTCATCATTGTGTCTGTCCTACCCATATGGAATGTTGTTTTAACGAGAAAAAGTCAGAAGAACTAATAAGCAATAATTAACTATTTTTAAAGTGCAAATTACAAGATATTCCATTTTATGCACAGCAGGGTGTAATCTAGATGTAATTATTTGTGTGAATTTAAGATCTTTAGTACGAATTAAATAGTGAGTTAATAAGTAAGTTGATTATTTAACTTCATGTCCAAGTATTAAGGTTTGTAATAAACTGAAGTTGTTGATATTATAAAACTTTTTTCTACATTTTGTAATAACACAACAAGTGTAAATAAAAAAATTATGAAATCCCCGACAAGTGAAGGTTACAGTAACTAGAAAAGAGCTGATAACTTTCAAACGGCTGAACCGATTTTCTTGGATTATGGCTAAGAACACTCTCGATCAAGCCACCTTTCAAACAAAAAAAAACTAAAATAAAATCGGTTTATTAGTTTAGGAGCTACAATGCCACAGACAGATACACAGATACACACGTCAAACTAATAACACCCCTCTTTTTGGGTTGGGGGTTAAAAATAGATGTGTAAGTATGTGTGCAAGCCAGACCACTTGAGCTATGACATTTTGTTAGTGCTGTCACCTAAATCTACGGCCGTGTGTCAAACGAGGTTCTTGTTACAAAGTGGACGGTTTTTTTTTTTTTTTTTTGTTGACGCTGGGGAATGCATTTACGCATCCCCCCCCGAGGGAGGGTATGTGGGACTCGCCGGCCGAGAGGCGACCGGAATACCCACTAAACCCCAGCGGCGCTACTGCGCGTCGCCTGGCGACTGGGTCACGGGAACGGCCGAAGCAAACAACCGCGACCCAGCCAGCGACGTCTGCCAAGGCAGACCCTCCACCGGGGACCTGCTCGGTCCCCATCGACGCACCTCCGGGACGCACCAACGAAGTGCGTCCCCCGACCTTGGGACGCGCACGTCGCCCGCGTCCCATCCTCCGCTTCATCCACTGTGCCCTCTGCTAGTCAGAGGGACACGCGGAGAAACCTCCCCCCCCTGCCAGGTCATTAGCCATAGCCAACAATATCTCCGAAGAGAAATTATTAGCCATGTTACCGGGGCGCACCGGCCCGAACACTGCTCTTCCCCTCGGACGCATCCAAAAGGGACCAGCAGCATCCAGGCACACTGGGAGGTTACCTGGCTGGCGCCCCAAAGTGGACGGTAAACAAACATTATTGAATACTACGAAACAGGTATATTCATTTATGTTAATGCTGTACACGTTAATTTTGTAACTATTATTTATTTTTGTTTATCTTAACGGTGCATACTTAAAGAATATCCAAAGATGTTCCTAGACATGGAATGTGTTGCACAAACAAAATATTTTACATGCTCTTTAACATAAATTGCTGCCCACCCGTGGATTTGAATGTATTAACCAATGTACTTTATTGTGCGTCTTTTTATTATTTATATCTACGAATGTACTAGATATTGTCTGCAACATCTTTCGTATAGTTTTTTTGTAAACGAGTCCGAACTAACTGAAATCGACTCAGATATGCTAAGGTACAGAAAGAATAAAACGCTTATAATATAATGCTGCTAATACACTACAGTGCTACTATGCTAAAAAAAGAGTGTGTCTAATGGATTGTTTTAGTGGTCTAAAACCATCGCATTTCTAATGAAACCGGTTTGGAGCACATCAGCGGTTGGATGGAATCAAAGTAATAACGGACAAACGTAGAAACATTTTTGTGTTTTATATTTATAAAACCTATACCTAGAGATAAACACCTATATGACAAAGATATTGAAGTTCGTGTGGGATACAAATATGTAAAATTTTCGGATGTTGGGAAGGTAATGGAGCTTTTCCTTCCGTATTTGTTAAGTTCTACTCCTAGAAACGAATACAAATCTGGATACAAGCGGGGAAAAATCTAAAAAAAATCCTACAAAAATCTAATCTATTGGTTGAAAACGACGACTTCTAAACCTAACTTTTTTATTAGCGATCTAAACATAAATTGACTGGAATTCGTTAACTTCAAGCACTAATCATATCATCCTCGGAACTCGTTAGACTTGTCATGTGAACGGAATTGCGGGCATCGGCTAGTTTTATTACAAAAATAGTCATAATTTTGCATAAAAAACTGCGTGATCTGCAAGAAACGCTGCAGGGTGTAATCGCGTAAGTACAATATATTGCATTGGATCCGGTGTTCATGGGAAGTACAAAATTATACGTAGGTACAGACTACAGACAAACGAGTTTCGATATGTGCATACATTGACTGCTTATGTCTAAAGTGACGCTAATAGAGCCCTAGGTAGAATTTGGTCACTATAACAGAAGTTACATCATTATTTTATAGATCTTCACAACGTGACACGATGACCAAAGATCTAACAATTGACTATGGTTTTATCAATATCAACCATTTTCTATCCATCCACTGTTGGACCAAGCGCCAACTCTTCAGTAATCTTTGGCGGCCATGTCTTTTCTGAAGTAATCGATACAACCCCACACTTCGTTTGTCGAGACATGGTCGTCACTTCAGGACCTAGATATCTAGTTCTATTTCAACTACTACTCTATGGTTTGTAACTTCACAATATCTGTTACATTATAAGGTTATTTTTTCACCAGGGATGTGCGAAGATACATTTTGACAAATGGGTAGCATCTAGCAATAGGATCA
This sequence comes from Maniola jurtina, assembly GCF_905333055.1. Classification (NCBI taxonomy): domain Eukaryota; kingdom Metazoa; phylum Arthropoda; class Insecta; order Lepidoptera; family Nymphalidae; genus Maniola; species Maniola jurtina. Next base: position 6,691,199 of record NC_060033.1, read on the forward strand.
TTTGATTTTGATAGCTTAGTTCTGGTTGACTAGAGCTTAGTGAACCAAGTAATGGATTGGTATGAACCACATAAAAAAAAGCTACTAGTTAGGTAATAGAAAAAAAAGCAGTTGGAGAAAGGAGACCTGTCAAAAGAAACACTCTTTACAGCAGTAAGCAATGCAATATTCTTTATCGACAATATAATAATTTCACTTTGTTTAATTAGTCATCACCACTTACCATCAGAGATAACAAAGATTGAAGAGAGATTGGTGAGATTGCAGTCAAGGGATAACTTGTATCTGAATAAAAATAATAAAAAAGTAAGCGAAATAGACAATCCGTCTAGATATTTCTTACTTTAATAAACAGATACAAATTACAGCATAGGTACAAGTTCAATTTGAGCAAAATAACGGACTATAACTAGACCTTTGCTCTCAAAACCCATATTTGACTAACTACCAGTAATGTTTCAATCATGTAGGAATCAAAGCGAGTAACGTTACGTGATTGGCAGGAAATTACATGCCTACGCATAATTTAGGTTAGGGCAAGCAGGGCTGAGATGTGAATTTGTGCGAGTTCACACATTGTAACGTCTACGCTGCTCTACCGAATTACCTAATACAGGATGTGTTAGATATTGGCACTCATAGGATTTTAACAGTAACTCCAGTGGAAAAATTCGTAACGAGAAATCCGTAGTAGCAACAAGGAGGACATAGCTCAAAGAATTAGCAAGCTGAAGACGTGGCAGTTGGCATGCCATGTCTATGGCAAAATGGACGACCGCTGGGGCAGAGGGTTTCTGGGTTCGTTAATTAATTTATGCCTACTGACATGATATGCAGGTTACAACTATTTTGAATGATCTAAAATTAAAGCTACTAGGATACCAATACACCCTGGACTTTTTTTTCGCTGAGGAAAATGTACTCAGGCAATAACCCGCACAAAAGCGGGTATGTGGGACTCACTAAGTACTGTTTCAGGATACACACTAAACAAGTGTAAATTAAAAATTTATAACACCCCCGATAAGTGAAGGTTACAGTAACTAGAAAAGAGTTGATAACTTTCAAACGGCTGAACCGATTTTCTTGGATTATGGCTAAGAACACTCTCGATCAAGCCACCTTTCAAACAAAAAAAAAAACTAAAATAAAATCGGTTTGTTAGTTTAGGAGCTACAATGCCACAGACAGACACACATATACACACGTCAAACTTGTAACACCCCTCTTTTTGGATCGGGGTTTAAAAACCCAGCGGCACAGTCCGCGCTCTGGCCTGAGAACAAGCCTAAGAAACTCAGTCTGGTATTTTTCTCTTGATAATAAATTCTAAACAAATGAAAACTGGAATAGCTTTTCATTTTCTAACCAGCTCTTTAATTTTATCTACTAAATTATCTCTCTGACCGCCAGATAAATAAGGTCAATAAGCTTATGATTTTAATTTTTGTATATAGTTTTTCCTGTTACATCGTTAAAGCATGATATTGATCGTGTATTTTTAGAAATTTGGACTTATGAAGCGATAGGTATAGGATAAGTTGCTTATTAAAGAAATTATGATCTTGATATACCTACTCGGACATTACAGCCCTATTCCTAAGTATAATGATCTCGCCAATAATAATAATAATAGACCTTAAGGTCTTACTTTCTACATGTCATACAATTGGTGTCGTGTCGGCTTATCGTGCAGTATAAATGGCCAATGTTTTACTAACGTACGTGATAAGAAATTCTAAATCGGTAGGAATAGAGTCTATAATGCAATAGATATGGTGCATATTGTACAGTACAATGGGGCAAAGTCAAGAGCTGACCTTTCCCCCACATATCGGTCAGTATCTCATTAACGGGACGGTCAAATTGTCTGTAGTACAAGCTAAAAGCTGTAGAATAAGAACTACTCTACCATATTTTTTTATTTGTTTATATTATAATAGGTATAACGAGTATACAAGCCTAATATTTTGCAAAATACAGTAGCCTCTCCAAATTTTGGTTTACAGTCATAAAGGTTAATTAACGAGAAAATAATATGTATGTTGAAGACGTAATTATGTACTATATTATATTAATAACTAGAGGATGCCCGCGGCTTCGCCCGCCTGGATTTCGGTTTTTAAAATCCCGCAGGAACTCTTTGATTTTCCGTGATTGAAAAAGTAGCCTATGTCCTTCCCCGGGATGTAGCCCATGTCTGTACCAAATTTCATCAAAATCGGTTCAGCGGTTGGGCCGTGAAAACGTAGCAGACAGACAGGCAGACACACTTTCGCATTTATAATATTAGTATGGATAATGAAATAGATGTATGAGGGTTATGATATTTATAAGCAGTAAAAAGAAGTGATATTAATTCGATGGTAACTTTTCGCTAAAAACGGATGGACCATGAAAAACTACCTGATAAACGGACACACTTTCGCATTTATAATATTAGGAAGAATTGATTTTGGAATCTGTGCCTATGAACTATAATAAAGTCCAGATTTCAGCACTAAAATAATATAATAGCATCTTTGGCCAACCAAAATTCAATTAGGTATAGCTCTCAACACACTTTTTTTAATCAAGCCAACTATCTCAATGTATGCCTACAAAATTCTTGAGAAAAACTATTTTTCACAAGTTTTTCCTTTGGAATGAGTTTTATCGCTTTTTTTCTGACTTGTGCCACACAAAAGTAGGGTCAAAGGCCTTGTCAATATGCGATGCTTTGGTGTTGTATGAAAGTGTTACGAAATGTATAGCAATAAGTAGTTGTCAATGTTAGGATCTCGTGTAAAGGAAATATAAATTCTGTCAAGCAAGAACGACGCGATATTTCGGCGCAGTCTATTTATCTAGAGTACCTTGAACTTTCTAAGCGACATCATTAGTAACCCCCGACCCAAAAAGAGGGGTGTTATAAGTTAGACGTGTGTATCTGTGTATCTGTCTGTGGCATCGTAGCTCCTAAACGAATGAACCGATTTTAATTTGGTTTTTTTGTTTGTTTGAAAGGTGGCTTGATCGAGAGTGTTCTTACCTATAATAGAAGAAAATCGGTTCAGCTGTTTGAAAGTTATCAGCTCTTTTCTAGTTTTCTTATAGAGGTTTTTGTGTCGGGGGTTTTTTAAATTTTGTGTTATATTATGAGTAGTAACTATAAGAAATACTTGTAGCTACAAACTAGATGACACTCTCGACTTTATCCACGAAGGCTTGTGTTTTCATAAATCCGATCTTTGATTTTCCAGGTTAGAAAATAGTCTATGTCCGCCTCCACGGTGCAGGTGCAATCTATGAGGTACCTGACGTCAAAATTGGTTAAGCGGATGGTTCGAGAAACGATAGGTAACAAACAGATGGGCACATCTTTTGCATATTATAATATTAGTATGGATTGAAGAATTTTTACTCGATTAAATAAAACGTTGGATATCTCTGCGATATTGTATAAGTTTTAGATGTTACTTCCGTAAATATCATGTAACTGTTTCATAATTATTTTATGTAACTCTTAAAAGTAATTGACTCGTTGATGTCTTTTATATGCAACGTTTAAAGTCACGCGTTGACTCTAGTAATTAATGGTTTATGCGTTAAAATTTTGAACTTTTTTGTATGGAGGCAACATAAAGTGTAAACGAAATTCACATCATAAACTTTTTACCATTTTAAAACATCACAGAACCAGGATAATTATCTCAGATATAAATTAATCTACTATTGACTCGGGGATTGACATATTGACCACTAAGAGGCCATGTTGCCGTAGGCTTGGTAGTCTAGAATGTGTGCCAATGATTAAAATGCAACAGCCAAGGTCAAAAACTTGAGAGTTAAGGACGAGGCTTCAATCTTTGAATGAGAGGTCAGCGGTCAAACGACTCTAAGCTTTTAGAAAAAATATCAGATAAAAATTTGACGGCTGAATTTTGTGACGTGAAGGTCCAAGACTATAGTTTAAATAGGTACCACTTTATGTCTTGCCTTCATGTGACTTTGTTTTTAGACTGTTTTCTAATTGTGTGTTCATTTGTATCCAGACCGTACCCAGAAAAAAAAACTATCTCAGGAAAACCACGAGTAGACCGTATGTATCTATAAAACATATTGTTCTTTAGCTGTTCCTGCATATTAATTCTTTTCACTAATGTATTTTAATTTTAATTTTTGTTTTTCACCTAGAACATATTATGAACGGGAAAGTAGGTGCATAATATTATGTACGATAATAATAACACATCTACATTTACTCAATCTATAGAATAGATAAACAGATCAGTGCGAAGCTAGGTGAGCTAGCTAGTTTGAAATATGATTGAGCACGCGAGATGTTGCAACTAGACAAAATTCATGTCAAAGTGTCGAACATGACAGCTGATAACATTTGGTAACGCGTGGTAAAAGTCGACAACTTGAATTATTATTATTGCTCTTTAAGAGGGGTCTCTCCGTCACTCGCTCCGTACAAACGTAGTTCGTCTCTCATTGGAATACTAACCAATCATACTCAACGGGATTTTGTAAAAACGTTCCGGAGAGTTTTCTAGATTTCCGTTAAAATATTCGCTTTCAAAGTAACGCTGTCGTAAATATTCACATACAAATCTTTGAGCCCCTGTAATTTCAAAACTACATATTTTTAGAAAAATCTAAAACACCACAGGCACAGATATAAGTTACTAGAATATGTCTGCAAAATTTCATGGACTTTGGTATCGTAGTTATCGTAGTATCGGTAATCGTAGTCCCAATTTCATTTGAATATTAAACAATATTCAAATGAAATTGGGACTACGATTGTATGGAGTAAGTGACGAAGAGAGCCCTGTTAAACATATCTGAATTCTGTGTGGGATTTTATACCAAAAACAAAGTGGGTGGAAAAAGAAAGAGCATGGAAAGTGTTAGTTAACATAAATGATTGAGAATCTAAATACTAAACTTTCGGTTGTAAAAGATAACGGAGACTTATAGAAAATCTTGAATTTGCAGCGTTGAATCTCATCAAAAATTAGCTACCTACATCTTCGTTGCTTATAAGCAAAAACTTAGTGTATTGAAAAAGGTACTGTGATATAACTTAAAACTTAAATTATACGAATTAGGGCTTTACTGTTCCAGTATTAGTTAGCTTATTCACTCCCTCAAACCACAAACATGGATTTGAAATTTCGGAGGGAAAAGAACTAATATTTAACATAATGTTAAACTTTTATCTTGTTCTATGATAATTCTATTCTAAAATAAAATAAAATGCCGTTTATACACTCAGAGAGCATATTACTGTATATACATATATAAATGACGACACGATCTAAGAGCGTAATCTTAAAGTTAGAAAATCCATAATATCCTAGTACAAAAAAAGTAAGACGTTTATACGACGACATAATTTTCCATTTTATCTGTTGTTAGGAACCCAAAAAAAGTAAATCAAAATAAACCCAACGTACATCGTAATAAAGCATAGATTAGCGTGGTATCTGACTTTGAATTATATTACTTGAGATAGGTACAGGGCACAGGCGACGTTAACGGCCCTAGACAATACCGTGTTTTACGACATCGTAAAAAGTCGTATCGAAGAGTCTCTGTACAGCGGCAGGATACCTTCGATTATATTATTAGAACTGAAACGCACTATACGCGGCCCATAGGAAGAGCAAAAGCTCACTGACAAAGTTTGGTGCATTAAAATTAAAACAGATATAAATTAAAAATTTATTACATCCTCGATAAGTGAAGGTTACAGTAACAAGAAAAGAGCTGATAACTTTCAAATGGCCGTTTTTCTTGAATTGTAGCTAAGAACACTATCGATCAAGCCACCTTTCAAACAACAAAAAAAAAACTAAATTAAAATTGGTTCATTAGTTTAGGAGCTACAATGCCTCAGTTAGATACACAGATACACACTTCAAACTTATTACACTCCTCTTTTTGGGTCGGGGGTTAATTACATTAGACTAAAATTCTAAAGTAGGTATTAGTTGTGCCTTTTTGTGAAAACCAGTTAAGTGCGAGTCAGACTGGCAGACGAAGGATTCCGCACTGTCGTACAAAAAATAGCAATGTTTGTTCCCATACCTACCCCTGCACTCGTGACCTCATGGACTGCGGGTCATTTAATAGTTAATGATGGACGGCGCCATGTATGATGTGATTTAGTAAACAAATTATTTCGTCGTAGCACTTTTTTTTATATAACCAGAAATTCTGGGATATGGTACTTTCCGTTGGCCTAGAATTATGAAATTTGGCAGGTAGGTAGGTCTTAGCACAAGTAAAGGGGAAAATTCGAAAACCGTGAATTTGTGGTTACATCACAAGACCTAGCTACCTACCAAACATAAGTCAATGGGATGTACCTACCCTATAAATTTTGATTTCCCTTGTGTTGACAGACATGACAGATATACAATATACATAGGGACAGACAGACAACGAAGTGATCCTATAACTGTTCCTTTTTTATTTTTGAGGCACGCTAACCTAATTGAGTAAACAGGTACCTAAGTATTATTTCATTAAATATGGACACGGCGCCAAATAAATTCAAATCTAATTTAGGAAGTTATTTTGCATAATTATTCATGTTCGTTTTTCTATTATATGATTTTAAACAGGTTATCACATAATAATCATTTGGTTTTAAGCCAATAATAATGTTTGTCTAGACTAGAAAATGAATTACTGTTATCTACTTACTACTTTTAACTCGATGATGGTAAATCCATGTTTCATTTTATTTTTTATTTTGTTCATGAATTAATATTATATTATAAGTAAATGCGAAATTGTCTGCCTGTTAGCTTTTCACGGTCCATTCGTTTATTCGGTTTTTATGGAATTTTGTACATTTGGTCCCATCTTGGGAAGGGTAGGTATACTAGGTATAGCTAATTTTGGTGCCGGAAATGCGACGTGTTAATAAATAAATAAATGGTTTATTCGCTGGAATGTGGGTACAAGTAGGCCTTATATTTAATAACGTAGACATCATCTATTTAGTATAGAGATAGTTTGCGTCCTCTTTTTATCCCGGAAAATGGAAGAGCTCCCTTGGGATTTTAAAAAACCTAAATCTACGCAGCTATCAACTAGTAAAACTATACAGAGCAAATATCTCTTTCGACTGTACCACATACAGGGCGACATAAAATGCCGGAATACAAATAAATTCGATTTACGATACGAGATACGAAAGTATCAGAAGGGATGTAGGTACACTGACGTATATACTTTTATTGTATCTACCGCCAAATTGCATAAATATGTTATGCATAGGTACATGTAGCATATTTTGAAAATCTCAGCTCTATAATTAAATATACCTACTTCACGCATGTAGTTATGATTAATTAATCTACGTCGAATTCAATGTTCTTGTGCCCCCATTGTTATTGAAAAAATTATATATAAAGCAAGGTATATAAATTTTCATGCTGTATGTTTAAATAAATATTAATCTTTTTGACTAAACTTCTTAAGCGTGTAAAGTTTATAGCACTAAAATAATAATCTTATGTAATCAAAAAGTAGCAGCATCATCATCTGAGGTACTTGAAGAATTGTTATTGTTATCGGCATATTGGACATTGATATTTAATATTTAACTCTTAAATATAATTTGTTATACCTTGAACTTTTTTAACGTCCATTGTCCGATCTAAGATATCAATGTCTATAAAATCTTAACATAATTTGATACATTATTATTTGAATATCTACATACAAAATATTTATATACCTACATAAAGAGGATTACTTATCCCCTTAGAGCCAGAGTTTCGCCACAATCAAACCGAGACATACGAGTAATATAAAAGCTACTTTTACACTGCCTAATTAAAAAGGAGGGTAATGTTTCAGGGTTCATGTAGGTACATGTGTAGGTATGTGAGTTTCTTTATTTTACACTAACATCTAAATGCCTGAACAGATTTGGATGTATGGGATAGGAAAGTATCGTTAGAATCCTTACATAATATCGAGTGACACTGGCTATAAACTTTTTGAAAAAAAAAAAAAACGGCGGTTGTATGCCGACATTTTCATATGTGATTTTTTATTTAATTTTTAATTCGTTCTTTGGCAGGGCGGGCAGGTCAGTCGTGTTTTAATTTTTTAACTTGTTAATCCTAAAATAGTATGGTCATGGATTAGTATAAGTATTTGTTTTGCAGCGCTCAATAGTAGATTCTTATCTAGTATCGAATGACGTCACTGAATCGTCCCGGAAACCAGAGCTTTATTCCTATGTCATCAATTTGTCACTCAGCCCAAGACAACAAAACAATCAGTCTTAAATAGTGGTTGTTATCGTAATCTTGAACAATAACTGTAAACAGAGTCATGTCGGTCTGTCTGTCCATTATCCCATACCCCGTTACCGGCCGCCGGCGAATAGTTTCCGAGAGATGACGGGTGACCTGACCTTAGTGCGGGTTCGGTTCTCGCCCATTATTTTCTGCTTGAGCTGTGTTTATGTCTCCGTCACAAAGTAAATGTGTTTAGCTGTCGAGAGATATTAAATTTTTTGACAGAAGTAACGGGTTTTTTTTTAAAATATAGCCTTCGGATTCATATAGCAGTAAGTATCGTGTATTAGCGAATAACGGCAAAATGTTTAATGTTTGTTTCTTCATTTGACTTCTATGAACAAGAAAATCACACTAATCACACTATCACACTTTCACACTTAATGTTATAAAGGCGAAAGTTTGTATGTATGTGTGTGCGTGTGTGTGTGTGTGTGTGTTTGTTACTCCTTCCCGCAAAAACTACTAGACGGATTTGGCTGAAATTTGGAATGGAGATAGATAATATACTGGATTAGCGCATAGGCTACTTTTTATCCCGGAAAATCAATGAGTTCCCACGGAATTTCAAAAACCTAAATCCACGCAGGCGAAGTCGCGGGCATCGGCTAGTAATTTATATTTTGATTCAAAATACCAGTAGGTATAAGGTTTTGAATTTCCAGACCGAATAAAGATGTCGTCGAACATTCTAACGTCACTACGCTATGTCAGAATACATCGGACTCAAAATATTAAGGATATAATATTATTATAACAATAAAAATAACTAGTATATATAAGTAAAATGAAAAGTATCTAGACTAAGTAAATTCTAATGTATTAAAAACATAATTACTAACACTGTTTTAATCGTTAAATATGACTTTCACTTTAGTAAATGTCAAATAAAGTCGTTAAATTGACATTGCTAAATATGGATAAGCGGGTTTTCTTATACCTTTTACTTTAACGTTTGAGTGTATTGGTAAATGGTAAACACAACAAATTTATTATTCATTAATATAAAGAAATGTCAAGCAAATTGCATATTTTTTCATTTGACATTATAGGTGAACTATATATTATACAAGCCCCATCGTTACGAACTGCGAATTAAAACTAAGGTATAGTTGAATCCAAAACTATAACAAGAGAGAATCAGTAACGAATTCATGTTGTTGTTGCCTGAGTTTGGGCTCACTTGACAATTCTTCTCTACTCCTCCCTGCCTTTTTTCGGTAAATCATCTATGTGATCTTCATATTGCGACTTGCCACATGGCCTGATACATTCGACCTTCCCTCGACTGGTCACCTACTAGTTGTTCTATGGACATTTGCGCCTAGATTTGTAAATGAATGAAATAGGGGCACGAGCCTGAATAGTGGAGAATAGGTTTTCCGTAAATTGACTTCATTCGGAACATATTATGCAGCATGATCCAGAATTCTTCTCCTGTAAATCTTGCTAGCGTTTATTCTCTTCTTCTTATTCTCTCGTGAGCGTCTCATACGCATAAAATTTTATAACCCCTCAAAATTGAGACAAGGAGAATTAAAAATGGAAACGAATTCGCCGATTTGTTATTAACTCTTTGTCGTTAAATTCGTCAGCAAAATTATCCTTAAGTTACCATCGACAATTTATCGTACTCGTAAGTACTAATATATTATTAAGTATTTATCTTAGAACAGTTAAAACTTTAAAGTTTACTTTATAGTTTGTAATCTGTTTGTAACACACATTTTATGAGACAGACCGCTATGAACATCATGTTATTTTATTAGGCACTAAACTGACTTGGGAATAACTGAATATCAACAGTTTGTTCGCTACTGTTTGACCTAGGTCGGTACCGTTAACCTTTGCAATATCACAATTGTAACCAATTTTCTATTTAATTAGAAGCACCTTCAATTTCGTACCTAGCTGGCAAGAACTAGCTACGTTTTTTAGCAACCACAGATAAGATTCCCTTAACTGTGCTAACTTTCTGGTTATTTTTGGTTTACACTTTACAGGCTAACATGACATACTAATTTAACGTTTTTGTGTATAAAAAAATAATTACCTATTATGCGTGCAGTTTTAAATAAAAATAGGTACATATTATTAATATTAACCAAAAATAATACATATAAATAGAGAGGGATCCATAGTGTAGATATCTTTTCAAGCGTTTTTAGGTTTTGTAGCGCTCTTGAGAATGAAAAAAAAAAAGAATGAACTTAAGAAAATAATATAATAACGAAACTTAGGAAAATAAATTCTTACTTGACAGTCTGAGAGCAGCCCGCTTAGACTACAGCGGACAGACAAACCGGACCAGTTTAAACAATTATCCACATAAGATTTCAAAAGTCTCATATTCCTCCAGACAGGAATCCTGTCAAATGGTGAAAGATTTTTTCAAATAGGTTCAGTGGTTCCAAAGATTACTCTCCACATACACACCAAGTCACAAAATACGCATTCTTCCTTTGTAATTTAGTCTGTGATTCTGTATGGATTTCACTCAGGTAATTCACCACCGGCTTCACACATGTCGATACGACTGAAGCAGATTAATCCTGAAGATTAAATAAAATGGATCTTGGTTCTTTCTTCTAGATATTTATTGTAGGTACAGCTTAAAATCGGGAACTCATAAGGAACTAGCCAATGAAAAATAAAACTTTCCAATAAACACCTTTTAGGGATAATAAATGAGCAATATTTATAATACTACGATTTGACATTTATATAGAGGTCAGCTCTTTGTAAACGGCGTAAAAATGACGAAGGACCTTGTTTGGTCATCAGAGTTATCAATCTTCATTGTTTATGCATGGAATCAAATTACATTGCAGTTATTTGAGATTGAAGTATTAAGTAAGATGCAAAATAACAGACATATTTTTTTTTATAAAAGCACTGTTGAATATTGTTTTACCTTGTACCCCAATTTTATTCATCTTTTAGTGTCTCCGATGCCAGTGAACCGATTTTAAGTTGCAATAATAGGTATTATTAAAACATTATTATCTTAAAATTTTAAAACTTGTATTAGGTTCACTTACAAGTAGAAATGATACTGTGATATCAAACTAAAATAATATTATGATAGTTCATTTGTATGCAAAAAGTAGAATTTTATCATATTTTGTCATAAATTAAAAAAGTACTGAGTCTAATAATAAAAAAAACATTTTTTCTTTTAAATTCCGGGAGAGCGAGTAGGTAGGTAAATGTATCAACTTTTTCGCTTTAACAAAAACTCGTGCGCAGATTATTATTATAAATTTTGAGTCCATATTTTTTTGGTTGTCACTCAAAACTTAATGACTTCATTTTTCTCCTCAGCATTTTTGCGTAAAACTTGTTACACACTGTCCGCATAACATTCGTCTTTTTTGAAAAAAAAAACTCAAATAATTATGTTGAATTAATGTTCAGTCAAACATACTAGTAACCAAAAGCTTAATTTGCTATAATCCGCTAAACCATTGTTGCCATCATGTCCGATAAACCATGGTTTAGCGATTATAGCAAATTAAGCTTTTGGTTCCTTGTATATCATGGACTTCCGCAAAATAACGCCTGCTTCTATAATACATTTCAGTCAAACAGTTTTTCCGACTCTAGGTAGTTCCGACACATAGTTGTTAATAGCTCTGACTAACTGAGGTCTACCAAAAACTTCTTTCAACTTATTTACTGTGGTACCTAGAACTGTTTACTAACTAACCATAATGTGTAACAATATACATTTGAACGCTAAAAGGGAAACTCAATTTTTTTCGCTGATAGGCAAAAAATGACATGACGAAACTATACTTAATAATTTTTAAATTACAAGTTTATCATAGGTTTAAGGATGGAATAAGTATTATGGTACAAGTAGTTACAGGAAATATTCTCGCACCTACTACCTGCCTTCCTACCTACATATTAAAGCAGCCTCTGTCTAATATGCGCAAACGCAATGTACGAGTACTTAAATAACATTAAGCTTAGTTCGTACAGACAGTAGCAAAAGGCACATCAAACGCCTGTCATCTGAGCTAAGCCTAACATAAACTTGAATACGACATAAATTACGTGAGAGCCCCTCACAAGTTGTGACGCAGGTGTGTGTTTGTCTTTATAATTGCGCTCTCGAGTAATGTGGTAATCTCATTACGTTTTTGTGCTAGGTCAACGCCCTGTAAATATATCAGGTACTATCCTGCCGCTGGTATTTCTTTAAGGCTCGAAAGTTTTTATGGAGACATTTCTTATGGATGATAAGCTTAAAAAATCGTCTTGATTGCTATTGAATACTTATATAGTTACAATATGGATTATTGTATAATTATGTTTTAAGATTAACCGGCGAGGTCGAAGTAAAGTACGAACATTTTCGGCTAGGAAAATAATAATATTAATTAATAGACCTAAGAAAGACTTTTTCTTCTAATAAACTTATACAAGTACTTTTGAAATAGATAATATTAAATCGCAATCGGTTAGTATTTCCGTTTCATTCGCTCTTGGCAATCACTTAAACCGACAGGTGTTATGCATAATTTACTTAAATAACCGAAGCGCAGGCGCTAATTCGGTTCAAAGTCAAGATCACGCCAAATGCCAATTCAAATAAACAGATTTCTAAGGCCAAATGCCAAATACGTGAAAGTTTCCATAATTTGCGGCAAATAGTATGTCAAGATAGTTCTTTTTGTCGTTTGTATGATAAATTGCCTAGATATTATTATCTGCATGTAGGTAAGTTGAACCTAACACTTGTTAACTTTTTTTAATTTCTTAGTTGATAAATATAATAATTTTGCTTTTATGTAAAAATAATCTCTATTAGACTTTTATTAAAGCTTTAGTTTTAGCGTTTGCTGCACCAAACGCGTTAGCAAATTACAGTAAATTTTTAAACATATTATTCAAAACCTATTCGAGTCGGCTTAGGTACTATTCATAAATGATCTGTTTTAATTTCTCTTCATATAATACTTTTGCATTGCTATTAGCTAGACCTTTTAGTTGAACTTCAAAATTTCTACGAGCTTTGAGGTCATAAGTGATCGTTCAGATGAATATTTAATCTGTTTTAACCCCCGACCCAAAAAGAGCGGTGTTATAAGTTTAAGTGTGTGTCTGTGTATCTATCTGTGGCATCGTAGCTCCTAAACTAATGAACCGATTTTGATTTCGTTTTTTTTTTGTTTGAAAGGTGGTTTGATCGAGAGTGTTCTTAGCTATAATCCAAGAAAATCGGTTCAGCCGTTTGAAAGTTATCAGCTCTTTTCTAGTTTTCTTCTAGAGGTTTTCGTGTCGGGGATTTTTTAAATTTTGGGTTATTCAATTGCTTTATCAATACAATCGTCTGGTATACGCTCTCGAAACCAGGGTAGGTACCTACGCTCTCATTTCAAAGGCTTGGTGGTGAATGCTAAACAAGTGAAAGTCTATCGGGCGATATTCCAAAAGTCGTTAACATAGTGTCCAGTCATTAAGAAGATACATATTAATATGTAGCATGGTTATTTTGTTGTGTAATATGGTTACAAGAATAATTTATTATTATATCACTTCTGGCTTTCTCTTATTTTCTCATAGTATTTCGCAATAAAATGGTAATGAAATTATCTATAAAAATACGTTAAATATTAATAAAATCAATTCGATGTGTTTTGAGACGTAAAAATATTATTTAGCCTTCTAATAATTTAACATTTAATTAATTAATGTATATGGCCTTAATATGTCAAAGTCTTCCTATTTATTAAAATCGTACACTTTGCACAATCCTTGGACCGTTCAGGCTAAAAGAATAGTAACAAAGTTTCATTTGAAAAAGAAGGCGCCATAGATATAAAAACAGTAATAACAATTAAGCTACATAATATATCTAAGTATATACTGGAGGACCAAGATAAAAACTAAATATGCATAAAATAAGCTTAATATAGACGATCACTTGAAAACACAAATAAACCCAACAGCTTCTTAGAAATACTTTATATAGGTACATTATGACATACATTACGTATAAATGTACTTGATAGTGGTGCGCTATGTCGATAAATTCTTATCGACATGCTAATGTACCCATAAATTATTTACGACTTTCATCCTAGGAATGGGTTCTGTAAATTAACATGCCATGTTTGGATTTTATAGCGAAGATGTTATTGCTATTGCGTATCTAAACATTTAACTATCTCAAGTAATAGCTGTATATCAGGGAAGCGACTTTAATGAACCTATACTGATAATAATAAAATAAACTTAGAGTTCGTTTGATGATATATAAATTTATTGTATTTTATTTTATCATGGGTATTTATTTGGTTTTTTATTTTATCATGGGTATTTATTTTGTTATATGTGGACTTTAAAATTGTACCTATTGCTGTTTTATTTTAATCTTAAATGAGGTTTTGATTTTAACACGTCAAGCTTAACACCATGGATTTAAATTAGAAATAAAATCATTTAGGCCTAGATAATTAGACATGCAAGTTAAACAATTTAATGTTATTTAAATATCGATATATGTATTATCACCAGGCACATCTCTTGGGAACACTAAGCGATATGTCACTGCGCCTACGCGGATTCCTATCGCTTGTCACAGCCTAGATAACCTTGATGACCTGAATACACTCGACATTACACTGGGGACCTAAGTGTTGATAATTGTTTTGAGGTATTCACTATTCTTGTATCACAGAATCCTCTCCATACAGCTAGGCTGTGGTTTTATTTATGCTTGCGGTAGAGCTTTACCCATAAAGTAGAGTTTACACGACATGTTTTTTAACTTTTTACATTTTTAACCCATGCACAACAATCTCGTTTGTTACCCCTTACTTTTCTATTAGCTGATTGAGAGTTATCCTAAACTTATCCGCATGGATTTAGATTATGTAAATATGCTGTGGAATGTTTTTGTTACTCTGGGATGAAAAGTATCCGTTGCTGGTTTCCAGGATGTACCAGTAAGTTATCTTTATGCCAATGAATAATTAAAATAAAATAAAAAAGTTGAGTATTGAAAGTGTGCTTTACGGCATAAGAGAATAAATAAAAATAAAACACGAAAACATTTAATTAGAGGAATTAATAAATAAAAATAATATAGAATAGCTCGCAAGGTGAAGATGAGAAAGTGTTTTGTAAAATAAATAAATGAACTAATAGGTAATATAACTTTTGAATAATTAAAAAATGGATTTGAATTTCACTTTAATTTAGGTAAATGTACAAACTTTGACCTCTGACGTTTCTATGTATGTATGTATTAATATCTTCTCAAGTGGTGATGACATTTTGTAATTCACAAAGCAGGTCAAATGACCTCAGGCATTTGAGTGTTTGGTGCGACTTGTGTGTATATTCCATGGTTTTATTGTTTTGCTGGAAAATTCCCGATCAAAAATATTTTCATAATTTTATTGAAAGATATTATGTCAAATTTTATAGCTTTACAAGATTTTATAATTACTTCACAGAAATTCTTTAGGTGAAATAAATTTTGCATAATGGCGGCATGCGAGTGACCTATTGCAATAATCAATAATATAATATATTTTGTAGTTTCGCAATCAGTAAATATTTTATAATTATTGCTTTTAATTTATCACGATAAAATAAGTAACTATTATGTAATGGAACTATTTTAAATAATACTATGACGTTCTATAAGTATCCAATGTTTGATAAAATAAAAACTAATTATAGCTTTTCACATTTGAAATTAAGTAAATTTAATCAGGAACTAGGTTCGTTACTTAACCAAAGCATTGCTTTGGACTGCAAAAATTATTTTAGGTTTTTCTATATTTTGAAATATCAGATTTGATGTCAGGATGGGCTGCCTTAATAACGCCCAAATGACACTGGCCTAATAGTCTCGTATTTCCGAAGACCAATGGCCACCCTAAAGAACCGTGGCATGTGCGCATATACTCTATCGGTACGGTACTTTGCTTATGTATTGAATAAAATATGCTCTATGACTTATGACTCCTACATATTATGTACAGTACCTACCATGTGATTGGACAGTTACCTTCTTAGCCCCCGACCCAAAAAGAGGGGTGTTATAAGTTTGACGTGTGTATCTGTGTATCTGTCTGTGGCATCGTAGCTCCTAAACTAATGAACCGATTTTAATTTAGTTTTTTTTTTGTTTGAAAGGTGGCTTGATCGAGAGTGTTCTTAGCTAATAATCCAAGAAAATCGGTTCAGCCGTTTGAAAGTTATCAGCTTTTTCTAGTTACTGTAACCTTCACTTGTCGGGGGTGTTATAAATTTTTAATTTACACTTGTATTAGTGGCAAAGTTTCACGGTGAATCGTTTGTGTGCCACCCATGTGTACAATTAGGTATACAGGAAGTCCGGTCACGATTTTTAGGGTACCGTAATATTGTGTGCTTTCAATAATGATCGGTAAGAATTGATGTACGTGATGAAAGGTTCGGATTTCGATGTATGCTCACCCTGCAGTCATAAATGTTCGGTTATACCACTTTGCGTTTACCAGTCGATTTTCTGTGCAAGCTTAGTTTACCTAAGTTTTAGCATTTTTGCGGTTATAACAGCGTATCTTGCAGTGTTAGCTATCATCTTCAGTCTACTTGTATACAATAATTATTCTCGATAATATTCAAAGATGGCTCGCGGCGCTTTAAGTTTTTTCCGTCGCAAAGCTGATTTGAATAATAGCCATCGTTATTATTAAAGAATGTCGTGAAACTTGTGTCATTCCGGTTTAAGTGTCTATAATGTATCAGCTGTTTGTATATTTTTCATGCACATTTATAGAATTAACTAGAATGATTGCCGCGCGTTCGTCCGCGTGTTTTTTAGTTTTAAAAATCCCGTGGGAACTCATCGATTTTCCAGGATACAAAGTAGCCTATATCCAGGACGCAAGCTGTTTCCGTAACCTGCGTCAAAATCAGTTACAGACAGACACGCTTTCGCATTTATAATATTAGTATGGGTGTGAAAGAGTTATTTACTATAGAAAAAGTTACACACGATGGTCTCTTCCTTTTTTTCCGGGACAAAAGAAGCCTATGTAATTTCCATGGGATTCAAGCTTTCCTTGTACCAAATGTCGTTAAAAACGGTTAACCAGATGGATCGCGAAAAGTTAAAGTTAGAGTAAGTATAACAAACATTTATAAAAAAATCGTGAGAAACTTATTTGGCCCAGTAAAAAAGCTAAAATGAAATTAAGAATAAAAATAAATTGTTCCACAAATGTGTATTCAACATAGTAGCCTATTAGCGGCCATAAAAATAATAGTAAAGATCCTTTTCGAAAGAGCCAATAAAAAAGTATCACAGCGCAGTTCAAATTAAAAGGATTAAATGTACTGATAAAATGCAAATGCGGAGCCTTTACGATCCCCAATGCCTATAAAATCGGCCCAAGAAGTCCTACGCTACTAAAGATGATATAGCGATATAAGAGCAAAAAAGTGTGTCGCGAGGTGGCGACTTTGTTTTATATTAAGGGACCCTTCCTCAAAGATCTATTCTTTATTATAGATTATTTATTATAGATTACATAATTTATATATATTATAGATTATATAATTATTTAGTTGCATATAGTTAGTATCTAGTAGGGTTGGTCTTTTTGATTTTCCGGGATCAAAAAACAGCCTATGTCCCTCGAGTTTTCGTTTTTCATGTCAAAGATCTTCATCCATATCATCAGTAACTTTAAAAAGGACCAACTATGTGTTTTATAAAAACACGCGTCGAATTGAGAGTCTAATCACTGTTTTGAAGTCCGTTAAAAGCAATTTAAATAACAATAATCCTAAAACTCATAAATATATCTTAATTCTTCTTTTAACAGGGCTCTCTCCGTCACTCGTTTCATACAATCGTAGTTCCAATTTCATTTGAATATTAAGCAACCAAAGTCCATGAAATTTTGCAGACATATTCTAAAAACTAATATCTGTGTTTGTGGTGTTTTAGATTTTTCTAAAAATATGTAGTTTTAAAATTACAGGGGCTCAGAGATTTGTATGAAAATTTTAAAGACCGCGTAACTTTGAAAGCGAATATTTTAACAGAAATCTGGAAAACCACAGACATAGATATTAGTTTCTAGAATATGTCTGCAAAATTTCATGGACTTTGGTTGCTTAATATTCAAATGAAATTGGAACTACGATTGTATGAAACGAGTGGAAACGAGTGATGGAGAGAGCCCTCTTAAGGATTTTATCTTGTCTGGTTTCGAGATCGCATATTTCAACGGAAAAGTTACGCGTTTAAAAAGTCTAAGATATTTACTGTATTCCTAATAAGCTCTGCAGCAAGCCACGACAAGTCCTGCCTAGATACAATCTAGGATCTTTGTAATGGTCAGGTTTGTCCACTTGTGCGGTGGAAAAAAATTGTCAAGCAATTGAACCTGCTACGTGATTACCTTTACTAGCCTTCAGTAAGTTAAACGGATTTAGTGGTCTGCACTTGCGTTAGGCTGGGTGCACATTTATATTATAACTACAGGATGCCCGCGACTTCGTCCGGGTGGATTTAGGTTTTTAAAGATCCCGTGGGAACTATTTGATTTTCCGGGATAAAAAGTTGCCTGTGTCAATAACAGGGACGCAAGCTACCTCGGTACCAAATTTCATACAAATCTGTTAAGCGGATGGGTTTTTGGGAATCCCGTGGGAACTCTTTCCGGGATAAAAAGTAGCCTATGTCCGTCCCAGGGATATAAGCTAACCCTATACCAAATTTAGTCAAAATCGGTTAAACTGTTGGGCCGTGAAAAGGTAGCAGACAGACAGACAGACACACTTTCGCATTTATAATATTAGTATGGAAGTATGGTTTTTTGTTGATGTTTACAGGCACAGTTCACGATACTTAGGGATCTTGTAACAAAACGTTGAGGCTTCCGCGTCACTGGTAGGCGTCAAATGTTCCTACATTTGACGCTAGCTTGACGAAGTCTAAATTGCGAAAAGGTTTCGCAATGGGATGTGATAAACCAAAATGCTCCTAGGTACTATAATTGATGGTTTTTCTACGATCTAGGTAGGATTTTATCCAGATCAGTATAATATGATATTTTCTGCTGCAATTCTAATTCAGCATGTAATTGATCACAGGATTATTTTATTTACTTTTTATTTACAAAATATTCTTACCTTCTTATTGTAGTAAGTTTGGGTCATCCAAATCTGAAAAGGAAAAGTAAAAAATTAATAATTTAGCATAAACGAAAATTCAAAAAAAAAATAATAATTAAAGGTAAGAAAATTAAGAAAGAACGACAATTTTACAAAGTATGAATATTGTGCATTATGGTGAATTAAATGTTTACTTGGCAGAAGGTATTGTTTATGATCCCGGATAGACCTCAATAAAATGATAAAAAAATGTCAGTCAGTTCAGGCTACCAACACTTAAACCAAAAATTTAAAATTATGAAATACCTAACAGTCGTTTTTTTTTAATTTTCAAATTAATTCTAATATCAAGAATTTAAATTTCATAATTTGTGAATTAAAACCATTAACATTACTTTAGTTTTTATATCTATCGACATTCTGAGTAGGTACTATTAAACATTAGTCGGTTACTGTGTCGGTGTTGGCTGGCGGGCGTGCTCTGCCTTTTTGGAGTGTTTTTTTTTTTGTTAAAATTGACTGGAAAGCGCTCTAAGGGGGTGCCGCGCGTGTGTCGGCGAGCGCCGGCACAGACGGGGTCCACACTTGTATAGTTTAACTAACTTGTTACAAATAACTACAAACTTGACATCTTTGTAAAGCCAGACGAGAGAGAAAAAAAAAACATTAGTGTGTCGGTGACGCGACCTTGAAGTTTTTACTCATCCAAAAATCGCCCAACGCGTCTAAATAAGCTTTCACTTCGAAAGTTTCATGCTTTTCATTTGGGGAGTTCGATGCTATTTGGAATCTATAAAATAGTAAGTAGGAACTAAGTACCTTCGTTTAACTCATACGTCCTTATAAGCAACTTCAAGTTCTTAAATACAAAAAATATGAGACATAAAGTAACCGTAAGTATGTTTCCTTGTTGTAAGACGAGATATTCAGGGTTCCATACGTTTAGTTTTGATGATACTAAATGACGTTACGCGTGGATAACCACCCCTGTGCTAAAACTATGACAATAAAGAATGAACTCTACCATTTCAACAATAAAACTCAAACTTATATAACACCGTTAAAAACATGGTAGAGCAAAACATGGATTGGATGGAATGGATGGTTATTTGAAAAGAGACTCTACAAAACAGTCTTAAGATTGCTTTTGTTGTTTGTAACATAACGAAAGAATTATAATGATTTGTATGTCTACCATGGGTGATATTTTGCAGTAATATGCGTGCGAAAGGCATAACGATAGGTTTATTATTTTGCAACTGTGATCTAATAAGTACTATTAGTACAACTAGCTAGCTTCCTGCTTACCTTACTAGCTTCCCTTATTTACCCGATGGTTATGGTGTGGTTATGGCATTAGTAATACTCAACTACATATTATTATTGGCTTGTAATCAGAACTAAAAAGATTATATACTCAGTTGTGGGCCGGTTATGATTATGATGATGATGATGATGATGAATCACACTAATATTATAAAGGCGAAAGTTTGTGTGTATGTGTGTGTGTGTGTGTGTATGTTTGTTACTCCTTCACGCAAAAACTACTAAATGGATTTAGCTGAAAGGAATGGAGACTGATAATATCCTGGATTAGCACATAGAGTTCCCACGGCATTCCAAAAAACCTAAATCCACGCGGGCGAAGTCGCGGGCATCGGGTAGTGTAACATATAGACGGTTAAACGTCGTGATTTGTGAACTCCATACATACATTTATCGTTACGTTTTTTGCTAATCAACTTACATTGTTATGTTGTATCTATAACAAAATAATTATAGTTCTTCAACATGATATTTTGAAATCTCAACATCTTTGAGTAATATGACTTACGTAGAATTACAATCAAGGAGGGAAACCTTACAAAGTTGCCTTAAAAAAAGAACATCAGGATGTCGGGACCGCTTAACCAATGCCGGTGTTGTGTAAAGATTATACGTGCACAAGGTTTTAAAAACGCCTTGAATTTTAGATGCGTTTTATTCCGGAATGATGCAGATATGCTCTCAAAAGTAAGTAGTTATTTCCCGGTGGGATTCGTTTAGAAAATAATCTAAATAAATATTGGTTATTTTGCGATGAACTTGTGACAACGTACCAACAATACTATTATGAAACTGATTAATTAAGTGCGAGAGCATAACTAAAATACAACTACGGTTTATACTTCACTCAGATTTTCACTCAAAGTGTGGGAAAATATTGTATAGTAATGGCAACTGTAAATGATAAAACATATTATATTAATTAATTATTATTCGCTTTTTATCTTGATGTATCTACATAATATTATTTGGTTATTATTAGTTTCTTAATTGCTTTTAATATTTGGCTGCAAATGCGCTTAATTTTTTATCGTTAATGATAAAAATTATAGCCTAGGTATTCAAATGTTAGCATAATTATTTATGTAAAGCATTATGTGCATCTTTATAATAACAAATTAAAACAGTCGCATAAGAAATCAAAGATCATCAAGTTTCAAAGAAACTTTCAAAAAATATAAAATATATTTTAATATGTGCATCGGAATGATTTCAGTGTACGTTGCTCGTAAAAGGAAGGCGTGGATCCCATAATAATGAAGTATAGGAATTTTTAATAGAAATTCTAAATTGAAGCGATTCTTGCAATTAAGTTGCAGTGTTATTTTGCTGCTAGATTAAAACCATCCGGGTTTTGCTTCTTTTTTGAGGAATCTTAATACCATGGCCTATGAAACCTGACTTAGACTTGGTTAATACGTATCTGTATTCAGCTTAATTTAGCACTAATGATTAATTTTTCTTTTCACTTTTAGTAACTTTTTGGCTTTCATCTTTTGCTATTAGCCATAAAATTAAAGGCATTTTTCTCTTAATACACACATACATGTTATCAAAAGTGCGTGAAGTGTGCCAATTTGCACTTGACCGGTCAGCATGGCGGCCTAAACCCTTGAGACCCAGGCTCAGTTTGGATTATGGAATCATCTGAATGGCAAGGTGTATTAAGTCCGTAGATAATAATAATTAGTTATTAGGTTGAATGAGAAAAGGTAGGAAACGCTTATTATGTATCAATCGGAAATTTCCAACGAGCCTTCGTGATGAGGTAAGGAAGTTAACAGACAGAATGTTAACAGATTTTTCTATAGACAATGCCCTGAGTTCATTGATCTTTTACTTAGCATCTTACACTTTGAAGGAGCACTTTCAACTTATGTTAGGCTAGGTTTACAATATTGCAATTAGTATGTAAAAAATGTCATTATACTATCAGTTTCAGGTACTTTTATTTGCACACTTACATTTTTAACGTTACTTATTAATTTTTACACTAAATCGACCACTAAAAAAGTTTAAAAAAATTTAAGAGGGAAATAAAAGTAGGTAAGTATCTAATATTGGTTATTATGTATTCACTGAAATTAACGAACCATAAGGCAAACAAAAAATTACTTATAATTTAAAGTTTATTTTTTAAAACTAGACTTATCTAGCAGTTACAAACGTATGGTAGCAATGTTTACAGTACATTAAATTAAAAATTGTTACGACTTTCTTAAAGGACAAATCCAAAATTAAAAAACTAGAAGAAAATTGCAATAGAGAAGTTCATAGTGCGAGTGTAATAAAGTGTGAATGTATCTACTTGAAGTTCTTTCCCCAACAAGTTCATCGCCCTCATAGACACCACCGTAACCGTCGCACATCCTATGACATCATGGGAACTATAGCTTTCAGTATCGAGAAATGTACTATCTCCCCATTAATATGCATGGTGTGTTTTATGAACAATACTTATGGTATTTAATATGCACGGACGCGACGCGATGCGGACGCCATATTGATTTTATGGTGCCATGGCAATAATTATAGTTCTTAGGGTTTACGCTGAGATTTTATAATACATACTTATATACAATCCATAGATATAAAATGCAACGTCTATCCGTCTGGCTGTGCGCAAATTGAGTTTTGCATGACAGTTTATTAAGTAGGTACAATATTCAATAGTGAGTTCAATAGTGAGTGAGTATAGAATTTATGATGTACGCTCTTAAATATAGATAGGTAAGTACTTATTATAAGCCAAATTAGAATGTGGTGATCGGCGTTCGAGTCTTTTGATCTTAAAAGGCCCCATATTGAAAATTTTGCCATATTTGGAGACCCATAATTTAAAATCCATTAAACAAAGTCGGTGTAATATTTGAACATAATGCTTTTATAAAAAATTACATGCACAGCTGCTGTAGTCACAATTTTACAAATCTTAAATTATTTTTATTGTATAAACGCTTCGTTTCCTTTATCCTGCTATATGCACAGAAACCTTTGTAATTGGAGATACACTTTTAAAAGCACCAGTACGAGTACTTGAATTAAAGCATAGTTTACGAGTGTAATCATATAATGTAGCATGTCAGTTGAAAGCGACATCAGCGTTAATCAAACAAACAAGCATCCGTGACTCATATACATGCATTTACGTCCTTATTATTAAGATAAGCCTACACATGTCAACGTACTCTGCAAAATGTTGTATGGATTACAAAAAAATGCATGAATCATGTGTAAGTTTAATATGAGAGCGTAATAAACTCGGATTTTTCTTGACCAGTGATACTTACTTTGTTTCTAGGAAGCACCCAATCATTGCAAACTTTTTACTATTTATCACTGGAAAGAGATATAGGCTACTTTTATCCCGGAAAAGCATAGAGTTCCCACGGGATTTTAAATAACCTAAATCCGCGCGGACGAAGTTGCGGGCATTAGCTAGTTTAAAAGATATTTCTTGAATGTTTAGCGGTGAGCATACAATGCAAGTCATGAAAAACAATGAATTGTAATGAATGGGAAAGTGCGCAAAGAAAGTTGGAAAAAGTTAACGTCTGTGTATCAGAGCAATGCTAATGTTGTAATTAAAGTAGTGAAATACTTAGTAACGGTCTTATTTCCTAAGTGACTTCTATACCTAGTTTGCAATCTAAGATGCTGTATTTTTTTTAAATATTGTGTAGGTACAGAAAAACTTATACCTAACTAGACGACACGCGGGTATCAATTAAGTTCTTAAAATCCCGTGGCAACTTTTGATTTTCTAAGACAAAATTTTGTCCCGGAATATCTGATTTTGATCGAAATTGGAACAAAATTTTGATTTTATTGAGAGATTTATGTTATCCATACTAATATTCTAAAAGTGTGTCTTTCTGCTAGCTTTTCAAAGCTTATTTTTAACTGATTTTGACGAGTGTTATGCAGAGACGAAATTTTATCGCTTGCATCCCGGAATCAAAGGATAAAAAAACTTAAATCCACGTAGATGAATACGCGGGCATCATCTATTTTGGTAATTACAGAAATAGATTCGCAAAATTAAAAATTACCAGAGGATTTTTAAAAACCCTTTCACGCGAACAAAGTTGCAGGCATCGACCATTACAGGATAATATTTAAAAAGGAAATTTCCAACAGTGTATCCCCCACTTAACTCTTCCAGTTCTTATTCCTTACCAACGACCAACTTAGTCAACTGTCAGTTTTTATTCCCATTTCTTTGCATGCGCTTTTTACGTTGATGCTTTCTTGATGATGATTAAGTGGAAGCTTTATTTTTAGAATTATCCCTTTACTGTGTAGTAAGTTATGATTTAGTGCCATGTATTAGCGTAGCAAATTGGAGCCATTTGTATGTGTTATTCGCTTTTCTACGTCAATTCAATGACCTGTAGAAAGCTCTTCTGTAAGTGCTCTACTTTTTGAGACCTTTAAAAGAGAGTGACTTTTATTGTTAACTTTAAGTGGAGCAAGTTTGACCACTTAAGGTAAATAATAAAAGTCAATTATTGTTAAGTTGTTAACCTTTGTAAAGGTTACTTATACGTAACGATGTTGAAGAATATCTCGTAATTACAATTTCAAAAGTCGGCCAAATACACGAAACTCCCATAAGTATAATATGAGGAAAAATTATTAGTAAGTACCTAGGTACCTACGTGTCTAAATTTTTATTCTAAGTGTAAGTTTGTCACTTTCTACGCCACAATAAGCCTCTGTTTTAATAAGAGTCGATGAAGATTGTTATCCAAAGTCATTTTATGACCCAAAGTTTCTATTTTTCTATAGGTGCGAATTGTAAAAGCTTATTTGAATAAATAGCTTTTCTATCACATATTATGCTCGCCGCATCTGTCTGTATAAAAACTTTAGTCCCCAAAGTATTTAAATAATTTTATATTAGATAGAAAATCTCTCGGAAGTAGTTACGAAATCAATACTAAACGAATAAGTAATAGGTAAAAGGTTATAGGAAGGATCTAGCTAGGGCCTGCGCAATAGTGCGCGATGGCAGGATGTAGGTATTTTGCATTTGATGTGAACCCCATCATAATTAGTTTTTGTATTTTATTTTAATTTCAATCTGATATTTCAACGAGGCTTTTATAGCCCAGGTATATGGCAACCCCATCGTTAGACACTAACTGTGCCTAGTGCAACGGATGGGATTTAAACCGCCGACCTTTGGAATTCAGTCCGTTCCTTCAACCGTAGCTATTGAGGGTTGAGGAGGGTGGGAGGAAGAAATTTTTAAATTCATATTATCATAAATCGGTCGCGTATGAAGTATGAACGCATTGCTCTCACCGTGCGATGAAGACTTGGAGATTTAGAGGAAGTGGTAACTATAGACGTG
This sequence comes from Maniola jurtina, assembly GCF_905333055.1. Classification (NCBI taxonomy): domain Eukaryota; kingdom Metazoa; phylum Arthropoda; class Insecta; order Lepidoptera; family Nymphalidae; genus Maniola; species Maniola jurtina. Next base: position 6,717,335 of record NC_060033.1, read on the forward strand.
CGGTAGTGAGTGGTAACTAGATATGAGATAGAATCCCATCAAAAACTTACCATCAACATATTTTTTATCCAAGCGTCAACGATAATCATCAGATGTCACTAAATAATAATAACCGGAATCGATGCATTAACGAGTTCTTCGAGGCATGGTGGGAACGTAAGTGACACTTTTTATCCATCCATACTAATTACTAATATTATAAATGCGAAAGTGTGTCCGTCTGTCTGTCCGTCAATCTGCTAGCTTTTGACGGTCCAACAGTTGAGGGATTTTGATGAAATTTGGTACAGAGTTAGCTTACATCTCGAGGACGGATATAGACTACTTTTTATCCCGGAAAATCAAAGCGTTCCCACAGGATTCTTTTAATGGCCCATCCGTTTAACCAATTTATAACAAATTTGGTACAGAGGTAGCTTGCGTCCCGGAAATTGATACAGACAAGTTTTTGTCTCGGAAAATCAAAGAATTGCCACGGGATTTAAAGAAAACCTAAATATACGGGGACGAAGTCGCGGGCATCATCTAGTTAAGTTAAAGGGATCGAATCCGGGACATCCCAACTAGGAGTGCGACGTCATAACCAATAGGCTATGACCGCATTTTGGAATACACTGTCGTAACTAGTCTGTATCCAATACTATTCGATACATTGACCTAGGTAGGTACTGATTAAAGCTTGAAATTCGAGGGATCAATATTCAAGCAAGGTGCCTTTATCTCTAAAGTTTCCATCAGCTTTCCCCTTTTTTAGGCTTCCGTATCTCAAAAGGAAAAACGGAACCCTACTTTTTTGTCTGTCTGTCAGTCCGTCCATCCGTCGTGTCTGTCAAGAAAACCTATAGGGTACTTCCCGTTGATCTAGAATCATGAAATTTGGCAGGTAGGTAGGTCTTATAGCACAATTAAATAAATAAATCTGAAACCATGAATTTGTGGTTACATGATTTAAAAAAAATTAAAATGTGTTTCAATTTTCAAAGTAAGATAACTATACCAAGTGGGGTATCATAATATGAAAGGACTTTACCTGAATATTCTTAAACAGATTTTTATTTATTTTAATAGTTTTGATTTGTCGTGCAAAATGTCGGAAAAATTACCAGAGTACGGAACCCTCGGTGCGCGAGTCTGACTCGCACTTGGCCGGTTTTTGTTTAATTGGAGAAAAAGGTGGCATTTTACCAATCGAATACTGCTGAGGTTTCTAGGACGAGTTTATGTGAAATATTCATAATTAAATCTCATCTCACGCTCTACATTGCAAATTCTTATAGCCTTCTGATAGCACGATTAGGAATCAATAATATGATTGTAATCGCCTAACTTACAATGTTGGGCTCAAACTCCGCACTCCTTATTACGTAGACATTTTGTGCAATAGAAACATTTTTTTGTAGTACGTACTTCTTTCGTTTTGTTTCAAGAAGTGTTCATTAGAGTTCAACGCGAGTGATGCTGCACCCAAGAGTAAAATTAATTATTATGAAAATATTATTTGTCTCCAATAAAAAGCTAATAAATAATATGACCCTATATTGACATGTTAAATATGGCGTTTAATATTTCACTTTCCTTATTCGAAAAGCAAAAGTATCTACAAAGTAGCCACTTTACGATTCTGATGCTCAATCAGTTACAAAATGTGCGCAAAAATGAGCCTTGCGCCCTTGTGATACAGTTGAGAATCGCAATAATATACGTAAGGTTGTATTATTACCCTAACGTGACATTGTGCGTGTGTGACCCCAATGACATGAATTTCGTTTTCAGTTACAAAATATGATAGTCGATCTTATTTCGCGTGAAATAAAGTTGGATTTGCATTTCCGGAGCTGCATATACATGTTGGTTTAATCAGTGTGTATTTTTGTATAATTTATATTATGTGCTTGTTCGAGATTCCTATTCGACACGTCATAGAAATCACGTTTCTAAGAAAACGTGAGTTGTATAAAAGGTTTGGATAAGCTTATTTAGTAAGGTAAGAACTAAGAAATAATAAGATACAAAAAGGCTTAACAACTTACGGGCTTCTTAGGAGGGAGAGCTTCCTTTGTTAGGATTTCTGAGGCATTTGCATTTCTAGCATATACATTATACTTACTTAAAGAAGCTTAAATAAGCTTTTTGGTCATGAACCTGCATGAATGAGCAACAATGCGAATTAAATGCATCCATAATATCCATAAAATCAATATAGTTTATATATGATATAGGTGTCTTGTTGGGATTTTCACACTTATTTTCTAGTTGCTCATAATAATATTATACACTCATAATAATATTATAGACTCTAGCCTATCCTGCGCCTCGTTAGATGTTACAAGTCCACTAAGGGGCATTTTTATTGCGGGGCTACTCCTTTAACATCAAAGGCTTGGCTTATTGATAGTTATAACCAAGCCATTTATTTTTTAACCCCCGACCCAAAAAGAGGGGTGTTATAAGTTTGACGTGTGTGTGTCTGTGGCATCGTAGCTCCTAACTAATGAACCGATTTTAATTTAGTTTTTTTTGTTTGAAAGGTGGCTTGATCGAGAGTGTTCTTAGCTATAAGTAATCCAAGAAAATCGGTTCAACCGTTTGAAATTGTTCAGCTCTTTTCTAGTTACTGTAACCTTCAGTTGTCGGGGGTGTTATAAATTTTTAATTTACACTTGTTATTATCAGATATATAATAAAATTTATATCAGCTAGATTTAAAGCAAGATGCAATTTTTATAGGCCCTTGTTGAGTCTTTAAAATCAACTAGCATTGACAGTGGATACAAAGACACACGAGTATGTACTTAGAAGATTGTCTATTTAAATAATATTGTACTTGAGCAAAACGCAGCCGGTTTTGAAAGAAACAAACAATCGAACGCAACCCGTGGGCAAAGACAATGGCGTCCTATTTCCCCTTCACAGTAAACTCGTCACACGCGGGGGCGTTAGAAAGCGTTAATATATTGCACAATTTCACTCTCGACTTCCGTATACAGCCTTCAACAGCCTCGCATTATAACAAAAACAGTACAAGCGAAAATACTTTCTAGAAATTTGCCGATTAAGAGTCAATTTCATCTGAACGTATTTTCTAAGGATTTTTATTAGGTCTACGTATCTAGACATCTACAAATAATTTTATGCAATAAAGGTCTTTAATAATTTGCATATAGAGACAGTTTTAGTGTGTAGGATTGTAAGGATGTGACCAGTTGATTTTGAGACGAAAGTTAATGGAAAGATCTTGACCCGCTTTGTTCATCGTAAGTTATGCGTGTACCCATGTGTGCTTCTGTTACTTTCTTTTCGAAGTTTCTTATTCAAACTAAATTATGCCACTTCGTCCTACTTACAGTAAGCAACTTCGTCCGCGTTGACTACACAAGTTTCAAACCCCTATTTTACCCCCTTAGGGGTTGAATTTTCAATGATCCTTTCTTAGCGGATGTCTACATCATAATAGCCATCAGTTGCATGTCGATGGGTCCAGTAGTTTGAACTGTGCGTTGATAGATCAGTCAGTCAGTCAGATTTTTCTTTTATATATTTATATGAGAACCGTCTGTTTGCATCTACGTCTGCTTGTAGCACGCTATTCGTACCGTAGGTCTTGACTCTCTCCTACTTTGAACACTAGCTACTTACTTATTCATTGTACACGTACATACATTATATATGGTAGAGTAGGTATCTAGCTCTAAGCTCTAATCCTATTATGGTATGAGTCTGTAATTAGTTTAATGGTATTATTCTACTGTTTAATGAGCTAAGATCGCGTGGGCGGCTCAATTGAGGTTTCGAGAACGTGTGGACAATGATATGGAGTGGAAACTTCCGAGAGTGAACCTCGATAGATAAGCGATAAATGGGTGTGATGAATAAAGTATTCTAATACTTCATACAATTTATTATTTAACGAGATGATGTTCGCGTCTTCATCCGAGTGGATTTGGGTTTATTAAAAATCCCGCGGGAACTCTTTGATTTTCCAGGATAAAAAGTTGCCTATGTGAGTTTCCGAATATGTATCAAACATAATATGTACGCCAGGCTAAAGTAATGTCTGTCAGTCAGAAGTTGAGATATTTTAATATGTTCGAACATATTCTGCAGCGAAACCACTTTTATTTAATTATCTTCTTACAAATGGAGTCTAATTAATATCTAAACATCTATTTGTATTAAAAACAGATAGGTCTTTAATCATTATAAAAAAATTGCTCAAGTACGTGTCAGAAGCAGAATACGCATAAAACCTTACGGGTTCCGTACAGCCATTTATATTAAAACTTTGGCTGTTATTTTTTCCGAAAACTATCCAAAATACTTAATGAATATTTGAAAATACCAACCTATTTAACAATTGTGGTGTAAACCAATTTTTTTTTTCCTAATAATGCTTTTCATGTCATTTTTTTTTCAAAACTTTATAGCTATGGTTCCAAACAAATTGTGGCACAGTTGAAGTGACGATAGGAGGATAGATATATGGACGAAACTATGAGGGTACCTTGCTTCACTACGCAACCGTAAAAATTACTATACCTACCTTCTATAATATATATAATGTCGTAACACTTTGGGTCAACATGGTCAACTGCTCTTACAGTGATGTACCTACCTAATTGAATGGAATTAATTAATATATGCCTTTTGTGTCTTTAATTCTATATCGCAATTAGACAGTTACGTCTTGTCTTGCAACCTTGAGGTAATGGACACGGACGGTCATTATTAAAGACGTCTTATATAAAAGGAAATGGAGGGCGTTAACATTAGATTTATGACTGTTAAGACTCTGGTCAAGAACCAAGATAGCTAAGGTTCCAATCATTTTTAGGGTTTTGTACCTCAAAAGGAAAAACGGAACCCTTATAAGATCACTTTGTTGTCTGTCTGTCTGTCTGTCTGTCCGTCCGTCCGTCGTGTCTGTCAAGAAAACCTATAGGATACTTCCCGTTGACCTAGAATTATGAAATTTGGCAGGTAGGTAGGTCTTATAGCACAAGTATAGGAATAAATCTGAAAACAGTGAATTTGTGGTTACATCACAGAAAAAAATATCAAAATGTGTTTCAATTTTCAAAGTAAGATAACTATACCAAGTGGGGTATCATATGAAAGCGCTTTACCTATACTTCCTAAATCATATTTTTATTTATTTTTACGCATAATAGTTTTTGATTTATTGTGCAAAATGTCGGAAAAAATACCCGAGTACGGAACCCTCGGCCTCGGAGCGCGAGCCTGACTCGCACTTGGTCGGCTTTTTAAAAAATAAAGTCTATAAAGGACACCACATGAAAATATAGGAAGTCTAAAACACTTTCACACTTAGTCGTTAGTAATATAAGGCTTAAATACTTACAATGACTGTTATAATGAATAATATATTCTTGGAAGGGAATGAGCGCATTTTTTCTGTAAAATAGTATTTATTTATTTACTTAGCTATATTCTTTATTGCACATACAAACATATACAAATACACAAAACACAGGAAAGAGAGAAAGAGAGATAATATATATTTTATAGATAGATATAGGCAAGAGTTCCTCACGGCGCGGTAAGTATCTTGTATTTCGAAGGTTGACATGAGTCATAGTAAAATATTTTTGGTGAGGTCTGCGAGACTCAGTCGGCACGAGACAATATAAACGGGTCAATTGATCCGTCAGCGATAGCATCTAACTGCCAATGGTCAACAACCCTTTACTAATACAAGATCTAATCTATATTGTTCAATTTCGACTTAGGAATTCTTATTCACATAGACACTGATTGCGCAAATAAATCAAATAAGTACCTACATTATTTACTATCGTACATCAATACTGAGATACATTATTTACAATCGTAGATATATCTACTAACTGATGCCCACGACTTCGTCTGCATGGATTTAGTTTTTTAAAATCCCGTGGGAGCTCTTAGATTTTCCGGGATACAAAGTAGCCTATATCACTGTCCAGGTCTTTAACTAGGTATACCTACCTAAGCAAAAATTACGTCGATCCGTTGCTCCGTTGCGACGTGATTAAAGAACAAACCAATCAACCCACAAACAAACACACTTTCGCATTTATTATATGAGTATAACTACTCATATAATAAATGTGTAAGGTAGTGATTTTCATAATCCAACTGGTAAATGGATATTAGGTAATTTTACTATCTATAAATAATTTGAGTAGATATATTTTTGAGGTAAATAAGTCGTCAGAGTTAAAGATGTTAATTTATTGAAAAAAATTGTACGAAAATTAATATTGGTTTTCTAATCATCATCATCATCAACCCATCGCCAACTTACTATACTAAGTAACAGGTCCTTTCAGAATGAGAAGGGTTTCGGGTTTCGCCAGTGTCCATGAAGCTGGCCAAATACAGATTGACACATCACACATCTTTGAGAACATTATGGAGAACTCTCAAGCTTGCAGGTTTCCTCACTGTTTTCATTCACCGCTAAACCGATGAGATATTTAATTTCGTTAAAACGCACATAACTCCGAAAAGTTAGAATCCTTGACCATCTCATTAGGATGCCGATGTCTTAACTACTAGGTTATCACCGCTTACTATGCTTTTTTTATTCAGATATACAAGTTAGCCCTTGACTGCAATCTCACCTGGTGGTAAGTGATGATGCAGTCTAGTGTGTTTTCTATATGTAAATAGCAGACCTGTTGCGACAAAGACATAAGAGGCTTACAGCAAGTCACTTGTTAAAATTACTAAGCCGATTTTGATGATTCTTATTAGAAACGTGATAAACGTTTAAAATTTCTTCATAAACCCCAACTTAAATAATGACTTGTGCATGTTTTCGAAGAATTTCTAACTCATCGGATTTGAAGTTGTTTACCGTGACATGACTTACCTTGACTTTTTATGCCGTTTTCATATAATTTTGCTACTATAAATTAATTACAAGTATAATATTATGTTTCTGTAACATTTCTCGAACACGGATATTAAAATTAAATCTTGAAAAAATTTTAATTAGGTGATTTAATTAACAAAGTTCTTAGTTGAATGTCACGTTATTCGGAAAATTATGATGCATTCAAATAAATAATATAAGAGAAGAGAATATTTTATACCAAGTAGATGCAGTCGTATTTTGTCACCGATAAACTATTTTTACTATATTATATTTAAGAGTTATTATTAATAGTTATTATTAAGAGTTATTACTAATAGTTTAAATGCGAAAGTGTGTCTGTCAGTGTGTCTGTCTGTCTGTCTGTCTGCTACCGTTTCACGGGCGAACATTTTAAGTGATCCTGACGAAATTCGGTATAGAGTAAGCTTTTATCCCGGGGATGGACATAGGCTACTTTTTATCCCGGAAAATCAAAGAGTTCCTACGGGATTTCTAAAGACCCATCCGTTTAGCCGATTTGTACGAAAGGTACCGAGGTAGCTTGCGTCCCTGTTATTGACATAAGCAACTTTTTATCCCAGAAAATCAAAGAAGTCCCACGGGATCTTTAAAAAACTAAATCCACGCGGACAAAGTCGCGGACATCCTCTAGTTGTAAATAAAAGAACTTATCAAAAAAATACTAGTTTGATCGTAAATACCAGAGTGAACTAGGTACTATAAAGCAGATTTATGTATGTAAGTATATACGGTAAGTAGTTTTTATCCGAGTGTCTGCGCCCACTTTGTTCGGTCCCTACCAACAAGGTATATAAAAGATAAATATACAAGATATAAGGTAGAGATAGACTGTACGTTTCGAGAATCGGTAGAAGATTTTTCTAAAGATCCCAATTGATACAGTCACAAAACACTACCAGTTTTTTATTGAAACTAAGATCGTTTCATCATATTATTATTTTAAATAACGCTAGGTACAATGTTATTGCTTATTATTCTAATAGTATTTGTCAAATAAAGCGTAACAGTATGGACTATGGAATAATAGGTCCGTACCCATAGGATAACAACAGTGCCAGTTCCTGTAAAGCGACATTCTGTGTGATTCAGTGAAGAATTCGGTGGGGAAACAGACATTGTTGTGGCCATGCAGCTGACGCTAAAAGGGTACAGACTACAGATACGAGTAACATAATAATTATTGTAATATAATGAACTGCATACTCGTAATTCGAGGACCTTTGCTCAAAATCTAATAAAAACGAAACTATTACACTCAAGAATATGAGTGTACCAAAGATTTATTGTTAGATACAAAAAAATGAGTAACTAATTATAATAATTTTTATACTTAAGTTTATCATTTTATCTAGTGTAATTTTGTGATTTCAATCTTGATTATAATAATTTTTTACTGTGATAGACTATCAAGATGCGTTAATCTGAACTAGATGGTCGTTACCTAGCTTGTATATTTTACTACTGGATTACTGGATTACCCTAATGGTAATCCAGTGCGACATTGAAGCATGCCACGCATGCTGGAATGATTTAAAATCGTCGGCGGACTATCGTGCCGTAATATACATTCTATAGCAAGATGATGGTTATAAACTATACTTCAATAAAACAACCGCAGTTGTTTAGTAGAAGTTTTTAATACAATTGTAGCAACAGAAAATATGTAGCGGAACTGAGCGGCACACAAGTGTAAATTAATTTATAACACCCCCGACAAGTGAAGGTTACAGTAACTAGAAAAGAGCTGATAACTTTCAAACGACTGAACCGATTTTCTTGGACTATAGCTAAGAACACTCTCAATCAAGCCACCTTTCAAACAAAAAAAACTAAATTAGAATCGGTTCATTAGTTTAGAAGCTACGGTGCCACAGGCAGATATACAGATACACCGACACACAGATACATAGATACACACGTCAAACTTATAACACCCCTCTTTTTGGGTCGGGGATTAAAAATGTGTTAATTTTGTCAGAATATGAACTATGTTCTATGTGCCTTTTCTTTATGGTATAAAAGGTAGGTTTTATATTAAATACTCCAATCGCATAGAATGGTGTAAAATAGACTGCCGCATGCTGCTTGATGCTGAAAATTTATGTTTTGCCTTATAGCATGCCACATTGTCGCATGTTGTTGCTCCGTTGTAAAACAGCCTTTACGCAATGAACTGATCAGGTACTTTTCAGTCGAGGAAAGGTCAAAACCCCATCCTTTGCCCATTGTACCCCTTGCAGCTGAAGCTTTAAGCTTATTTTGGACAGCAAAGTGTAATATTATGTTTTAACACTGTTTATATACAGAAGAAGAATGATATGACTTTATAGATATATTGTGGTAATAGTGAATAGCATTATTTAAATATTATGTCTTTACATCAATGAATGCAGGCCCAATTTTCAAATATTTGCTTAATACACAATACTTGTTAGTTGTTAGAAGCTGTTCTCTTAATCCAATAAAGCATGATCTTTGATCTAGTTTGTCGGCATTCTTATACGCAATAGCCGAAAAGCGAACAATAGTTGTTCCATTACTAGGTCTTGTAGTGGTCATTCATTAGCCGACTCTAAGGGTAAGCCCGCACTGTGAAATTTTATCGCGCGATTTTTTCCGCAGAATTGAATGACATGATAATTGTATAAAGCAGTACGCGCCTTTCTTTTTCGCAAGGGCGTGCGGCTTTATAAAATTTTCATCTTTCGAAACACTGGGTCGGGTCAAAAATATTCTTAGGTTTTTGGGATCCGTACTTCAAGAGGAAAAAGAAACCCCTATAGGATCACTATATTGTCTGTCTGTCTGTCCGTCGTGTCTATCAATAAACCCTATAGGGCACTTCGAAGCCGTAGCCGAAATTCGGTTAGGAGGACATTATTAGCTGACCCATACCTTCTTGCTTAGGTGGGATTTCTGAAAATCCTTTCTAAATAGGAACCGACATGAAAGCCATTGGGGTTATCTTTACCATATAAGTATCAGTCAAAAATACTTGTCCTAAAATTCGTTCTTTTGGCGCTAGACTTCGCGTGTGAGAGTGTCTAGTCGCCTAGAAACTATCAAACATGTTCAGACATCGATTTGTTACCAAATATTCAGACACGTACGAAATAAAGGCGAAATAAAGGCAAAATAAACATTATATACTAGCTGGCACCCGAGACTGTTTAGTCTGGTTTGAGGTTTAAAAAAATTCCGTGGCAACTAATTTCCCAGCATAAGCAGTACCTTATTTGTTCGTCTGCAGGATTCCAGCTATTCCAGCCCGTCAAGACTGGTCAGCGGTAGAGCTGTTAAAGTATAACAGACACACAGACATACCTTTCCAATATACAATATTATAGTATGGAAGTATGGATGTTTGTCAAACTTAATGTATACTTTTGAGGCACGCTACCGCGACACGAGACTTGATTCTGAAGACCGATATGCGTTATCAGGGGGCACGGCAGTGCCCCCGCCAAGACGAGCCAAACGGCGGCCGGGGCGCTACGTACCTTTTTCTCGAAGTGTTTCGCCGTATTTTCGACTCGTCATAACTTCGGTCTGGATGACGCTAGAAAGCTGAAATTTGCAGTATAGGGTGTCCTCAGCAAATTTATCAAATATACCAAGTATCAAATATCTAGCTTTTATGGTTACAGATTTATTGATACCTAAAATACGCCGATTTCGTCCCTCACTGATGATCATCAAAACCTCTACTCAAAACCTCTAAGGTACTTCCCGAAGTCCTAGAAGACTGAAATTTGGTATGTAGACTAAAAATTGACAACAAACTACAGGAAAATTAAGAAATTGGAAATGCCCCCCCTCTACGCCTCTTATGGGTGAAGCAAATTTGTAAATTCTGTCGCTAGAATGCTGATATTTTCAGGATAAGATGTCCTTGGCAGATTTATTAAACGCATTGAGTATCAATTGTCTAGCTTTTATAGTTTCAGATTTATTGACAGTCAAAACTTCTAGTCTGTAATTCTAGGGTACTTCCCGAAGTCCTAGAAGACTGAAATTTGGTGTGTACACTAGAAATTGCATACAAACTACAGGAAAATTAAGAAATTCAAAATTTTCCCCCTCCACTCCCACGTATGGGGGAAGCAAATTATTTGTAAAGTCTATCGCTAGAATGCTGATATTTTCAGGATAATATGTCCTTGACAGACTTATCAAACGTACCAAGTATCAATTCTCTACCTGTTATGGTTTCAGATTTATTGCCATTCACAACCCCTCTAGTCAAAAGTTCTAAAGTACTTCCCTAAGTCCTAGAAGACTGAAATTTGGTATGTAGGCTAGGGATTTCATTCAAACAACAGGAAAATAAACTTTTCCCAGTCTGTACATTTAAAAAATGTGTTTCCTGAAGTCCTAAAAGACTGAAATTTGATATATCTGCTTTAAAATTGAGTTGCAAGATTCCACCCAAACAAACATAGTTACATACATTGCAAGTGGAATAAAAGCTTTTAAAAAAAGAGGTAACGATAGAGAGCGGGCCATGAAAATGATGTAGGTACCTACAAAAAATAGATCCAAAAAAAAAATCTAGGGCACCTGCCAAAAAGAAATGAAATCCCACCAAAAACATTTCATGTAAAATGTTGCCAAGACTCACAAGTTCATAATGCTTTCACTGTTAAAAAGTTATGAGATCTCTAGTAGAGCCAAGCCCCTAGCTGAGCTTAGAATTGCGCTGCCCATGGGACCTATCCCAAGTCCAAAGTATATAGCTCTTAAATGCTCTTGAGTATATCACATTTATAACAATAAAGAACAAATAACTCTACTTACAAGCTCTGATTTTACAAACCCTAAATCTTGGTTAAAAAAGTACGGCTTGGCCGTTTAATGTTCGTGAAACTATTACATGTCATAACATATTATAATATTAAGGTCATAAGGAATAGTTTGTTCGACAATTACTAATTTATATTATTCTTCATGATTGTCGCACAAGCTATTCCGGGCTTAAATGTCATATCAGATAAAAGTACCACGAACATTAAACGGCCAAGCCGTCCTTTTTAAACCAAGATTTAGGGTTTGTAAAATCAGAGCTTGTAAGTAGAGTTATTTGTTCTTTATTGTTATAAATGTGATATACTCAAGAGCATTTAAGAGCTATATACTTTGGACTTGGGATAGGTCCCATGGGCAGCGCAATTCTAAGCTCAGCTAGGGGCTTGGCTCTACTAGAGATCTCATAACTTTTTAACAGTGAAAGCATTATGAACTTGTGAGTCTTGGCAACATTTTACATGAAATGTTTTTGGTGGGATTTATTATACTGTTTTGTAAATCTATACTAATAAATAAAATTGGAGTGTCTGTCTGTAATTTCGAAATAACTACCTCATATTAAGCTCATATGGTTATTTGAACGATACCATAACTGAATCACACGTTTTTAAAATTTTTGTCTGTCTGTCTGTCTGTCTGTTTGAAAAGGCTAATCTTTGGAACGGCTGAACCGATTTTGACGGGACTTTCACAGGCAAGTAGAGGATTGACCAGGGCGTAAAATAGGCTACTTTTTTAACCGACTTTCAAAAAGGGAGTTGTGTTTTTCTACCTATGTACACCGAAATATCCGAGATTTCTGAACCGATTTGCGTCATTTCTTTTTTAATCGATAGAGGAACTTTGCGACATTGTTTCATAAAAAATTTGGAGTCCAACTCCTCAATCCTGATGCTGCAGGGGATCTGACCAATCCACGCGGGCGAAGCTGCGGGCATCAGCTAGTATATAAATACATAGTTACTTGAATTTCTTGTGTTGCGATAAACGACGCAGTACTGAGCGAGTCTATTTCTGGCAGGAACAGTTTGGAAATGTGTAATTTCTAATTGTTCTCAGTACCCGCAGTATAAGATCTTCTCACTAATTTTGATAGATACTTTTGAGGTTATTTTGTTTCGACTCACGATCGAAACAAAATAAACTCAAAGTAAAATGGACCTAACGATTCCTGATTTAAAGACAAAATTCAGGACCATCAATTTGCATCAGGCGCATCATCTAGTAATTATTAAATTGAAAAAAGTACGTAAGTAGAGTTGGTGTAGAGTCATGATTAACAGGGCTCTTTCCGTCACTCGTTTCATACAATCGTAGTTCCAATTTCATTTAAATATTAAGCAACCAAAGTCCATGAAATTTTGCAGACATATTCTAGAAACTAATATCTGTGTCGCGTAACTTTGAAACCGAATATTTTAACAGAAAACTAGTAAACCACAGACATAGATATTAGTTTCTAGAATATGTCTGCAAAATTTCATGGACTTTGGTTGCTTAATATTCAAATGAAATTGGAACTACGATTGTATGAAACGAGTGACGGAGAGAGCCCTCTTAAGATTTTGATCATTCACCTATGCAGCTGTCAACTTCTGTTAAACAGCGACTGTCCCAACACCTAGCATCCTGTTTTCGTCAAGGGCAAACTGGTCCTGCTACTGGTTTTTAAATATCATTGCTTGGATCTATCTTTTTATCAAAACAAAAGATTTCGAATGGAGTTCTAATTTTGAATATATCAAGAAAAGTTACGTACCGTATCTACTTAAGTACCATATATTTTTCTTTTTTATTCTTTGCTTTGGTTACTTTTAATTTAAGCGTAGGTATAGTTAGTTATTAATAATTCTAAAATAAAAGAAGTTCACTAAATACGATTTAAACGAGTTTTTATGTAAATGCCTCTTCATTTTAACAGCTTTTTATTAGTTTCATTATTTGTAGGTATGTGTAGTCATTTCGCCGAAATTGGTAACTTAATTTTCACCTACTTCAAGTATAGATAATTCAATCCACGAAGACGCGCCCCACTCTTTTCCGCAATCGCTTACAGTGCAAGTGTGCAGTGTAAACTGCAAGAATGTGAGTTCTATTCCTACGCAGCGAGTAGCAATGTAGGCACACGCACACATAGTTAAATAGCAAAAAATTTCATAATTAACTGGAAGTATGCTCTACTTTATATTTTCACCTACTTTAAAAAAAATATATAAGACGTGATGGTACTGCATTTATTGAACTAATTGTGTTATTGGCATAGACATATAATACTCGATATTGGTTACTAATAATATTTTAATAACAACAAATATTGTATACTAGATGATGCCCGCGACTTTGTCCGCGTGGATTTATTTTTTTTTGAAATCCCGTGGGAACTCTTTGATTTTCCGGGATAAAAAGTAGCCTATCTGCTAATCCTGGATATTATCTATCTCTATTCTAAATTTTAGCCAAACTCTCACCTTTATAATATTAGTGTGATGTGAAGTGTGATATTGATAATATGTATAAGTATAGGCGTCACTCAGAAAAATCAATACCTGTTTTTTTCTGAGTGACGCCTATAAGTATTTAATATAATGATTTAAATATTTTTAACGAATTATTGGAATATCCTCCCAAAACCTAGCGAAAAAACAGGAACAAAACACGAAGAGGTTATCCAAGAGTTTTATCATTTCATATCATAATTTTTTATCATTTCTATTTTTATTCAAAATTCAAAATATTTTTATTCAATTAGACTTTTATAAGTTCTTTTGAATCGTCAAAAGCATCTACCACTGGTTCGGAATGCCTTTCCTACCGAGAAGAACCAGCAAGTAACTCGGCGGTTGCTCTTTTATCACAATTCAAATCTGTTTTTTAAAATAACCTAACATAAGAAAATCCTTCAATTACACTATATATTATTACATTAAAAAATAATAATATATACAAAAAATTAAAGTAGAGCAACTTTCCGATGGATCACGATACGCAGCAAAGCAACCCAAATTGACCGTGTACACTGAGCCGTGGTCGACTCATACCTAAGTCAAGTAATTTATTTGTGACCCATGTGTTTTGGGTAACAATGATGAATAGATGATTATAGTACCATTGAGAATCTCTGATGGTGGAGGTGATAGGTGAACATTGAAACTCTTTGATGGTACCTATATGACAGGACAGTAGAATTTGGGCTTATTTTCTTTGTTTTCACACGGACCTTTCCTAAAAAAACTCCCTGATAGCATAGCAAAACATAGGTATATTTATGTATTATAAAATAATAGGTATATAAAAAACATTTTAGGTCTGATTTTTCAGTCGCCAAATAGACGTAGATGTAGATGATTATACAGGGTGTTTGGTAATTAGTATATGTTAATGACGACACGTACCCATGCTACTTTGATCTGATAAACACTATGCTGGAGTATAATGACGAAATAAAATTATAAAAATTTCTATTTTTAACGAGTTATCGTCAACAATTCCAAGTATGTACATAGATAATTTATAAGCTGAAGAAGTTTCTAAGTATCATGAGATCGAAAAGGTTCGAGATGTACCTACCTATCCGTTTTTTGCGCGTCGTCGCAACATAAGATCACTCATTAATATGCTAATTAATCGGTTTGGTCGCTTTCGATTCGTGGTAAAAGACAAAGGGTAGGTAGGTACCGTTCTTATTCATTATCATCAGTAGAATAACAAAGGAAAAATGAGGTCAAAATATTATGCAGCTCCGTAGTCGGAATGGTTGGAAATACACTTTCCAGAACTGAATTTAATTTGTTTTAATTTGTATATAATATTAAACTAAAACAAATTCATCCTTAGCAGAAAAATCAGACCTAAAATGTTTTTTTTCTATATTATTTTATAAATATAAATATACCTACGTTTTATAAATATTTAAGTATACATACCTACCTAAATGTTTCAAATGTTAACGGTTCAAAGAAGGCTGTGTGGTATGATTCTAACAAGAAACCATAAAACACTTTGTCATATATCTTGTGTGATGGCGTGAGCTTATTTCATTTGCCGGAGCTCTAAAATGCCCTTAAAATAATATTTTAGTACCTTGGATATAAAATATGTACAAGTTGAAGTACACCGCCGGCTCATAGGGATCCATTATCTACCAGACCATAATAAGACACCCGATTTGTACATGATAATATGTATTGGTCCTATTTTTCAAACTTATGCAGACTAATAGGGATCATGACTACTCAAAACACTCGTTTAATAAGGGAGCTTGTATGAAATACATAGATGTGAGGTCACAAACGTTTGACGTAATTTGAAGTACTTTTTAAGCTCAGTCGATAATTTAAAATGGTTAGCAAAACATAAAACTACCAGCGAAGTTTCACGAATTTTGGAAGAAACTCTGTTTAATAATTTCTTAGAAATAATATTTTATTTTTGACATAAGCATCATCCCAATTTTAATTTCATACAAGTATACCACCTTCATAACCTCAACAAACAATAGATTTAGGTAGGCATGCAGTACCAATTTGCCTATAGTCAAATTATATAGTAACAAACTGTACCTAATTTAAGTATTTTTACAGTTACATGCGTTTAAATAAATAGCAAATATAAACGTGAAAATATTTCTAGCGCTTATAGGCGTCATATTTCATAGCATCGCTTAATCAAGGGCTGGTAATCGTACAGTTTTTCTGAATTTTCCCAAATCATTATGGTAAAGTGCGAAGTCCAAGTTTTTAGTTTACAGTACTTTTCTAACCAGGGTTAGTGAAATATGAAAGACATGCTACTATTTATTTTATTCTAGGAATTTAAAAACTACATTCTTTTCCATCCTTATTAACGATTAGAGTGGGATGGGTAAAGATTTTGAAAGGGGCAAATTGCATGAAAAACCGTCGAATTATGAAGCATATTAGAACTATTTGCTACAATTTTATTATTGCCGTTTTATATAATATTATGGGGCAGCCCTAGACAAACCTGTTGCCAACGCAACAAAGTCGTCTTAGTGTCAACAACAAAACATAAGTAATATAAGTTCCCTTTCAGTGTGATTGCTTTAATAGTAGTCAATATCAAGTCGGATTTATTTTAATGGCTGTAATAATATAGAATTCGTTATTCGATTAATTAATGAAATATATTACAAAAAGTTTTGGCCTCAACTTTGAATCAAACTAATGAGCTTTAAATTATTATTCGTGCATAAATCGTCGCGGACGTTTTAAGCAATGAGTGTCAACTTTGTCATAAAAAAGTTGCTCATTTGGTATTTTTCCTTTATCCACAATCAATTCATCATTTGACATGTCAATGTCGAAGTTAAAATTTAGTTAGGTATCTTATGTATATTTTCCTGGTAAGAGGCTGGCGCGGCGGTAAGTGGCTGGATGAGAAAGGCTGAGGACAGGGTGTGGTGGCGTTCATAAGAAAAGGCCTATGTCCAGCAGTGGACTTCCACAGGCTGATGATGACAAACAAGATAAAATAATTATTATATACTAGCTGATGCCCGTAACTTTGCTCCCGTGGATAAGTATAGGTTTTAAAAATTCCGTGGGAACTCATTGATTTACTGGGACAAAAAGCAGCCTATCCAGGGTAAAATCTATCTCCATTCCAAATTTCACCAAATCCGTCCAGTAGTTTTTGCTTGAAAGAGTAACAAACATCCATACATACATACATACAAACTTTCGCGTTTATAATATTAGTAGGATTTCATGAGACACCACGAAGTTAACAAATAATAATATGTACTTATCCATAATTATTTACTGAAATAAATAATACATTTTAGCTACCCAAACACAATTGCGTGATCTGTCATAACCGACACAAACAACGCCATCCCATCTATTATCCCATCGGGATACACCACTTGTTTTGCGCCTGATCGGTTTTAGGGATCCGTATCGAGCTTTGCGAACGGATCTTATCTGATGCTCTTCATGATTATTTCAGCCTGTGGACGCCCACATTGGGAGTTGGGACATCGGCCTTAGTCAATGAGTGCCACTAAACCTAGATCTTGTAAGGTTGCTCATTAGCCTTTTCCGGCAATCTTTTGAACGAGGACTAAAAGAGGGCATCTCACAATATACTTACTCATACGCGATCTCCATCCTCGACCCTTGCATAATAATTTCATCCATTAATGAGTTAACTATAGGTACCTAAAATCACCAAAAATGTAAAATTAAGTTCTCTCTCTAATCGCTGCCCTGTTTCTTGTTTATAATGTTATAAGAGTAGGTAGAATGTTTACCGGCAGATTTCTCATTCAACAAATAAACTTTGACGTATAATTTGACGTTTTGAAAGATTTCTTATGTGTATAAATCACAGGCAGAGTCAACTAAAGTAAGGGAACTCTTGATCTGAGCCTGGATCTCTGAATCAACGATATGTCAAATATTAGGCTATGGATGGCGTGAAATCAAAGAAAAATAAGCAATTTTAGGCTACCTACTACCTAGCGTCTGACGTCTGCCAGTGACGTGGAGACCTCGACGTTTTGTTACAAGTTCACTAAGCCCTAATTCGCACGAGCGTTAAAAAAGCGTTGCGTTAAAACCCGGCGTTGCGCTGATAATACAAAGTGCGCGATAAAAAAGTGTTGACCTGTGAACAGATACTTGGGAATACATTTGTTCTATTTGAACGCTTTTTTAACGGACGTTAAAAAGCTCTGTTGCGAATCAGCCCTAACTGTCTTGTACTATGCCACAGGTACAAACTGTACAAACTTCAAATATTCCTATTATAATTCAAATATCACAAAGAACGGAACCCTCAATATGTAAGTCCGACTCGCCATTGACGGATATTTGCACTATTTTCATCATACACTCCTCACTAAACACGCGATATTTGTAAAAAACGTGCACGCTAAAATGCACCTTAGTTCAAATTGCACAACTCATAAAATTGCTTTAAAGTGTATCCAGTGAACTCAATCAACTACTTTATAATATTGAATTGAATTTTGAACTGTATATCAAGGAAATAAGTGCCATAAAATATATCTCTTCTTTGTCGTAACACTCTTGGCAGAGCGGTCGTGGTCATCACGAAATGACGATTTTGGGGGCAGATGTTATACGCCTCACGAGCATTCGCCACTTCTCTCTGCTGGTCGTATAAAATACATTGTGGTCCAAAGAATAAGAGCGAAACGCACTCATCCGATTCGAGTCCGTGAAAATTACGGATATAAAAAACTCGGACCGAACTCGGATATTACATACGCACTAATCCAATCTCTGATCCAAACAAATCCAAGCTATTCAGTGGACATCTTTCACATAAATACCGCATATTTGAATTCGATATTCTCACGGATAACGAACAGAACTCGGATGACGGAAGTCGGAGCTAGTGCGTAAGCTATACGATACAAATAGTTCTATGATTAGGAACGTATTTTCACGGATTCGGATCGTATGCAGTGCGTAATCGCCCTAAGTAATGTATCTCTTTCTCGTGTAGGGGATTCTGTCATTTACTCTTCGACATTGATAAGTTCTGTACTCTCATTATTATTTATTACTCGCGTAAAAATAAACAATCACTATGCAAAACGTTTATTATTTAAAACAATCACGATACGCAATTAATGTCTTGTCCATGGTAAAAAAGGAAGCGTGATAAATGTTTCGTTTGAAAGGCTCTGCTTTGAATCGCTATTAAAATAAATGCAGTTTTTATTCAATCACCGACCAGTTTACAGGCGTACAATAGTTAATAGGTACATAAAAGCTCCTTATACGTTCTACGATGTAGCATTTTCCCAGTACGTAACTTAGTTCTACTTTTTATTCTAATACCTACTCGCACATTTAATGGACGACAGTTTTACATCTTGTTGTTCTGTCCACTTTACGTAAGGCTGCAATATTTAATTTCATTGCTTCAAAAAATTTTGTATTCATACAAATGCTAATGTAATGTAAGTATGTCTGTCTGTTTCTCTACTAACTTTTCACGGCCCATCCATAGGACTGATTTTGACGAAAGGGACAAACATAGCTTGCATCCCGGAGACGGATATAGTACGACATAGACTTTTTGCCTCGGAAAATCAAACAGTTCCACGGGATATCGCAACTTACATAATATTCACGTTCCCGCTCATACTCTCTCGCACACACACACGCACACGCACGTACACACACATTCTTATTTAATTTTTTAATTTTAGAAAATCTCTAATTGGTGATATTTGTAAAATAGCTTTAAATGAAAATTATTAGAATAAGTTCGCTGTAGATTTTATCACTTAAAAATAAAAATAAATAAAATACTTAGAAACCTCAATCTATGGGACGAAGTCGTGGAGCATTTTTTGTGAAGACTCTCGGACACAGATATATCTTATCGACTCTTCAATCCGATCCGCTCTAACTTCGGACCCGGTTTTTGCCTGCCGGTTAGACCTCGGAAAAGATTGAAGAAGAGACTCCGGCTCTCTCAACCCTTCACTAGGGTTCCGCGCTCAGTATAATCCAAGTAACTAAGTCGACTGTATGAACAAAGAACACTAAATAAACGGGGTGTTCATTTGACTTCGAGTTTGTTTCTCTGCCGCCGAGACACCCCGTCATAACATACTTTTTTGCCGGAAAATCGGAGTTCCAACAGGATTTCTATCCACGCGGGTAAAGTCACTGGCATATCAGCTAGTTTGTCTATAATGTAATAACTAATATTATTTTAAATTACTATCTACTTTATTCGCTTTTCAGAAAGAAAAAACAGTTAAAAGTATTAGCTATTTATAGATAAAATCTTCAGTTTTAACGAAAGTTTCATGCCAATCCACTCGATTAGAGAGGCTCTCATAATATAAAAGGAGCGAAAGACTGACACAGGCAGTTTTTAATCAAAAAGCTTTAAAAGTTTCTGTGAGGGTTCTGTACAAACTTTTTAATAATTTTCTTAGGGTTCCCTAGCTCAAAAGGAAAAAACCCTTATAAGATCACGTCGTTGTTGGTCAAATGCGAACTGGACTCGCACACGAAGGGTTCCGTATCATTGTACGGAGAATAATTTTTTTTTTTAATTTTAATGGCAGCCATTTAAATTTTTTATTATTCGTTGTTAATAGCGACAAAAGAAAAAATACATATTCTGTGACAATTTCAACTCTCTACCTATACCGGTTCACTAGGTACAGCCCGGTGACAGACAGACGGACGGACGGACAGACGTACAGCGGAGGCTTAGTAATAGGTTCCCGTTCGCACCCTTCGGGTACTGATTACGGAACCCTAAAAGTGGCCTATTATGGCCTATTAGTTAAAGTAGCTTAGCCAAGGCTTCCTCTAGGGCTTCCAGTTCAGACACGATTGCCTTCAAATCTATAACGTTTTTACTTTTATTTTGCTTTTTAGGAAAATAGTAGAGCTCGGTATAAAACCCATTGATATAGGAGAGATCTACATATCTCATCATCATCAGCATTACCAATCGCCAGCCCATTACTAATGAGAAGGGTTTAGTCCATAGTTCAGCACGCTGAGTGCGGATTGGCAGACTTCATAATATAACTTTAAGCACATTTTGGAGAACTTTCAAGCAAGTAACATTTATTATTTTAAACGCCCTCAACTTCGAAAAGTTAGATGTGCGTGCCCGGTATCGAACCCCTGACCTCTCAAACAGAAGGCCAACATCTTAACCACTTAAACACAGTGAGCAACTGCCGAGTTTCTTGCTGGTTCTTCTCGGTAGGAACGGTATTCCGAACCAGTGGTAAGTTATTTGACGATTCAAAAGCACTTGTAAAAGTCTAGTTGAATAAAAATCTATTTTATTCTATGTTATCACCACTTATCGCGGTGTACCTAGAAATATACAAAAGAAGTCTGGGTCAATAATTGGGTAATTTTAATACCCACTGACATTCTCTGCTATTAGTAGGTACTGTAACCAATGAATTATGATGGTACGGTCAGCAGTAGCACAACCGTAAACAGTCATTATGTAAGAAGCTCAGTTATTACGCTTTATCTGCTTATTATTTTATAGTTTATATGCTATCGTCTGGGAGAGTAGCGTTAGCATGAAACATTCTATCCATATAAATACATTTTTATAAATCCATAATAGTACCTCTGTTTTTGTTTGTTAATGAAATGAGTGAAATAAAATGAATTTCTTTATTTTATATAGGACAAATTGTGCCTCTAATGATGACTTATAATCTGTGTTATAATCTTTATCACCAGTGCAGAAAGTTTCCGGAGATCTTAACTACCTTATTGATTTCAATGATTGTCACAAATCTTAAACACTATCTGCAGGCAGGACCTTGATATTTTTTATCATGGAAAATAAAAGATTCTTACAGGACTTAAAGTCTAACTCAGCGTAGACGAAAAGGCAAAAGCCTACTACAAGTAGGTACTACAAGTACAATACTTACATTATACCATAGAAATGTTCCGTTCATGTTACGTGTCGTATAGGTTTAATTAGTGCTCGGTGATGAGTAAGACAGAAGCTGTAAAACCGCACGAGAGTAAAAGAGATAATGCTCTACAAATATAGCCAAAGTTTAATTTAGATTATTGAAAAAACAACCGCCGAGTTTCGTGCTGGTTCTTCTCAGTAAGAACGACATCCCAAGTCAGTGGTAGATGCATTTGACGATTGAAAAGTACTTGTAAAAGTTTAATTGAATAAAAAAGATTTTGATTTTTTATACGTGTGTAACATAACCACTTCTTTTTTAAATTAAGCTAGTATTTTTATCATTGACTAGTATTAAAATGTAAAATGGTTTTGCTTGGTAAATACCACGATATTAGATCAGTGCCACGGATATAGATAGTATTAATGTTTTTATAAAAAGTAGACGAAAACTAGATCTTATCACAATCAAATGTTGCGGTCGTGACCTCGACATTTTTTTCGTTAATTTTGCGTCTTCAACAATCAGACGGTCTGAATGGCCGAATTGTATAATGCCTATTAGGTTAAAATATTCGTATGTCAAGGCTAATTGAAAAGAATGTCATTGAAAACAATACTACAAGTTTTAAGACACTAGTAAATGAAATTAGTTGGTATAAATATATAAACTAGCTCATGCAGGCGACTTCATCCACGTTGATTTAGGTTTTGAAAATGACGTACTTACATAATCTTTGTTTTTTCGAGAAAAAGTAGAATATGTCACTCTCCATGTCTTTAACATGCATGCCCATGCAAAATATCTCGTCTATTCGTTGCTCTGCTGCGACGTGATTGAAGGACAAATCAATAAACAAACATACTTTTGCATTTATAATATGGGTACCTACTGGGTAGTGATGCAAAAGTACTCGTATATTTGTCTGTCTGCAAGCTTTTCACGGTCCATCCGTTCAACCAATTTTGACGGGTAAGTACAGAGATAGCTTGTATACCGGAGATGAATGATGCTACTTTTTATCCCAGAAAATCCAAGAATTCCAACGGGATTTTTAGAACTCTGAAACTTACGCGGACGAAGTCGCGGGCATCATCTAGTAATCTATATCAATACTAATTAATATATTTGTAAAATAAAAACTTTCGGAGATAATTTTTATTTTGGAATCAGTTTTTGTCGTTAGTACTTGACTTTTCAAATAAATACGGAACCAATTCGGTTCGCGCTTTAGATAGTTCATAGTTCTAATTTCATACGAATGACTTTGAACCTTATTGCTAAACAAATAGAGTTATAAATCTCATAATTAATTAATTAAACTGGTCAAATATTACGTCACTATTAAGTAACCATAATAATTATATTAAATGTACTTGGTGTTTTAGAAATGGCGGTTCTCTTAAATTGATGGTTGATTGATGGTAAAGATTGGTCAGGGGAGAAGTTTGGTCGGGCGTGCGTCAAAAGCCGTAAGTACCTACTCATATATTTTATGCGTACGATTACATAATACGAACAGATAAAAAATGTCAGGTTACCTGGATTGATTTTATAGCTAAATCATTTTCGTTACCAGTCATAGAAAATAACTAAGATAGGGAGAGCACGTTAATTTTAGTATGAAGTGCAAAAAAATAACAAACAAGTACACCTACTTAATTAAATAAAACAAAATAACATCGTAAAATAAAAAAGGTCACCATGTTGACAATGTTGAAAAGGAAATTAGAAATAAGTTGGTAGAGACCATTCAAATTAACTAACCGCCGAGTTTCTTGCTGGTTCTTCTCGGTAGGAACGGCATTCCGAACCAGTGGTAAATTATTTGACCATTCAGAAGCACTTGTAAAAGTTTATTTGAATAAAATTCTATTCTATTCTATGCTATTGTATTCTATTAGGGAAATATAGCGCCCTATAAAATGTTTGAGTTCCAGTACGAATTTTAAAACTGTTACAAACGCGGCCACACATTTCGTTCACGATCGAATGTAGACTATCTGGAATACTAATAAAAATTACTGTTACTTCGTCTAGGCGCAAAGCTATAAAATAACTGTTAAAAATTACAATCTCAATCTAATCCTTACTGTTAATTGATAGAGTTCAATTCGGTCAATCTATGATGTTATCTGATTTAATGTTATAAGCAAGGCATGTCGGTTTGGGTGTAGGTAGGGTGTAGAATTCTTAGAACGAATTAGTGTAGGAATTTTATTGTTTTTGAAATAGGTATATCTAATTTTAAACAAGGAAGTAGATATCTTTTATAATGAACATCAGATAGGAAGCATTCTTTCTAAAAAACTTGTAGCATGTCAAATAGGTTTAGAATAATTATTCTCATTAGCAGACCTTGGTTAAATACCGGAAACATGCTAGAACCATAGAATGAAGAAGGACGCATAGTTCTGGGCAGGTACTTACGTCAAATATCAGGGTCCCTACTAAACCTTGCGAGCATTGGGCAAGATTAAACATTTAATGAGGAAAATGTAGCGAAGTTGAAGATGTTTTAAAATGTTTATGTGTTCGCTACCTGAGAGAAACATTGCACCTACCTGCCGAACTAAATCAAAATTTTCTGAATGTCGTTATTTTCAAATAAATTTTTTAGTACACCTTTGAGCATTTCGGCAGTGAAAGTGTATTTGTCATTGATTTTCTCAAATTGTTATAGTTTTAGACATCGATTAATAGCATGAATAAATAATTGTTACATTTTAATATAGCGGTAGGACTGCATGGCTTATTAAGTATGGGTCAACTATAAAAGCAGATTTAATAAAAACCTTGCGAGATTGTTTTATTTTTCAGGCACAGTGATTCGACTAGACATTTTTCTAGGTTTTCATTTTAGGTTTTGAGATGTCTGATAGAAGGCTTCAGCCGTTGCTATATTTTGTAACTTAGGTAGGTACCACTCTACCGGCGCGGCGGGTACGTGCCGCCAAGCAATTTAACAGTCCATTAGGATGCCGTGTAGAAATCGGTTAGGGTTATGGGTTTAAATGATTAAACTGCCATTTTCAGGTTACTCTTGTATTCACATCTGCTAGGAAATAAAATATGTACTTAATTCCATTGGAATTTCCTTTCTAAAAGTCTTAATTATTATTAATGTAGACCGCACCCTGGAGTTGAATGCCTGTTGCATTTTTTACTTTTTTGCTCGTTTGCACTGTCATTTTGACAGCTAATTCACCTTGACACAAATTAAGTGAGCACAGCCGCTAGTAGATATTCGTAGTATTTTATTTAACTTAAGGCAAAGTTTAGACGTGGCAAAAAGTTAGCTTTAAGTTTTAATTTAGCTTAGCTTTAAGGTTTTCAGCAAAAATATCTGCGCTAAGAAAAGAATTCAATACGATAAACGTTACTCTAACGGTATACAATTTATACTTTAATTTTTAGGTTTGTGTTTACGTAAATTCAAAAAAAAAATATGTTTAAAATTTTAGTTTTAGAAATTTATCTCGTTTTTATAACCATTGTACGTGATGTATAACCTAATTTAGATTTCAAGTCCATAGTTTATCTTAATATATATGTATGGATATATATTAAGATAAACTATGGACTTGAAATATTATTATAAATGCGAAAGTGTGTCTGTCTGTCTGTCTATCTGTCTGTCTGTCTGTCTGTCTGCTACGCTTTCACGGCTAAACCGTTGAACCGATTTTAATGAAATTTGGTACAGACATGGGATACATCCCGGGGAAGGACATAGGCTACTTTTTATTCTGGAAAATCAAAGAGTTCTTATGGGATTTCAAAAAACCGAAATCCACGTAGGCGAAACCACGGCCATCCTCTAGTACCTAATAATTATAAAGTATGCATAGTGTTTTCGTAACTCTGAGCGTCGAGCAAAATGCCGACTTTCACCGTTCACACTCCGCCCTTTCTACAGAAAGACAATGGCGAGGTAATTGTTTCAGCAAATTGCTATGTCGCGGGTGTAGTATGAAATTTCACTCTTTTTGTTGTGTCTGGTACAGATGATACACTTTAAGTTTTAATAGAGCGGTAATAAACATGTTTTAGTTATTGTATACCGTAGGTATATCAAGGCTTCGAAACTTAATTGAAGGAGAGCCAACGCGTGCCAGACCTTCGTTATTTTATAAAAGCTGAAAGTTTCTCTGCGATTTGTCCTTAGACACGATAAGCGATTATGAACTTTGGATCATGGTGGCTTTGGGAGATAACAGGTAGATAATTCTAAGTCTATTTTATTAAATTTTCTTCGGAATAGAATTAGAAATCACGAGATGCATTGCCAAACACTCAGTGACGTGGCCTACCCTTGCCAGACGCCCTTAAAGTTTAAAAGTTTAAGGGTGGCTGGCAGGGGGTTGGCAATTGCCACCGTATGTCATGATTCTAGGTAAACGGGAAGTACCCAATAGGTTTTGATTGCCTTGATCTTGACAGACACGACAGGCAGACAGACAGACGATGAAGTGATCCTATAAGTGTTCCTTTTTTTGGAGATACAGAACCCTCCAATAATTGAATATTATTGCGAGCAATATGAACTTGACTAGTAAACTTTACCATATCCGTAACAAATCGCCAGCTGCAACGTGCATATTAAGCGTTGTCGAGACGAAATCTTTGCATTCATTTTATGCACGCCTCCGCACAAGAGCAATGGCGTATCGCAATATCAGTTGTTGATTGTATTGTATAATATATTATACAATATATTTTATATTGTATATAAATAATTGTATATTTTGCGATTATACCAATGTAATGTATGCATTTTCGTCATCTTTCACTTTTTGGCACTGCTAACAGCGTTCCCCAAAAAAGCATTCAGGCAGACTTTTACCGACTCGACAAATTAACCCTAAACCTTTAATTACTACCAATAATGCGTGAGGTGTTTGTTGATTTATCCTTTAATCTCGCCGCAACGAAGTAACAGATTGACGTAATTTTGCACAGATATGGGATTAACATAGGCTACTTGTTATCCTGTAAAAATCAAAGAGCTCCCACGGGATAAAAAAAATTATACACTTAGGACCTTCTCGCATAACCAGTCAGTTCCTTGTTGAAAACTGAATGAATGCCCTAGTGCAGTAGTTTTTGAGATAAGTAGGTTTGCAGACAAACAGACAAGAAGAGACGAACTCAGCGGAGGGACTTTGTTTAATATTATGTTATTGTATATGTTTTATATATGTATTATATGTTATTACTTAATATTATGATCGTAATGATTTAGAATAGCATCAAAGTCAACGTTGTTTAATCAAGGCAATAAAATAACCCGTTAAAATTATGCTCTAACAAAGTCATAGAGTTCCATCCACTGGTACATCGTTCAAGTATAACATTTTGTAATCAAAATGAATTATTTATTAATATGCTAACAATGGTATAAGCATTGTTAGATAATTCACATAGTCAGAGTGACGTTTGATTGACTTTATTATATGCACAGCATGCATGTTGAAATCAATTACAATTTTCCCGGCTTTGTGCTTCATAATATTTATAATACCTAGTCGAAACATCATCTCACATAAAGGTCTAGGTTTATCCGAATTTGCACCAAAAGGACCAGAGCGATAATATCGAAAATGGTTTTAACTTGACTGATGTTCAATAACACTTTTATTGACCTTCTTTTATCCTGTCTGTCAAAAATTTTATCACAGAATACTTTACAGTTACAGTGCCTTTCAAGTACAGAAGGCTCACTCCAAAAACTTTTAAATAATTATGGACTCTTGTGATGACGCCATACAACTCAATTTAGCTCGCACAATACTGCGGCCTAATTTTTGTAAATGCCTCTCTTTCTATTGCATAAACTCAACTCTTATATACGCGGTAGCCATCGAAGGGGCATGCCACTGTAGGTAAGTAAGTATATTTTCTTGGGTCACAATATGACCAAGAGATCTCGGCTTTATATTATCTGATAACATGACTCTGTTACAGTATAGATGCAAAACTTATCAGTCATATTTCACTATGCATTTGTATCAAAAATATAGAGACCAATAGCTGAAACATTACATTGCGTAATATTGTATCATAATAGTAATGTTTTTTATTTCTTCCGTTACTTTAGGTTTCTGTTGTTTCTGTTATTTAATTTCTCTTTTGTTTCTGTTATTGATTTTGTTGTTGCTGTTATTTTATTTTTTGTTCTTTCTTTGTTTCTGTTATTTTTTGTGTTGTTTTTGTTATTTTATTATTTGTTGTGTTTGTTATTGCTGTTATTTTTGAACATTTTTTAAAAATAGGGTAAAATGTGCAAAATAAATAAATGAGAGATTCTAAACGTAACATTCATACTGTTTCCTATTAACAGTATGTTTTGTACTCGCAAAGAATATCAGATCATCTAGCTTGACGCGTAGGAACCAGGTACAACAGCTGATTTGCATACATTTGTAATTGTTTACATCTCCTTGTATGGTCCTCAGTCCTTACCCTAAATGGATAGATAGAAATAAGATAATCTAGAAAACTACAACACTTATTAATATTATGGACCGGATTACTAGAACATTCTTTATATAAATGGAAATGTTTAAGTTGTATCAGTCTTTTTTTATATAGAGTTATAGAGCATCTCTATGTTGCGACTTGATGAATTTTATGTTCTTTTAATGGCTTTTGATGATTCTTTTGTTATTGATATTATATATTGCGACCAGTCTATTAGTCTCGACTTCATACTGCATTAAAAATAAATATTAATTCATTACTTACATTAAATGTACCTACTTTATACCTACACTAAATCTGAATGTGTTAGATAATATTATCTTGCCTACATAATATAAACCATTTTCGTGAATCATTTTTATCAGATTCTAAAGGAATCGCTACAGGCACGTCCCAGTGAAACTACACAATATTGTGCAATGATTGCGACGAAAATTTTGCACGTGTACCCTTTCCTTATAATATGATATTCCACAGAAAGGTTTTTTAAATTCAGATACAAGTAAGCCCTTGACTACAATCTCACCTGGTGGTAAGTGATGACTGATGATGCAGCATAAGATGGAAGCGGGCAAACCTAGCCTTTTCATTAAACCCATACATAATATACCTACTTAAAAAGCTTTAAAAAAGAGAATACGAGAATCAAATCCATACAAAGTCGCAACATCATCTAGATGTAAGTAATTTGAATTACAAAACACCCATCGTGTGTGATTACTATATTGCGAAACAGACAGACGGCAATTTGCACTGATCAATATCAATTTTCTTATAATAAAATTTTAATGCCTCGATCATTATGGCCGGTGTGTTTCATACCTATTGTTGGACTAGTTATACCTATATATTGCAGCGTGTTGGATAAGTAATTTTTGGTGCTAAGATGACGCAATGGCTTGTTTTGGCATTGCTACTTTAGAAAAGCGAATTTGTTGTGATTATCACGTCACGCAATCGCAGGTCCACCGTATTTATATTAGTGGAAATAAGAGTACTTACTGTCAGTGATTTTTCTTTCGAAATTCCATTTTTAATCCCCGACCCAAAAAGAGGGGTGTTATAAGTTTGACGTATGTATCTGTGTGTCTGTGTATCTGTGTATCTGTCTGTGGCATCGTAGCTCCTTAACTAATGAACCGATTCTAATTTAGTTTTTTTTTTTTTTGTTTGAAAGGTGTCTTGATCGAGAGTGTTCTTAGCTATAATCCAAGAAAATCGGTACAGCCGTTTGAAAGTTATATAAGCTCTTTTCTAGTTACTGTAACCTTCACTTGTCGGGGGTGTTATAAATTTTTAATTTACACTTGTTGTTAATGAAACTGTCACCCATATTCAAACATAAAAAAACTGTATAGTGCGACATCGGTGACGGTGTGTGATGGCAGTTAGCGCACTCTTTTGGATGAAAAAGATAATTTAAAATGTTTTGCTAGATCATTTTAGAAACATACCTGTTTAAGAAGCGTCAAGTGATGATCTGAAAAGATAAAGAAAATATATTTATTATACAAATATGATTAAAACAATACTTTGCCCTTTTAATTTTTTCTTAATTAACTATACATTATTAATTATTGTTAAGGCTGTCATTCCTACAAATTTAAATTTACAATAATAAAACCTTTGCAAAGCCGGGCCAAGTCTGCTAGTATATATTTAAAAAAAGGTTAATAATTTCATTTTCAAGTTATAATTGCTACATAATATTACATATGCGGGTCAAGATTGGACACTTGGCCACCTGTTGTTATAGATCAAGTTGAAACTTACCCACATGCACACATACATAACAAGATATTTGAGCTTGACCTCAAAGTTGACCGAAAAAATAATACAAGTATTTTAATTCTTTAACATTAACTCTACCAAGAATTATCTTATTCCGCGACTTTATTCACGTGGATTTGCATTTTTTAAGATTTCGTTAAAAATTCTCAAAATACATCCTTGGTGAAACCTTAAGAATATTTCCTTCTAGGTAAGAATTCAAATAAGAATTGTTTTTTGATTCAATAACTAACACTAGTCTGAATTTTTTTTTAATAAAGATTTTTCTTCTCTCCATTTAACGACAACTCTCAATAACGTCATTAAATGCGCACTCCCTTTAATGTCGTTAATACATAAAGTTTATACTGCATCATTTTAATCAAAATGCTGGTAATGATCAAATGATTAATTTTTCAAATACCTAGCTAGAATCAAGAAACGCGGCGGTTGCTCTTTTGGGTCAAGTCTACTTAACCTGACGGCAAACGTCATCAAATCTCACAACACAGTACGAATCACATTCTCAAGATATCATGTTACGCGCAAACATACACACAGTGTATAGCTAACAGAAAGTGAGCGTGTCCTACATTATCACGTGGCCGCATTGACCGACTTATAGTAATTGTTACTTGTTTAATAAACTGCTGGAAGTGGCTTAGAGTAATTCACTTTTGATAATGGTTGTTATCACTCAACTTTTGACCATGAATACGGGATCAATAAATAAATCAAATATGTACTTAAAACAAAATAAATAATATTTTATTTCAGACTGAAAGTCCATATTATTACATACATTATATGTAATTACAAAGTTAGTGTGTTAGTAGCAATAATTCCTAATAACTATGTTAGTAATGTCAGTAGTCAGTAAGTAGTCAACCATGGCAACTCTAGTCGCCCAGTGGTCAAAGCTACCCAATGTTTCGTTATTGTGTGGTGCAATAAAGGATAGGAAACTATCCCTTATTGCACCCAGAATGCTGCAACTACAATCAATCAATACTTTGTTCTAGAATCATCATCATCATTGGGTTGATGACACCCATCACCACCTTACTACCGAGAAATGGAGAAGGATTTGACCATGGTCTACCTTAGTGGCCAAGTGCGGATTGGCAGATTAAAACATACTTTTTGGAACATCATGGAGGACTCTCAGGCAAGCAGGTTTCCTCACGATGTGTTCCTTTACCTCTTCCATTAAAGCATGTAGTATATAAATGCTTAAAACTGTGCGTTTTAGGCTACTTTTTATCCCGGAAAATAAAAGAACTCTCTAATCTAAATCCACGTGGATGAAGTCGCGAGCTTGAGCTAGTCTTGCAAAAGGATCTAATGAGAAAAAACGAAGTGCGAGATCTAAGAGAGTCAACCTTCCTGGCGCAGTGCTGAGAGCTGTGGTCTTATAAATTGGAGGTCCTGGATTCGATTCCCGGTAGGGGAAATTTGGGAATTTGTAATATTTAAATTGTCTTTGGTCTGGTCTGATTGGAGGCTACGGCCGTGGCTCATTACCATCCTAACGGCAAAACAGTGCCGCCAAATGATTAATCGTTCCGGTATGCTCAGTTTTTACACGGAAAAACTGATAAGGGGTTAGTTATGGGTATAATAAAACCGAAACACCCCTTCCAAGTTAGCCCGCTACCATCTTAGACTGCATCATCCTTACCATCAGGTGAGATTGCAGTCAAGGGCTAACTTACAAGTGATGAGAAAAAAAAGAGTTAAAAATAAAAATGTTTAGTACCTATAGACTAAGCTGTAGGTACGACATAGCTAGTCAAGATCAGGCAGCTTCTGTGTAATATTTAAATGAATGTACAGTTATCTGTCATATTCAGGTAGGTACCTAGTGTAACGGTGCAGGCAGTATCCAGGATTCTAGACCAAATTCTTGGATATCAAGAACGATGGTTGTAAGGTTAGGCAATTAGTCACTTATTGTGTAGGTATTTAGACCAGACACGGCTGGATGGATGTCCCGTAATGACCTTGAATGTAAAAATAACTCGGTTGCGGCTAATTAGGTCTAATGTTTATTATCTAAACCGTTTTAATTATTCTTTACTACCTGCCCGGCTAGCATGGGCAGTAGATAAAAATTATATCCCCGATTATATCCACTGATTTCTATGACATCAGTGGATATAATCGGGGGATATAATTTTTATCTACTGCCCATGCTAGCCGGGCTGATGCCCGCGGCTTCATTCGCGTGGAGTTAGGTTTTAAACATCATGTGGGAACTTTGATTTTCCGGAATAAAAAGTAGCCTCCAGGCCTTTGACTATAACCGTGCAAAAATCAATTGATGCGTTACTCCGTTGCGATCTGATTGAAAAACAAACTAACAAACAAGCACACTTTCGAATTTATAACATGGGTAATAACTAGCTGACTTGTATCGGCAAGCGCTTACTTGGGCAAGTAGCTTTTAGGATTAAAATGTGAATATGTATACCTACTTAACTCATCCCTCACGAAAAAATGTTCTGAAATCTGAATGATGGTAAAAACTGCATTGAAATCCAATAATTTATGAATAAATGGACCAATTACTGCGAATTAGTTATAAGTTAATCTAAAGAAATTATACACACAGTATTTTAGACATCTTTTTTTAGCCATAGTACTATGTTGAAATAAAGTAGGAATAGGTACCTACATTTCGTCTATGATTATACTAAAAATACATCATTATATTTTTACTACACATAAACAGTGTGATTTGTAAATTACTTACTTAATTGTTTTTCTGTTATTTTACTAAATTTTACAGGTAAGTAATTAAAACAGATTTTTTGTGATACTTAAATCTTGTTTATATAATAGTAGTAAGGTCCAATTATTTTACTAATCCAAAATAATGGAAGATGATGTAATCTACTGAAAAAAAGCAGTCGAAACTAAAAGGTTATCGGAGCCAATCTCGCAATTAAATCAATTATGGACAAAACTGGTACGTTTACTGTACGAGCAAATTATGATTAATAGTTTTGAAAAGACTATTAATCATTAATCGTTATGATTCGTTCGCGAGTGGAAATGCAACTGCATGCCGTGACAAAAAAAATGAGAACTACTAAAGAGAAAACTACCAACTATTTCTTAAAACTATCTTAGTTATCTATTTTGGCTAAATAATATTACAATCTAATCATGTTTGTATAGTATTACTATCCAGACCTCATAAACGGTTTAAAAATTGCATCTCGATGTACTTTAATCGGTAAGTTTTATACCTAATTAGTATATCTACTACCTAAGTACTCGTAGATGATGACCGCGCCTTCGTACGTGTAAATTTCAGACTTTTTAATAATCCTGTGGCAACTCTTTGATTTTCCAAGACAAAAGTACTCTATATCCTTCCCGGGATGCAAGCTATTTCTGTACTTCCCCAAAATCAGTTAAACAGATGGGCCGTGAAAAGTTAGAAGGCAGACAGATACAGATTCGCCTTTATAATATGGGTAGTATAGATATGGATTGGTTAATTTATTTTACAAAAAAATACACCTTCCTGAATAAGGGCCATTGGTAAGGTGGTAAAGGGTGGTGATGGTAAGGGGTAGGCAGTGGTGGTAAGGTTTGGTGGTGCGCTCTTGGAAAGGCCTATGTCCAGCAGTGGACGCATACAGGCTGATGGAATGGAACGGAAAAATATAAGGAATATTTTATCTGCTGATGCTTTCTTTTTTCTATTTCAAACAAAATCAGATCTGTAGTTTTAATTATTGTAGCTTCACTGATACCTAATATTACCTACGAGTCGACGTGACGGGCGGGACGCCACTTTTACGTCTGTAAATATCACTGCTGCCAGCCCTACCTGTTCTAAATGTTGTCTTTCCTTCAGTAAACAATTTACTTTGGCAATTTTGCCAAGACTTAGTTTACGCAAGTACTGGACGTTTCCACCCGACTACGCAGCAATAAGTGAAGTGAAGTGAGGAGTGACAGAATGAAATCCAAGGCCTCCGTGATTGATACCACTACCGCAACTTTCGATTTCGTAAGCTAAAAATGCATAGGTACTACATTACCTACTACATATTTGATATTAATTAATAAATTAAATTGACGCTAGTTCACGTTATCAATTAATCGATGTTATCATAATAAATGATCCATTAAAAGAAAGCAGGTAGGTATGTCTTTATTGATAGGCTAGAAAAGAGGGACCTAAAATTACACGGTCGGTAAATGTAAAAAGTTGGTCCGTGCAGGCCGTGATAAACTGAAGTTTCCGTCACTCGCTCCATACAAACGTAGTTCGTCTCTCATTGGAATTCTAACCAATCATACTCAATGGAATTTTGTAGAAACGTACCGGGAACTAATATATATGACTGTGGTTTTCTAGATTTCTGTTAAAATATTCGATTTCAAAGTTACGCGGTCTTAAAAATTCACATACAAATCAATCTTGAAAATAAACCCCTGTAATATTAAAACTACATATTTTTTGAAAAATCTAAAACACCACAGGCACAGATATTAGTTTCTAGAATATGTCTGCAAAATTTCATGGACTTTGGTTGCTTAATATTCAAATGAAATTGGGGCTACGATTGTATGGAGTAAGTGACGGAGAGAGCCCTATTAAAACTTACTCATTCTATTCTGGCAAAATAGACAACTTGCTTAGCAAGAGTCCACCTTTTACACATTTAGATAATATCAAAATCATTTTTTTTTTAATAAGAATATTAGCCATTTTTAATCATGACTAACATTCCCCTTGCACCTCCAACTAAGCGTAAAGCTTGTGCTAGGAGTGGGTACGACAATAGTGCAACGGGTGGGGTTTGAACCGCCGACCTTTCGGAATTCAGTCCACTCCTATAACCGTTGAGCTATTGAGGCTATAAAATCATTGTATCGACCAGCTATTTGATTAGCATAATTTGTTCAAATCCGTATGCGTACACGACAGAATGCGATTTGCAATGGAGTTGTCAATTTAATTATCGAATTATCTAGGACCGGTAAGCACCCTGTACAAGTCAAGGCTCAGATCATCACGCCGCGCTACCAGGTTGTCAAACCGTTTAAATAACCCACTGACATTCTATACCGGTCCAAGACAATGGTATTAAAACAATTGATTAAAAGAGCTTCTAACTACTAGCAGCCCATGTTACGAAAGATAATTATTCATCATAAGAAAATTAATTTTAACCTGTATACTAGTATCTGACACATATAACTGCCTGACGGATATAAAGATGCCAGATAAATTTGAAGATTCAAAAGTGCTTGTTAAAGTTTATCGAATAAAAAACATTTTTATTTTCTATTTTATTAACGTACACGCTTAGGGTGATGTGATGTTGCATGTAGATATGACGCATTAGATGTAGATAACAGAGAAGGCTTCAATTAAACTACCATCATTTTGCTTGGTGCGATGTTGCTTAAATAAAACAAAAGAAACATTTGAAAACTCTTTTATTATACTTCTCTCAATAAAATTGTAGAAAAGTGCGTGCAAATACAATATCCTTGAAAACTTAAATTTTCCATTAGATTTCAAGTCATTTTAATTATATTAATATCATTAGTTCCATTGAAACTTATCGTTAAATTGTATTGTAACGTAAGTACCTACTTCTGAGCTTGCTTCACTGAATATTATGCAAATAATAATAGATTGTTGATTAACAGACCTATACTGAAAAGTGTTCTTATAAAAAACGAAATAATAAAGGTTAATATTAGACTCGCTCCAGCCCCGCATAGTAATGTCTGAAAATTCTTTATTTTAATTATTTAATATTTATTTATTTGGGACACTAAATAATTACATACTATGTATTGAAACTATAACTTAAATCTATCAACCAAAATTGGCAAATATACATAATATAATTAACAACGCTATCCACAGCTCATTTAAACAATCCTATCAGTGACCTTTCGATTAGTTTGCTAGCAACGCTGTTATTTGTTAACCCCCGCCCCAAAAAGAGGGGTGTTATAAGTTTGACGTGTGTATCTGTGTATCTGTCTGTGGCATCGTAGCTCCTAAACTAATGAACCGATTTTAATTTAGTTTTTTTTTTGTTTGAAAGGTGGCTTGATCGAAAATGTTCTTGGCAGCTATAATCCAAGAAAATCGGTTCAGTCGTTTGAAAGTTATCAGCTCTTTTCTAGTTATTACTGTAACCTTCACTTGTCGGGGGTGTTATAAATTTTTAATTTACACTTGTCGAAAATTGTAGTCCTTTGGTCTTTTTTGTTATTTATAAGTGGCATCCATACTAAAGGTATTTCTATGGTTAACTTATTTTATCATTCGCTGCTTTATTTCTTCATATTCGTACTATCTGATCTGGTCATTAGGAGGTACCCGTCAAGAACTCACCTGTGTAATATTTTTATGGTGAGAATTTAATCATTATGACATCAGCACGATGTTCTCGCCTATTAAATATACTTCCTTATATAATTCGAATCAATTAGTCATGCGTTTGATGGTTTAACCATCTCAGTGAGGTTAGGGGCGTCACGGTTCATTTATGTTAAGTGCACAAACAGTGAGAACGCCAGACAATTATAAACGTTTTACGTTGCGGCATGCTCTGGGTGGCTAAGGTGGATTATTTGCGATCATAGGAAAAAGTGACCCTAGAAGGGTTCTAGTTTTCCTTTTGAGGTACGGAACCCTAAGAAGAAGTCTGATTTAAGCAATAAAAGATACAAGAGAGGCCCCTAAGGCTAAAAGTTCCGCTTAGATCCGCTTCCATCTTAGACTGCTTCTTCACTTACCACCAGGTGAGATTGCAGTCAAGGGCTTGTATCTGAATAAAAAAAAATAACGTATGCAAATCTGGAGATGCCAAAGCCACCAGATCTACAAAGGTCACCACAAGTGTTGAATTGGTTTTGCAATATTAAAAATGCATGAGACGTCAAAATTAGGATCCAAACCAATAATTTGCTGACGTGAGCAGAGGTCGGCGTTGACGTGACCTCACACATGTTGTGTCGTTTTAGGAGCAATTAATGATTAAATAAATAATAGTCAATGTTCAAGAAGATAATGCAAAATCATATTGCAAACGTATCAAAAAAGTAAATAACTAACACATGACTAAAGATCTATTTTTATTACAGATATGACAATATCTAGCTTCATATATAATCTAATCTTGCAAAAGAAAGACGGATCGAATTTTAGAATCATGTAATTTCGTTGGACATAATAATATAATTATAGTACAAAGAGAAATTTTACTGTATAGTTTATGTTATATACTTTACTTCCTCTTTAATAAGCATAACAAGAACAGATCGCAGGTAAAAACGTGTTTTTTATTACGTTACATTTGCATAAAATCATGCATTATATAAGTATAGATACGATAAATTAATTTCAAACTTTATACTACATATGTTAATTAATATATAATTTTAAAATTATAATTATATCATCACTTCCTAATGTGCGGGTTGATATTTAAAATTTATATAACGCAAATATTAATTATGTAAAAAGGTGCATTAAATTAAGACATCTGTTATTTTGCAAAAAACGTTAAGAATTAGAATTTCATACTATTATTATTAATCACTGCTTTGGAAAACTCTTGAAGTGTAAGGTGATTGTACTTTTTTTCGGCACGAACTGCATGCAAAACAAAAAACCCCAGTTAGTATTAAAAACATGACTTAGAATCCTTATTCTCTTGACAATGACATTGAAATTTTATCTTACTTGTATCTTTATTTTGTGATGTAAATCAAATAGTTTTTGTATAAAGTATGACATAAAATTATTTCAGAATCAGTTAAAATATCGAAAATATTTCTTTTTGTAAATGTGCAATTTAAATAAATAATGAATGAGCCTCCTGTGCTACATTTACAACTACCTAAATATGAAAAACATTTCTTTGTTTGTCAATTATACAAATCAATCGCTTTCTGTTGTCTGACTTCACAGTTTATTAGGTCTAACCGTAATTGGATGTGCGTTAACTCTTTAGACAAGACGGTTAATATTAAAAACACTCACGAACTCGTCATTTGCCAGGAAATATCACAAATTACTATAAAAAAAAAATAACAACTAAACTTTTTTGTTCCTCTTTTTGTTAAATCTGAATATATTATTACAGTAGTGATTTTCGTTATTAAATTATAGTAATGAATGGAATAATTTAATATTTTTGTAGCTTCAAAGCCTTGAAGATGTATTTTTTAAATTGTTATTGTATATTAAATGCTTTGCTATCCAATTAGTAACAAAAGGTTCTATGGTTTACTAAATGACTTCTTACTAACGAGATGAAACAACTTAAAGAAATAATCTTTGAGTAATACAACCTTACCGTACTAAAATAATTTGTATTTTAGTATGGTAAGGGGGGCGGGGTTGTTTGGGGGGGTTGTTAGGCAAAAAGTTGTTAGGCAAGACAAGCGAGGTTTTGAAGACCAAACCGCTGAACTTTAGACCCGTTAGTCTCTACATACAGCTACTTGCATAAAAGGTTTAAAGTTAAATGCCGTTACTATTAACAAGTCGGCAACTATAAAGAGATTCAGCAGATTATATCTATTACTGACAAAACTACTATAAATTATAACAAAAACTATCAAAATCTCTCACGCTTATAAAAAAATTGCCACACCATTTGTCAAACCAGACAATGGTTGCTAAGCGTTTAGATGTTTTACAAGAAATCTATTGTTTTAATCTTTGAGAAAATCTTCCCGTTTCGAGTTATAATGCTTATCACTTTTCACAGCTAATTTACTTCATTGTTTAGCACTTATAACTTAATATGTATGGCAAAAAATTACATTAATAATAATAGGTAATATCTCAAATTTTAAAATAAAAGTATGGTGTTAATTCTGTTGCACACAATCTCTAAATTAAACTAAATTGATGGGACTAACTTCAGTGATGTGTCTCTGAGCTAGTCAAAGTGCACTCCATAAGGTTAAGATATTAACATTTAATAACATAGCTTCTCCTTTCAGCAAAGGTTGTCTGGAAGAGATTGCTCTAAGCAATAAGGTCGCCTTTGCACACAGTTGTTTTTTCTGTTTTTCTTCTTTCTGTGTTGTGTTCCTTTTCATGTGTTTTTTGTGCAATAAAGTCTTTCTATCTATCTATCTATCTATAGGTCAACATAACGAATTGACAATAATAATAACATAACATAGATGTGGAGCACAGCTATTGACTACCTAATAAACCAAAATAAAATAAAGTTTGGCCAAAAAACGTAGGCAAGTGAACTGAACCCATTAACAGATTAACAACGCTTAGTAAACCTTAACGACGCCTAACGCTGATGTGTTCTTTGACCTTCGTTAATAGTTTCTCTACCATAGTATCGTACCGTTGATGATGTGAAATAATTCAGTTTCCTATGGTGTTCAGTGTTTTTGCGGTTATTAAAATTAATTTACGTGTAAATAATTGAGATTTTTATTTGAATATTGTGTTTTCTTCCGGTTTCCTAAAACGTTTTCGTAATGACAAGCTTTCTATAGCTCGTGACAGGTCGAGATGGCAATCGGGATGGGAAATTATAGAAAAATAGGGCTCTAATAGAGCTAGTCTGCATCAAAATGTACTAAAATTTTAAAATACAGTAAAATACAGGAAAAAATAAAGTAAAAGTTATTTTACTATATTTTGTTTTAAACTAAGTAATTTTTCATCATTAATTAGTAACCATTTTAAGTGACGTGTTCCATAATTAGCCTAAGTACCTTTAGAAAGTAAACATTTCAATAGAGCAACGACGAAAAACGGATGTTTCTTTTCTTCCTTTTAAGAGGCGAGAGTCAGTTCTTTGTTTTTAACCGTTTTCTAAAACTCCTTAACGGTGAAAGGGTAAACAGCTACTAAAATAAAGCTTTGAAATGTTTAACTGTTCACTCTGTAAACTTAATAGTAAAAAATTGGGCGAAAATTTACATACGCCAAAATAAATTTTGTAACTTTTAAGTCATATTTAACCTACTAAAATCATAAAAAAAACTAACTTCACTCGCGCTTTTTGAAAATTGGTGAGTGGGTGAAATTCCCAAAATCCTGAAACACGTATTTCTTTATTTTTAACCGAAAGCGCAAATAGGTACCAATTTTTATGAATAGGTAAAACTGACGGTCTTTCATAGAAACTTGTACCGTCTATTTAACCGCCCTAGGGATGGAAATTCGAAAAGGTAGGATATGTGTTGATAGACCAGTCAGCCAGGAGAAGTTTTCTCATTTATGTACCTACTGCAGACGATTGAATACTCTTACATAGTTATAAATCTGGCCTACAAAATAACAGTTAATACCGGGGAATTTCTAGTTTGAAGAAAAAGTCAACAGTCGGGTTTGCTTTAATCTCCTTTGTGATAAAAATTACGTTCCCAAGTTTACAATATACGTTTGATGACTCGAGAGTGTAAATAAAAAGTTGAAAAAACTTATCCTCATATTTGTGTGTTAATTAAACTTTACATAGTATGTCAAACTGGTTAGATCACGGAATGGAGGGTTCAAATATTTGATTGTAACACTAACGAGAATACAATCTTTTTTAGTAAAACGTGTTTTATTAAAATAAAATAAGAATAAAATATGTGTATCCATATTCGGCTTATTACGACAAAAAGATTTAGACTAGGTACTAGGTTATCCCGGCATGTACCTACTGCTATGCGATTCGCGTCACTCGCCACCTGTGTTGTACCTTTATTGATGGTAATAAGTCTGAAAACTTCAGGTAAGTGCTAATTACAACTGTACAAAGTTTCCACTCAATCGGATGGAGAATACCTACGCGAACACACAGGTAATGAACAGACAGACAAAATTTTTGAAAGGATCTTTGAATCTCTATGAGAATAGGCCAGCTAAGATTTTTGGGGGCTTCTTTTTCGTAGCAGTCTAAATTGGCAAAAATACTTATCACATCTGTACTACCTATACCTAAGAGCTAAAAAAGATTACGATATTAAAGTGAAAAATGTTTTTATAAACCCCTTTAATTGTTCGAGGTAGAGTAGGCCTAAGGAGAAAGATAACTTTTACTGTGGATTTAATTACAGCTGAGATCTAACTCATTTTTCAATATACCTACCCGAGAAAAAATTGTTTTATCATTAAAGTAACAAAGGATGAGGCCAAATGAGATCATTTCAACTCATCCATCATATTTCGATACATCAATCAATTTGTCCGTGCGTATCCTTGGCTCACACCCACATTCGCATTGTTGTATTTGTGTTTTTATTTAACCGTGTTAGGTGTTATGTA
Source organism: Maniola jurtina (assembly GCF_905333055.1). Taxonomy (NCBI): domain Eukaryota; kingdom Metazoa; phylum Arthropoda; class Insecta; order Lepidoptera; family Nymphalidae; genus Maniola; species Maniola jurtina. Next base: position 6,759,005 of record NC_060033.1, read on the forward strand.
AACAAGTGTAAATTAAAAATTTATAACACCCCCGACGATCCAAAGTATTTGAGTTTTCCAAAACATCATTTTCAAATAAATAATTATGTATTTAGGCAACGTCCATCTTGACAGCTTGACATTTGTCAATTGACATAATATTAAGAACCTAACGGTTATCTAACCTTCTTTTCTACAAGAAAACTAGAAAAGAGCTGATAACTCTTAAACGGCTGAACCAATTTTTTTGGATTATAGCTAAGAACACTCTCGATCAAGCCACCTTTCAAACAAAAAAAACTAAATTAAAATCGGTTCATTCGTTTAGACGCTACGATGCCACAGACAGATACACAGATACACAGATACACAGACACACAGATACACAGATACACACGTCAAACTTATAACACCCCTCTTTTTGGGTCGGGGGTTAAAAATAAGTAGGTAACGATACCTACCTACCTAATCACGATGGAATGTTTCTTCAAAGTAAATATTGAGCCTTGGGGTAAGTTTTTGAGTTGAGCTACTATTATTATTACTACGATACATTTATCTTCGTCAATTATAATTACGTAGTTATTTTTGCTTGTTTTACTTCAGAATCCTAAAAATTAGGTGCATATTTTTGCAACTCAAAATTATTTTAAAGATTAATTTCAACTCAAGTAATAAGTTTGTTAACTTGAAACTTAACCAAAGTGTAAAATATAATTTATCTTGAAATACAGTTTTAGATTCCCAGATGCTAATGGCCGGGCATCGAACCTAGTACCATCAATTGCAAGACGGGGTAATTACTACTAATGCACCGGAACTATGCTTGGAAGTTAGATATGCAAATTGTTTTTAATTCCTAAAGTCCTGGACTATTAATTGGTTAAGACTAATGATATACCGAACATTATTCAAGCATTTGAAAAGGGTTTTCTAGTTAGAAATAAATTAATGTAGGTAGGTATTTTACGTTATGGTAATTAATTAACGTAGGAACAATTATTATCTCAAATGAGTACCTACTTTAAATTAATTTATGTTTTGTGACACATCCCAATAATCGATTTTAAAATCTATAAAATATTTTTACTCGACATGACGCATTCTAAGTTCCTTCTGAAAATACCATTCCATTCTTCAATAAAACACAAGTGTAAATTAAAAATTTATGACACCAGTTACAGTAACTAGAAAAGAGCTGATAACTTTAAAACGGCTGAAACGATTTTCTTGGATTATAGCTAAGAACACTCTCGATCAAGCCAAAAAAACTAAATTAAAATCGGTTCATTAGTTTAGGAGCTACGATGCCACAGACAGATACACATATACACAGATACACACGTAAAACTTATAACACCCTTCTTTTTGGATAGGGGGTTAAAAAAGCGGAATTATCAAGGTAATCTGCAATATCCACCATTTTAGGTAATTTGAGTATTTACCTATTTATCTCTATAGAATAGATATTTTTATTTGAGTGGTCCAGATGGAAAAATATACCCAGTACTTACTACTTAGATTTATTTTAACATTATGGGTGGGATACAGTAGAGTTCCTAGTAAATCTTGGGCCAATATTTTTCAGGGCCAGTTAGCGCATTGCAGCCGAATTCACGAGCAGTGGTACTCATTAGTTCATTGTAATACACTGGATCAAATATGTGTTTACCTTTGTCAGAGGTCTTTTGTGTTCCTGTTGCACCTCTGACGGCGTAAGGACACCTCATTGGTCCTGGAGGATGCTCTGGCAGGTGTCGTGAGATTGCGCGACGCCTCCGGTTTCGTAGACCAGTGGTTCAGCTATCAAGCGATGAGAAAGAACGTGGACTTTTAGTTGCTATTAGTTCGACAAAACCTCCGTGTCTACCCAAGCGTAGTTGTATCGAATTCTTCCAGTCTGTCCCCCTGCTCTGTCCCCTCAGGTGGACAGATAGGATAAATAGTTCGATCTGTCCCCCTACTACCAACGAGGGGATAGATAGAACTAATCCATGTGGATTTCCCCACGAAAATAGGGGTTATATAGCAACTTCTAGCAGTAGACAAATAACACGATGTACCTACGCCATGTTTCCTATCTCATAATATCTCGGTCAAGTACCTATTAGAATTTGGTATTTTCACAAGAGTATTTATATCGGCCAATATCGTAATATTTATTAGGTTATCAGCTGACACGATTTCCTAGGATATATTAGTACGATAAGGTTAGGGTTGCCAATTATCGTAGATTGAAAAAATAGTACCACATATAGGCAAAAGTATGAGAAATCATCAATAGTTGCTTATTACATATTACTCTATTAAGCTTGTTTATCCTCACATAATATTTTCGAGAAAAATAGTTTAATGCTGAAAAATAGACAGATTTGTTGCAATAGGTTACAGTTACCTAAAGTGTACAAAATCTCGAAAAGTGGACAGTAGTAACCCTAAAATATAAGACATATCTCAGATTTTATCAATAATATGGAAATTCTGATAACATCAATAAAAACTAGGACTTATCAGTTAATATTTGAAAAGTACGTAATGCATAAGCCATATAAGTACCAATTAATATACCTTTTTTTAATTAAGATCATAAAGCTCAAAATTCAAAAACCATAATCTGACTACATTTCTTAAATATACATACCACCACGCAGGAACGACAAACATAAAACAACATTTTAAAACATTATATTTTCATTATCATCATGATCAACCCATTGCTGGCTCACTACTGAGAACGGGTCTCCTCTCAGAACGAGAAGGGTTTGACCATACGATATTTAAATTAACATTTTTTTTTGTCAAATTCTGAGGGATTTGATAAACCGATAAACAGATATACGCAGACCACACTTACCCTTAAGTGCCCGTAGTCGGGTAAAAAATTGAAAATTTTATTATAGTTGTCAAGAAATGCGAACGTGACTAAAACATTCCGTCCTCCATATTTGCATGATGACCAATTTAGATTCTTGACCTTTCGAACGAAAGATATAACATTTTATATACTTACGTGATGCATTTGTTTTTGATAACAATAATATGAGCAAATGCAGATTTTACGTTTCACGTTTAAACGTTGTTGAGTTGAGATACTTTTGTTTCATGTAACTAAAACATAAAGGTTTTGTGGTTTTTAAAAAACTAGGAGTTAGAACAAAAAACTATGATAGATACAGGATCAAAATTGCCTCCGCATGGGTAGGTAACATAATATCTATATTTGACCAAATAATTATGTAATAAATAAATTACCTTAATAACCCAGCATCGTGAAATGTTCTAAATGACTAATCCGCAAAAAAAGTCATTTAGAAAATTCAAAAATTATAGGTGAATTTGCTCTTTACTTCTTACTTTTTACAGATTTTATATAGAAGCATAGAAAATATAACAGCTTGATATATAAAAATAGATTTTAACAAATAAAAATAAAAAAGGTGATACATTTTTCCGTTCCTGGAAACAAGCTGTCAGCGTAGATATTATAAGCTGTAGGATGATGAATGTGAAGGGAACTCATAAATCAAGCAAAAGTCAAGCAGCTCGGCTTGCGACCTGTTTAATATGGTCCCTTGACGGGATTCTAACAGGGAGATAATAGGATTTAAGGTTTCTACGCACAGAAGTTTTATATTTGTGAAAACACAATTTTATAGCTTTTTAAGAACTGTTATAACTTGTTCCATATTATTACCCGGAGATTTTCTGTAACATGGGACATGTTTTATGGTTTCTCTTTCTACGTACCGGAGGTTTTTTTTTTGTAAGGACTGTAATTTTTTCCATAGCATGTCCTATATATTCCTAAATTATTTGAATATTTATTCTTGTGTATTAACGCTCTTTATAACAATATCGTATATCTGTTAGGCATACTCTTAGTAGGTGCAGTAGGTAATTAATTTTCGGTCTTTTAATATTATGTACGAGTAAGAGTGAAATAATTTCAATAAATGTGATGAAATAATACTTAATGAGGGAGATAAATGGTTAAAAGTTTCTAGACACAGAATTTTTATCAAAAAACTGTATAAATATACTTATTTTTCTTTTTAATCAGAAGTTTTAATCCAATATGTTGACGCTAGTTGGACTTTTAACTTCCTTTTTAAACAACGTTCAACCTTTTCAAAGGAATTCGAAACAGAGGTAGATTTCTTTTGACGATTCAAAAGCACGTATAAAAGTTTACGTTTGAATAATAAATCTTTGCGTTTCTTTTTTAAGCGTAGTTTAAGTCTTCATTTTTGTATTTTCAAGTTATGTACGCCTTTATTTTATAAAAATAAAATGAATTAATTAATTTATAAAGTTGGCGAGGTTATTTCAAAAATGAAAGTACTACCCAGTACAACAGGGGTTTTACAACTAATTCTGAGAAGAATACTGATCGATACCATCCCAGGAATCTGACTAATTTTTACACGCAATTGACCTTTAAAAGAAGATATAAAACGATGATGTGTTTAATTCCTATATATATGACGCCACAATTATTGGAAGGAAATCGAAGTTGTGACCTCAGGTGCATCAAGTAGCTCACGATTTGTAAAATGAGCAATCAGCAATTACCTATTAAACAAAAAAACGCGGATGTTCTACGCAGTTGTAATTTTTTTGCCCGCTAGATAAGTATCGTAATCGCCTCATCACCTGACGAAAATTCACGATTGTTATCTATAATTAATACATAAATAAGAGACTGACTGATTCACAGCCTAAATTCTAGAAACTTGAAACATGTAGCTTATTTTCATGTAGGTTTTTTACCTAAAAAGATTTTAAGAAATTCCAGCCGAGTAACGTACCTACTAAGCTACAGTGTTCAAATAATAATAATAATTGAAACCATTTCTTATTAAGTATATAAGCAAAAATAATAAAATAATAATAAATAGTCAAAGTCAAAGTCAAAATCATTTATTCAAAGTAGGTACAATTGTACGATATAGTGGTGATAATTAATTACGTTACTTAAAACTAAAGCTACGAGGGTTCCAAACGCGCCCAAGTCTGAGAATAAATAACAAAACATATATCTTTTTTATAATTATTCTATGGATATTTGTGATTTGGAATGTTATTGTCTCAATGCTCTTTAGAATGTAGAACCCTTAAGTTGGATATCTAAGCCATATTATCTAAGGGTCTGGGTAATGGATAATAATTATTAGTAATGATTTTAACTGTCAGGTTGCAATAAATCTACATCCAATAATATCATAATTCAGGAATGTGCGAAAGTGGTCACAACCGAACGGATTTTAGTAATGTGATATGCTCTTGTTGCCAAGTTATTGTGCCACTAGAACGGACAAAATATATATTTTTAATAATGTAACTACATAACTAGGTTATTAGGTACAAAATGTCACGGAAATTGTAGAATATAACGGTTTTTAGGCAAATAAACAATTTCATACAGTGTCCATTCAAGGCCATGAATTGATTTCAGTTCCAGTTTCCAAATATTAGGTCAAAATTTAACAAACCCTGTCAAATGAGAAAAATTTAATATTAAGTAGGGAGTTAGGTAGTTTGAACCCCAAACTACCCCTTCACTTGGCTACGGCCATGGTTTCATTTGAAGGATGATTAGTATAATCACTTACTACTTGATGATATCGTGACCTTGGTCCTCTTTGGCAAAAAATTGACAAGTTTTATAAAGGCAAACATTGCTTCCACTGGGCCAATGTCAGTTTTGTTATTTTATCAGTAGGTACCTATCATGATAAGCTTTTATGTGACTAGGTCATGACTAGGTACCACTTACCTACTTGATATACTCATATACCCAATATTATTATTTTTTTCTGCTTAAACTTGTTGACTGCTTGGCATACATTTATTGGCTTTCTTCTTCTTCAACTTAGGTACATTTTGTCGCCCACTTTGCCCAAGACCCAATGTTGAAAATCTGATTTTGCTTCCATTGCTTCCTTGCATGGTCTCGAGATTTAGTTCTAGGAACGGTGATGTTGAGACATTTGTTATCTTGAGTGTGTAGCTTTATCTAAAGAAAATCCTACCCTATCCTATCCTATCTATTCTATTCTGTTCCCTTCCGTTCTATTCTATTCTATTCCGTAATCAATTAATGCTGCCGCTGAAGCCACTAAACCTGCGTGGTTTTCAGTGGTATCTAAATTACATAGCTTTTTAGATACAAAATTAGGCTTCATTGTAAGTAATCGGCCTTACGTCGTCAAACGGACTAAAAGTTTTAAGACAATCCCTGCTTTAAAATAACTAGTACCCAGTATGAAATAACAACACTAATGTACTAACAAGGAAGTGTACAGTTGAAACATTTAAACGCAAAGCGGTCAAGGCGTTCGCCGGTGAAATTGTGATATAACGTTTCGAACGCACTTGATTGTTACTATTCAACTGACACCATGGAAAGTGTTACGTATCTAATATAATTGATATCTGTTGTTGTGATGGGTTTTGATTTTAGCAGTCATGTTCCTTTATATGCAGGAACATTGATCAAATGCCACCCAATATTACAATATGATAAATCAATACCCATATTATTATAAATGCGAAACTGTATTTGTTTGTTGTTTAATGATTAGTCCTTCAGTCACGTTGCATCGGGGTGATGGGCTAACGTGGTTTTTTGCATGGTTATAAATAAAGACCTGGAGAGGGACATAGGCTACTTTTTATCCCGGTAAATCAAAGAGTTCCTACGGGATTAAAAAAATAAAATTCACGCGAACAAAGTCGCGGACATCATCTAGTATGTTGCATAAAATATAAAGCAAAACTAACTATAGATTTGTTACCGATTAATTAAGGTACAATTCGAAATTGCTTAACACACCATATTACTACCAGTCTTTTTGAATAAAAAGTATTTACTCACTGAAATAAAATAAAAAAATGGAATTACTTAACTTCTCAGTAGGTACAAGTTTCAAGCACTAATAGTTTCTTTGCTTTGCTCGAACTATTGCATCAAGAGCTTGAAACTTTAAAGCTGTTATATAAATAAAACTAAATTATTTTTCTACGAATTTCATTTTCGTCGGTTCCTTCATATTATTAGTGTATAAGCCAGACTATTCATCAAATTTAAATAAAATGTGGTAGATAGGTAATCATTGGCTTTTTGCGTAAGGATATGAATGACGATACGATAAGTTCTAAAATATGGCGAATAAGACAAACAAAAATATGACCAAAAATGAACAAAATTAGATTTATACAGGTATAGATAGATACTATTATCTAAGCAATTTGCAAGTCTTCAAAGTCTTCCGTTACCGATTAGGTAAAATATTATGCTACTCGTATTCGGTGTAGGAAATAGTACTTACAACTTGATACTAGTACTAGAATGCATGGACAGTGGCTAATGTTTTTATCTAAATATTTACTGGTCCCGATAAAGTATATACCGGCCATAAGAGGCTGCTAGGAATCAAGTAAGTTATTAGGACTACTCGAACTATAATGCTCAGGTCACACTTGTGCGGTACGTGGCAAAGCGAATGTAGCATTCTAATGACAATTCATATTTGTTAAAAGATGCCTGATGTACATTATTTTTTGCAGGCTACTTACTGAAGATATATTTTAGGCCAAATTATGAGGTTGAAGGATATAGGCTACTTTTGTTCCGGAAAATTAAAGAGAATTTAATGGAAAATGGGATTTTTAAAAACATTACCCCACGCGAACGAACGCGGGCAGTAAGCTATTAAAAAATAATTAGTGTACCTACTTATTATGTTTATTAATAAAAGAAGTTTTTACTTATTATACACCTACTGACAGGATAAAACTTAACTGCATATGAATGTCGATAAATAATGCCCGCATTGGTTTGCGTGCACCTTTATTATAACAGCAACATTGTAAGTAAGTATTGAGAAGGGTTGTCGAGTACTAAATATTAATATTCTGATATATGAAAATAGCAGTAAGTATATTATTCTAGGCTATGATTTATATTTTGTGACTTACACAAAGATAATGGTCGATTTCCGCAATAGCATAATTCAACTAGCACACACAACAATGTACCTATACCTAGCAAAATCACAAAAAAAAAACAAATCTACAAAAATTATTTAAAATCCAAACTAATATTTAAAAAAAATGATGTTTAGAACAGAGATGGCTTGGCATCTTAGCTTGGAGATGGAAATAGGCCATAGCCTATTTCCATCTCCAAGCCTACCTACTGGCTATTTTTTAACTCGGTGCATCAAAGAACTCTCACAAGATTTTTTAAAACCATAAATACGCGGATGAAGTCGAAGGCGTCATCACTAGGCAGGTACCTGTATTATAAATGCGAAAGTGTGTTTGTTTGTTGGTCGCTTTGTCCTTCAATCACGTTGCAACGCATTGACGTGATTTTTTGTATGGATTTTGTTAAGGACTTGCAGAGCTACTTATTATATAAAATCCTAAATTCACGCGGACAAAGTTGCACGTATAGGCTAGTCTGGTAATAGTCGACGATCTTTGCATAGTGTAAGCTTGGCCCATATTAATTATCTATAAACGTGTAGAAGTTACTGATTAAATAGTTGGCGCCACTCAAATCATAACAAATCATAACATCATATTAGGAGGCGTCATTGATTGGCTGAAGTTGTTCAACATCTGATCGATAAACGTACTGTATATAAAATTCTTATAGTTTTTAGTTGATGAATTGTAGCATAATAAAGGATAATATTTGTAATCAATATATAAGATGAAAACATCTTTATTACTTAGATGATTTGTTAAACGAGCTTGATGATTTGTATATTAGTCACTAAGTTTATTCATTGTACAATTTGGATTGGCCGATAACGATATAAAAAGGGGAGTGGCTAATAAACGTGGAGAGGTTACCTGTAAGAGTGGTTTTAAAACTACGACATTCGAAAATATACTAACGTAAGAGGAACAACATTTATTTGACACAAATGTAAAAGTTAATAAATTTAAATGTGAAATAAAAGTATAATAATTTATCATAAAGATTGTGTTTGTGATTTCGTCAGACCTTACCCAAAAATAGGTACCAGCTACTTAGAATAAAATATAATTATGTATCCTCCCATATACGAGTATCTATACCATAATACAGTTATAATAACCGTGTTACCTTTTTAGTGAATTGAATTTTTTGAACGAAATTACGAGCATCCACGGTTAGCGACAAAAAACTTGTCGTGACAATGGTTATTGAGACAAACCACTCAACTTTCGATATCGAACAAAAAATAAAACTGCAACGCAACCTTGAGGTAAGAAACGAGCGTCAAACATACGTGTATTTAAATATAAATAAATTGTTTGAATTTATGTCTGTCACTTCAGAAGCACGGAACCATTAGTTTAATTCGCTATAATCCGCCGAAACAGACAAATCTGCGTGATACAACGTGTAACATGCGATATGCGTTGCCCACCTTCCCACTACTAATGAAGCTGGAAAAGGAAGATACATAATACACCACACAAATCTTCATATAACGTAGATATACGTTTCACTCCAATACTGGAGCATCTTCAGATGTAGACACCACTATGCACAATTGCAAAATGAATTTTACAGATTTACAGGTACAGATTTGTCTGTTTTGGTGGGGTATAACGAATTCAGCTTGCTTTTTTTTAAATAAAAATAGTGAGCAAACGAGCAGGCGGATCACTTGATGTTAAGTGATTACCGTCGCCCGTGAACATTTGCAGTACTAAGTGCTTGTGGTTCTTTGCACCTATATCACAGAGTAATGATAGTATGTTATTACTTAAATATTACCTACCAGAGGTTCGACGAAGCTATAAAGACAGAGCAATCGTTCGGTAAGGGCGCTACACAAGACAGTAATCCCGGGACCTATATGGCAGAGTCATGGCAGAGTCGTTGTGGTCGTCATTTACCACGAGACCAAAGGCGTTGGAGTACTGGGTCTCTCCTTAGTCCTCATATTGTGCCTATATCATGGATTTCCGTAAATAACGGAATAAATAATAGAATACTTCTGTCCAAGTTCAGTAGCAAAGAGAATTTTTAAATTACCATTTGCCACTTATCTATCATAATATATCTATTAAAAAAATATCAGGTTGCTTTAGATCTATCAATATTTTCTATTTTAACCAAATGTATAAAATCTCAAAAACAAATTAGCAAAATTAATTTCGTCAAGAAAAAAATAATCTGAACCTGAATCTAGAAAATCTATAAATAGAAAGTTTTCTACAAAACACTATCACACAATCAGTATACCTATTTACGTTTTGCCAACACTTCACACAGACGATGTCGCGAACGAAATCGAGTTAACTTCTTACCAAAGTGAAAAAAAGACAATTTCAAGACTGGCTGTAACAAGATATTGAGAAAAAACCTGTCTCGTCTATTTTAAAATGAACCTACAGATTATTATGAGATTTTTTTCATTTTTTCCGCAAAAACGCATTAGGGATGCAATTTTTAAAGCTCAAGTGTAATTTGTTTCGTGTCCAGTGCTACTTTGTAGACTTTGTAACAATAAGACGCACATGACCATTTTCTTAGGACTGCTTTAACTAGTGTGGGATCTGGATGTAATCTTTTGAAAACTTGCATCTACTTTTGCTGTAGACGTGCACAAAAATATTTACACATAAATACAGCAAAAGTTACCGCGATGATCGAATATGCAGCTATTTGAGGTATTTTTCTTTCTTTGGTCAGAAATGCAGACTAGAAACTTCAATAATTGTGAAGTTGACGCTTACTGAAAGCTTACAAAAATTTTTGGAATTATTGTAGTAACCTATTATTATTTATAAGGTCAACAGAAGATGCCTGATAATAATCGTAATTTAGTAAGCTAGATATCTACCTGTGTCATCTATCTACCTGTCTACAAATTTTTATCAGTAGCCAATTGGCCTAGTGTTTAGGAGCTCTTTGTATTTACCCTAGTCTGATTCAGACTAGTGTGATTGGTACCCGCCAAAAATATTAAACTATTACCTATAGCTACACATAAATAGACTAATCACCTAAATTCACTAAAAAGTTAGATTTTAAACATGAAAACAATGCTTTGGCCTTTAGTTTAAGTATTTACCACTTTATAAAATCGAACAAAATAATTTTTATTTCATGTAGGCGTGTAATTTCTGACGATTCAAAGTTATACCATCCGTCCAGAAAGATGGTTTTACTGAGAAGAGCTGGCAAGAAAAAAACAATGCTCAAGTAGTTGGAAATTAAAGTACCTACGATTACATTATGTGGGAGGAGACTGGCTTACAGTGTTGCAAAGCCACAATAATATATTCAAAGATAGTTGGCCACTTAGTTGATGGTGATTCTGGGAAGAGAGGAGTGCGGCGAATTTATTAAAGGGTTCCTTGAACATAAGAAGTAAGTAAGAAATAATTATTAAGAAGTGACAAGATTAAGGGACGATTAGACGATAGGTTCGTTCATTCATTCCATAAATCATGATTGATGAATGATTAATGGAGCAGAGAACTATCCAGACATTTATCATGCAAACCTCATTCTTCGAAATAAACGGTAGGATCCATCAGTGACTAAAGCAAAACTGATAACAAAACCTATCGAATAACGTACTCGTAACGTAACATAATCTCAGAATTGAAGAAGATCATCCTATGCTTCTATATTGAAGATTGCCATTTTTGCATTGCATTGCCATTGCATTTACTTGAGGGTGAATAAATTAGCGATTATCATCAGATTTTGATGATAATAATGTGGTTGTTAGTCTGCCAGTTTGATTGTGCTGGAAAAATTTTAAAGGTCGAATAGTGATTAACTTGCATGCGGGCGGTTACCAATAATTGCAGATCGACTGTTAGACTGAACTGGAGGCAGTAGGTTCTTGGGTCAACTATGCCTAACGATATCAGTCCAATTATTTAATGCAGGTAGATATCATAGGAAACCTAGCAATGATGTCGCAACGAGACCGCACCACCCCGATGTAACAAAACACCTTTATTGAGAATCAAATAGTTCTTAATAAATATAGTTTATAGTTTCTTGTTTTATCTTGGTTTTTTCTTGTTTTGTTTCAATAAAGTCTTCTATATATATAAATAGGGATAATACAAACAGGATGTGGCTGGTTTTGATGGGGTTGACTTCTATTTAGATTTTAGAGATTAGACTTAAGAGACATGGAACAGGTGGATGGATCGCGTGAAAGAGGATAGGCTATAAAAGGGGTGGACGATTCGTTGATAGATGACAGAAGAGAGTGGAAGAAGAAGACATGTTGTGCCGATCCCACGTAGCGTGGGATAAAGAGAAGAGAAGAAGAGAATTTAGAGATAATGTAAGAAAAAAATTGCTTTCCCTTTTGTTAGGATAGTTTAGGTAGGCTGATTCTGGTGTACACAATCTAAATTGACAAGTCTAAATCTAGTGCCATCCCTTTTATTATGCTTCTTGCGGAAAAGGATAGCACTAGATTTTTCTTGTCCATTTAGTTTAGAGACTGTGTACCAAAGAATTATTAGCCACAATAAAATAATGACCGTTGGAAGCACAGTGGAATATTGGCGGATTGTCTTCTTTTTAGGGTTCCGTACCTCAAAAGGAAAAACGGAACCCTTATAAGATCACTTTGTTTTAGATTAGACAGAACCTTAGGGTCAGGTCAGGATAGAAAGATGGAAAACTTAAAGGCATTCTAATGTCTTATTAGGGGTCTCAAAAGGAAAAATGAACCCTAGAATCACATCGTTGTCTCTCTGTTAATGCGAGGGAATCAAAACCTGTAGGGTACTTCCGTGCGTTGGCCTAAAATTATGTAAAAATTATCTAAAGTTAACCTTTTGGCAGGTAGCTGTCTTAAGTATAGTAAGTAAAGAAAAATATTCATAAAGTGGTTAAGCACATCACAAAATAAATTAAATGTGTTCACGACAAATAATATGTAGGTTTACTATATCAAATCACAGATGGCGCTGTCCGTCATTTACTTACAGCTGTTGGAGCAATACATTTTAGTGTTCTGGTTTGAAATTTCTTGTACGATGTTATGGAACCTTTCGTGTGCGAGTCCGACTCGCGCTTAACCGGTTTTATTTATTAAAAACGAGACAAGACTTTGGTTTATTATACTTACTAAGTACCTAAGTAATAAATAATAAGCTACAGAGAACATAAAGTGGCATGTAGAGGATCGAAATATTCTCCAAATAATCTAAAACTGAAAATAAAATCTAATTTGACAACCCTAAAAGCCAGTGCAGCTTACAGTCCACTTTTCCAAAAAAACTTGAATGAAAAGTATAAGTTGAAAGCTTACTTACCAATTCTTCGATCTATTACAGATTTCTTAATTCAGTAAGTTAGATTTTAAAAAGCTAATACTTAATAAATTAAAGTAAGTTAATAAAAAACGCTTTAAACTAATAACTGTAGATTAAAAAATACTCACCGAATAACCTAAAAGATTCCGGATGCAGTTCATAAACCTCAAACAAAACCAAAACTCTAGCACAGCACAGTGAAAAGTCTAAAGTAACTTTCTTTAAAAACTCGATTACGGACCACTGATTACAGATTAAGAATTAAACACTAGAATGTTCAGCAACACCTGTTATAATTCGATTTAATAATATTTAGGTGACGTTAAAGTTTATTTGATTACGGACGTCGATATGCGTCCGTACGTTGTTGGAACCGCGTAGCATCTGACTAGCCAGTCGGTTAGGATTGACCTTCGGGTAATAAAATGCATTAGAGTGAAGTTGGTACAACCGGTCCCCTTTGGGCGAAGCTATGTCGACTTTCCATCTCGCTCCCCCAACTTTTAGAGCTTAGGCTAGGTAGTCTAGGTATCCACTGGAACCTTGTTTCTTAGGAATCATCAGTGTTAGTTAGACAGGTACCAACTGGTGGTTACAGAACATAATTGTATATTTGTGCTATAGATCCTTACGCGATGGTAGATTTTTATTTAAAACACGCTTGCCTGAATACCTATGCATGGATATGGATAAAGATTAGGTACCATACCTTAGGTATGGTAGGATTAGGTATGGATAAATGCTAAAAGATTTATAAAACTGTTCAACTTACTTTTGATTAGTTTTTTACGAACTTTACAAGTATGACGGTAACAATTGGCCGAATCCTTTCAATAGCTTGAGCTGATAATTATTATTATTGCTAAAAGATAAGTATTGTATAGAAACAGCCGTTACTTTGCAGAGGTTCAAGAATCAAAAGTTTAATTTGCTATAATCCGCTAAAGTAATAGTAAAAGATACTTAGCAAAATTTTCCTGAATTATGTAGATGGAAATTTGGTAGAGACCGGGATAGAGATTTTGGCAAACTAGATCTCGCTTATAAAACGCCGTACCTCGGTAAATACTGCAAAAATAATATATTGCAAGTATTCGGGCAATCTAACATCTCGAACATTCAATCTGAGTCCTGTTATATGTTAAAAAATCGTGACTGCACCGGAGTAACGTAAATCTGCCAAAATTATATGGAGATCACAAATCACGACGTTTTCCTGCCCATACTAAGGGCACCAGGTTGCACATTAGGCGGTTAATTAATGTTACAGTTAAAGTTGTCCAAAAAAGCAACTGATTTGGGTATCCTACGGCTAGTAGTAATACCTCAATGTCCTACGGCATATTTTAGAGGGCCGTGAAGTTAATCTTTAACTTCACGGTTTTACTCTAACCACCTGACGTGCAACTGGTCCTAAATGACAGATTTATGCACAACTAATGTAAATTAGAAAAGTTATACTAGATATTTTGAGTGTGAGTTAGTAATGAGGTTGATTCTAATTAAATACATTTAATTTAACAAATTACATTTAACTAAGTTACACTGCTGTTGTTACAGTATTTCTGAAAACACAACAGCTTTTTTTTTTCTGAAAACAGCTGGAAACACAAACTTCTATTGAATTACTCGTGATACTTAATCACATTACATTACATTAAACTCTTACAACTTGTAATTATTACATTAAAATTCTAGCAAGTTTCAGAGCCATGAAATCTAATAAGACTGACTATCTTCTTGTGATACTAAACGCATAATAATAATGGGAGATCTCTTGTCTATTGATGAAATCTTCATGCATGTGATAACACTGATTTTGTTCTGTTCTGATATACGAGTAAGTACTTAGTAGGTACCATCAACAAAAAAAAGGTGGCGTGCAACTCATGCAGGCATCAGCTAGTAGGTAGTGTGGTGCCTTTGTTACACCACTAACAAGATAAAGTTGAAAACTAAAACCCGACTGCGATCGTCTTAATAAACGCTTTTTTTTTTTTTTTTTTTTTTTTTTTTGTTGACGCTGGGGAATGCATTTACGCATCCCCCCCGGAGGGAGGGTATGTGGGACTCGCCGGCCGAGAGGCGACCGGAATACCCACTAAACCCCAGCGGCGCTACTGCGCGTCGCCTGGCGACTGGGTCACGGGAACGGCCGAAGCAAACAACCGCGACCCAGCTAGCGACGTCTGCCAAGGCAGACCCTCCACCGGGGACCTGCTCGGTCCCCATCGACGCACCTCCGGGACGCACCAACGAAGTGCGTCCCCCGACCTTGGGACGCGCACGTCGCCCGCGTCCCATCCTCCGCTTCATCCACTGTGCCCTCTGCTAGTCAGAGGGACACGCGGAGAAACCTCCCCCCCTGCCAGGTCATTAGCCATAGCCAACAATATCTCCGAAGAGAAATTATTAGCCATGTTACCGGGGCGCACCGGCCCGAACACTGCTCTTCCCCTCGGACGCATCCAAAAGGGACCAGCAGCATCCAGGCACACTGGGAGGTTACCTGGCTGGCGCCCCGTCTTAATAAACGCTGAAATAATATAGTAAAATTGTTTTTCTGTTGCTTGGTATATTTTAATGTTGTAGTACTTATGTTTATGAACTTAGAATTTTCTCCTCTTTCATTTGACACCCCACTCGATACAATAGCAAAAAAAATTTTTGGAGACCGCCACTTTTTTTTCATGTAACATCCGTTAGGTCAATTTTTTTCGTACAAAATGTAGCCTATGTCACCCGGATCTTTACGACGAATCGATTGTCACCGCGTTCATCAAAATCGGCCCAGTAGTGTAGGCGCTATGGTGGAACACGCAGAATCTGGATACAAACATACATACACGCATACATGGATAGATTGCTAAAATCATAACCCTTCCTTTTGGCTTTGCCGCAGTCGGATAAAAAGGCAAGTAAATGTTGTAAAACTTGATGCAAGTTAGTTTTCAGCCCGTTGCACTAATGCTACTGGGGGGGCCGGTATCTCAAATTTCAGTGAGGTAGCCAAAGTCAACCTCGTTAACATGTAGGTAATACACGATTTAGAGCGTGAGTTCAATAGGGTTAGAACGAGTTTGAATATCTCGACAACGTTCATAGAATGTCTGTCTGCCAGTCAGTTGACTTTTCACAGCCCATCCGCTAAACCAATTTTGACATGGTACAGAAACAGGTTACATCCTGAAGACAGATAGATACCTACCTACTTTTATCCCGAAAAATCAAAAAGATCCCACGTGATTAAAAAAACTGAATTCACACAGACGAAGATGTGGGCTTCATTTAGTAGGTATAAACTAAACAAAATTGAAACATTTGAACGGTCATAATAATTCAATTAAAATTTAACGAAGATTAAACAAAAAAAGAAATTAAAACATAACAATATCATGGTAGAGGGATACGCCCAAATTGATTTAGTATAGTGTAAGCAATGTATCATGGAAGTCCTTTTGCTTTTGTATATTCTTAAGGGGTTTGCTCATCTGCGACCTTTCATATAAGCAAGTCCATAAAAGGAGCCGGTTGATATTGGTCTACTTCATTTTTAAAGTGTATTTTAAAATAACTCCGCTGTACCTATGCATAGTAAAATTGACTGCTTAAAACTAACACAATATTCATACTTCCATAGGTACTAATATTATAAATGCGAAGTGTGTCTGTCTGTCTGCTACCTTTTCACGGCCCAACAGTGTAACCGATTTAGCAATTTGGTACCGAAGTAGCTTGCGTCCCTGTAATCGAAATAGGCAACTTTTTATCCCGGAAAATCAAACAGTTCCCACGGGATCTATAAAAATCTAAATCCACGCGGACGAAGTCGCGGGCATCCTCTAGTATAGTATATAGTAATAATAGAGTAACAAACAAATACCTATTCATCATCAATATCATTGTCAATCGATAGATGCCCACTGTTGGGCATATATTGCCACGGTCTGAATCCGGCCGCTACGTAAGACTCTTTGATGTCGTCTGTCCGTTTAGTGGGGCATCTTATAATGCTGCACTTTACTATGCGAGGTTGGGGGTCCCAAGGTACTAAACCTTGGGACCCCCAACATCTATCAAGTTTTCGAAATACGTGCTTTGCCCATTGCCACTTCAGCTTCGCAACCGTTGAGCTATGTCGGTTACTCTTGTTCTGATTTGAGATAGTAGAGAAACTCCAAGCGTAGCTCTCTGATTTCTCCATCACCCGCTGAGGACTCTCAGAGATACTTCAGATAGAGTCAGCAACCATAAAATGTTAATTGGTTGGAAAAAAGAAGGCATTTGTCAAATTATATCGTAGTTTTATTTTATTAGTTTCTTTACATTACAGTAGTCGCTTTCCTTTCTCATTCTGAAAATCTAAAGAAATTGGATAAGCCAATAAGCCTTTGAACCTTTCCAATAGCCGATATTTTTTTTAATCTAGTGTCTTTGATCTTCCTTTTTTTCAGGTTACAGCAAAAACGGGACATGTCTACTTAGCACTAAAACACCGTTAAAGTGAAATACTACCAGTTCTGTAATCACGATCGGACAAACATCTCACAACTGTCACGAAGAATTCCTGAATAGCGTGACAATAACTTACAGAGTTAACAATCGAGCATTCCTCTGAACCTGAGCATTTAAATAAAAAGAACAATTAGTGGGTAGGTACATAAATTCCCAATTTCAAAGTTTGGACCTCGCCGCTTCTGAGAAATCCAATAAATGAAAAAGGAACGAAAAATAATTCCCGAGCCCTGGTTGCGTTTTGATATTTAGACGAACTTTTTTTAACCCCCGACCCAAAAAGAGGGGTGTTATAAGTTTGACGTGTGTATCTGTGTATCTGTCTGTGACATCGTAGCGCCTAAACGAATAAACTGATTTAAATTTAGTTTTTTTTTGTTTGAAAGGTGGCTTGATCGAGAGTGTTCTTAGCTATCATCCAAGAAAATCGGTTCAGCCGTTTGAAAGTTATCAGCTTTTTTCTAGTTACTGTAACCTTCACTTGTCGGGGGTGTTATAAATTTTTAATTTACACTTGTTGCAAATTTATTTGTTTTCCTTTAGCAATTGTCTCCTGGTTCGACTTTTAAAAATTAGTTTATGGTAGTATTTATCTAGTCTCATGACATCCACACCACCCCTCACTGTAGTCTTTGTAGCGCCGCGCTGCGATCTTGCAAACATGAAGTCTTATGTTTAATTTTCGTTGGGTCATTCCTAAGGGGGGTTTCCAAATTGGTTCTAGTTTGGAGGTTCAGCCACAGAATAAATAATAGTACAGGCTACGCCATGACTAGTTGCCCTCCTGCCGACAAAGCAAATACCGAAAATCAAAACTGAGCGTTGCTGCCTAGATACCGATATTATATGTATTTCTTATTTTTTTTCTTCCTAGGCATGTTTCTTGACTTATACCATTATTTTGAACTGTGGGTCGTAAACTACGCGTAGGTAGGTATATAACGAAAATATTTTTTTAAAGTAAGAGCTATCTGCTCTCGGCTTACTCTATCTAAAGTTCAGATGGCCGATTTTAATCAAAGTTAGAACAGGTAAATGTTATGCTCAAAATCAGGAAGATGTGGGTGGTTAAAACGGTTCAACAACTTTGATGTATACAAAAATTTATAACAGTGGAGAAAATGGTCTTTTAAGCAAAGTTGTCATCAGTATTACAAATGCGTTTCTCACATCGGATGCGCTGACGGATGCATACTCATAAATATCCGGTTCTAAGACGAGCAAATGAATTATAATGATACTTACGTCCTTACAGGATATTCTCACCGATGCACGATGTCACTAACTTGTCGACTGGATAAAAGTAAGACGTGTTCACCTTTGAGCTATCTAGGGTTCTGTACCTTAAAATGAAAGAACAGTGCAACATACATACCTCAAACATCATGGGTTAAAAACGTGGGATTTAACGATTGAAAAATTAGACCTTACTCAGAATTGATAGCGATATTATTGTCGAGCAGAATAAAGCCAGAGCCAATATAGTGAATGATGAAAACACTAAGTGATATCATACCGGAATATCGTTTGTTGGCACGTCTTTTCCACTAGTGACCAGACCAGACCAGAGACGTTAAAATTCTAAAGCTGGCTCCTCCAGGAAAACGTAGAAACTCCTGCTCATAAGACCAAAGTGCTCATCGCTATGGCAAGGAAGAACTCTTTTTGTGGCTCTGATGGCTTATGGGGATCCTGCTTTGCGACCATGTGAAACAGCATCATAATTTGCCGTCCGAAGAGAACGAAGTCAGTCGTTAACCTGTCACTGAAAATAAAATAAAAATCCATACAAACATTGCTATTAAAAAGCTTTTCTTTTTGCTAAGCGCGTGCACACTTCACCTATTGTTAAACGAGTTCTAAGTAGATGCATGTGAAAGCTAGGTGTCTCTTTTACACATATACCCTGAGTATATATTCATCTCTATAGTTTAACCGCACTGAAAGGAAGCGGGCGTGCGGGTTGTTTTTTTCTGAAATTTGAATAAATTTGCACTTTTAAAGGAAGCTTTTGCGTTGGGTTTGAACTCGCTCTAAGCGATTATTTCACTAATACCTGCTATCTTGCTAGCCATTGTGTGCGGGTAATTTGAAACTTTATTTTAAATAGCAGTTCTTAGATTTTATCCGTAAGCTCCATGCTTTATTTTGGGCCCCATATGAGAATATGGGGTCCAAAATAAACCACAGAGCTTTCTGCTTTCTTTATTTGACTGAGTAAAACTACTCAGTCACTATCGATTCATGGTGTGATCACAAATTTCTAAGAGCTGATCGCCATAGAGTAACGATTGGCACAAAAACCGTCCTGAGAGTAGTACCTATTGTGCTGTAGTTGTAGTTGTATTGTAGTAGTAGTACCTATTGTAAATTACTCTAAATTACTCAAATACTTATATTGAAAAAAAAATCAAAATAGGCTTATTGGCCTTTTATGAGATAATGGTAAACCTAATACACATACGGAATACGGATCGAATACAATAATCTCCTTTTTTTGATGTCGATTAGTAGGTTAAAGAATCAAAGCAATCAATCAATCATGAAGCTCAAAACGAACATTAATTTGCTATAGAATATTATGGTTTGCTTGAGGAATCTTGCAAAAATGATTTTAAGAGATACTTATTCCTTTTCTGAAGGTCTTAGCACTTAAATAAGTTTAGTTGCACTAAACCATGAACGTTTATGCGTTTAAGTGTAAATAATATCTTTAAAATTTATCAACTTAGTAAATAATCCTACTATGTAGTTTATACTCGGTTAAAATGTGATCACATGTGTACAATGTACCTACATGCAAAGGGAATCTCGGGACATTTATGTTGGGTTCGCGTGTTTAAAAGACAGATTTTTTTATGTCACGTCACCTTGCAAGGCGTGTGTTTGCATAATGATAACCTAGAATGTAGGGATGTCTCATGGGACCTCTATAAGACCAGCATGCTGATTCACTAACTTAGTGTTGAACGCTGAATGATAGCCAACGAGCGCATTTGACATTGGTTGGTTCTACATTGCTGTATCACGGAGTGATAATAAATTGTTTTTTCGTAGAAAATCTTCAGTGGATTAGAGTTTTCTATAATGTTCTCATTTGCCGATCCGCACTTGGCCAGCGTGGTGGACTATAGCATTCTGACAGAAGAACCGTGCTCAGTAGTGAGTCAGTAATGGCTTGTTGTTGATAATGGTTCAATTTATTTATTGTTATTATCACACTAATCACACTTCACATCACACTAATATTATAAAGTTTGTGTGTATGTGTGTGTATGTTCGTTACTCCTTCACGAAAAAACTACTCGACGGATTTGGCTGAAATTCGGAATGGAGATAGATAATATCCTGGATTAGCAGATAGGCTACTTTTTATCCCGGAAAACCAAAGAGTTCCCACGGGATTTCGAAAAACCTAAATCCACGCGGACGAAGTCGCGGGCACCGGCTAATTTATACTAAGAATAGATTTTTAGAATAGATTTTTATTCAAATAAACTTTTACAAGTGCTTTTGAATCGTCAAATAATTTACCACTGGTTCGGAATGCCGTTCCTACCGAGAAGAACCAGCAAGAAACTCGGCGGTTGCTCTTTTCAATTGTGCAATTTACAATAATATTCCATACTATACAAGCAATTGCAGACCCGCGCATTGCTGGAGCGAGTCAAATCCATGCTTTTTTATCATTTACATAATCTTCGATTGTGTAATATGCTTTTGCCAGGAGCATACTTTTAATGGATTTTTTAAACTTTGGTAAAGGCAAGTCTAATATTGACTGTGGAATTTTATTATAAAATATTACACTCATTCCCACAAATGACTTTCCCACTTTTCTGAGGCGGAGCGTAGGAGTTGCGAGCTTATTACGATTTCTAGTTGGCCTGTCATGGAAATCACCGATTTTTTGTAGCTGAGGATGTTTTGTCGTACAAAAATTATATTATTGTAAATGTATTGAGAAGCTACTGTAAGAATACCTATTTCCTTAAATTTCTCTCGTAGGGAATCGCGCGGTTTTAAATTATAAATTGCGCGTATTGCCCTTTTTTGTAAAACGAAAATTTTTCCAATATCTGCCGCTTTACCCCATAGCAAGATTCCGTAAGACATAATACTGTGAAAATAGGCAAAATATACAATTTTTGCAGTTTCCACGTCAGTTATCTGTCGAATCTTTCTAACAGCGTAAGCAGCAGAGCTGAGTTTGCCAGCAAGTGTTGATATATGGGCGTTCCATTGAAGCTTTGCATCTAGAGTTATCCCCAGGAACACGGTGGTCTCCTCTACTTTCAACATATCATTATTTATCATTAATTTTATGTTATTTGTCGTCTTGGTATTGGGCAGTGCGAATTCGACACACTTGGTTTTCTTTGCATTTAAAAGCAAATTGTTAACAGTAAACCAGTGAGTGACCTGCGATATGGCTCTATTTACATCGTCATAATTATTCTCATTTCTATCTAATTTAAAAATCAAAGACGTATCATCAGCAAATAGTACAATATCGCAAGTATTTTGGACAAAATATGGTAGATCGTTTATATATACCAAGAACATGAAGGGACCTAGGATAGAGCCTTGAGGAACACCCATTAATGAGGCTGATCCGGATGACTTCACATCATTTACACATACTGTTTGTATACGATCACTGAGATAAGACGCAATAAGACTAAGCGCAGTGTCTTTGACTCCATAATAGCTCAATTTAGCTAAGAGAGTCTCGTGCTCAACGCAGTCGAATGCTTTAGACAAATCACAGAAAATTCCAACGGCATTCTGTGAGTTCTCCCATGCATCGAATATATGCTTTAAAAGCATTGCGCCCGCATCGATTGTTGATCGTCCTTTAGTAAAACCATACTGCTCCGAGTGAAGTAATTTATTCAAGTTAAAGTGCAAGAGCAGTTGGTTGAGCATAATTTTTTCAAATATCTTGCTAAAAGTCGGCAAAATCGAAATTGGCCTGTAATTATTTGGGTCACTTTTACTGCCCGATTTGAAAAGAGGAATCAATTTACTGTATTTCATAAGATCTGGAAAGGATCCTGACTCTACGGACTTATTAAAAATTAGAGCAAGATATGGAGCAACAATATCAATAATATTGCTGATTACTTTTACTGATATCCCCCATAAGTCTCCTGTTTTTTTGTACTGTAAAGATTTAAATACCTTAATAATATCATGTGGGGTAATTTGTTCAAACTTAAATAGTACACTGCACTCAGAAACATTGCCCCTAAGAAGATTATAGGCTTCTGTTGGCGACGAGTTAAGGGAACTAGTAGTGGTAACTGGGATGTTTCGGAAAAAGTCCTCAAATGTCTTTGCAATTTCTATGTCAGAGTCAGTAATGTGATTACTGACTCTGTAAGACTAAGTAAGCTTTAATAATAAGTTATAAATAACAATCTTTGTATCGACTGTATATTTTTGTGTAAATAATCTATTTTGCGTACTGATTGCTCACCTCACTACTTTAAACACGGTATCTTCCTGATCTAGGGAATTCCTTAGTGTATTCCAAAGCGTGCGGAGTGAACTTGGAAAGTAAACGAATCTTAAATGCATTAGCAACTTACACTACATTGTTGACTTTGCATAATAAAGGCAGTTGCACACCGATCTACAACATACCTAATGTTAAACTAAAAATGTCCTTGACATGATGTTGTTTACATAGGTATGTCATTTTAATTTCGAAAGTGTGTAGGCTAAATATTATACCTATTTTACATAGTACCTATGTCCCAGTTCTTAGATATTCTGATTAAAATATTTTTCAATTAGTTTATTTTCATGAAAAAGGGTTTTAAAAGTAATAAAAAAATATAAAGGCTGTGTAGTTGTCTCATCCGCATAATAATTCATGTAATGTTTATATTTAGAGGAATATGCAGCGCCCAGATAAGTTGACAAGACTTAAAGGTGTTAACAATCTTTAAGACATAATATATTGATACAATAAAATAAAGTAAATTGTAACTAGAAAAAAAAATCTTTTTTGTGATGTATCCACAAAATTCACGGTTTTTGAATTTTTCCATTTCCTTGCGCTATAAGGTATTGCTACTTGAAAACATTTATGATTCAAGGCCAACGGAAAATACCTCAGAAGTTTTGATTCCTTGACGGGTCTTAACAGACAGACGGACAAAGAACGAAGTGATCCTATAAGGATTCCTTTTTTCTATCGAACTCTCAAATCTAAAAAATTAAGTTCAATGTACTAAGTGTATCACCAACTTTTGCGATTTCTTAGTAGGTAGGTACAATATGCAAACGTAGCCCTTAGAAACCAAGAGTAAAACGATATTAAACACATACTACAGAATCGACTAGACTAGCTATTTTAATTATATTTGAACCAAAGTAGAAAATTTCAGGCTCTATTGCAACTTTTCTAATAAATTCAAAAGCCATTCGAGGGAAAGAATAGATTATCTTAAATATTTCACATTTTTGAAAAGATAGCTATAGAAAAAATGCCAAAATAAAAAAAAAGATTCCGACAAATTGTCGAACCTCCTCCTTTTTCGGAAGTCGGTTAAAAAAGCACTTGATGCGAATGTATATTTTTAATACAGTTGCTCAAAAAGTGACGTATTGCAGGGACGTATAGCGTTCGGGATGTGGGCTATTACATACTCGTGCTTTTTTTTTACCTTTCCCGCACTCGTGCTTTTTCTTTCCCAACTGTCAAAATAATGTCTATTAAAAAGAAAAACAAACCATGAAGTTTTTACTAAAAAAATTTTTATGATTCATGCAAATACGTATATTTCTAAAAAGAAGCTACTAATTTGTTTCAATATCAGATTTAATGATTTGATTGAATGAGTTTGGTTAGGTTTCATTTCATTTCATCTCATTAAATTTCATTTTCATTTCATATCAATAAAAAACTTCTACTGAAGACTTGGCTGTATGGCATAGTTCCCTTTGCCTACCAGAATGGGTGAAGAAAAAAAAACTCTGCTTATATTCTACGGTTGGCGCCATTTTTTAGAAATTTTCTTTGCGAGTTTAGTTGTTGGTTGCACAAAATGAGTGATTTCGACCCTAGTTTTTTATATCTATTAACAATAAAGTTGTTTTAAATTAAATTAAATTAAGTTAGTTGAGTTTATTTTGTTTTTATTATTATATTAAATTGCTTCATTATTTCGCAACTGTATTAAAAATAGTCGTTCAGTACTCGTGCGGAACCGTCATTGCAACTCGTTCCGACTGTCAACCCTCGCCTTCAGCTACGCCTCGGCTCGGGTAGACATTTGTCGGAACTCTTTGCAATGACAGCCTTTCCGCACTTGTAATGAAATATACTATTTCAGTATGTTATTAGGGAGGATATTACCATCACTTACATATACACCAATAACCATTTTTCTGTGATTCAGTTTAAACTTAGGGTAATTTTCCACTTAATTCTACTATCCTACTTAATGCACTCTATAGACCTATTTTTGATTTTCTATTTTTATGGAACCGATTTTTTTTTTAAATTCTTGTCTTATTATTCTGGTTGACAGAAATTATTGATCTTGCTAGCTTTAGTCTTGTTTATGGACGTTATTTTTCGGAAATGAATAAAAAAATGTAAGTACTCCTAAATTCTTAGGTAGTGATCATTTCTAGGTCTATGGACGAGTATTATCTGAGCCGGTAGCTAATTAGCGAGGTAAAGTGCCAGCTTTAACGCCAAATGAGATGCTTTGTTACTATCTCTCTAGGCACCTATAACAAACCTACTTGCTTATATTTGTTTTAATTACTAGCAGATGTCAATGACTTTACCCTTGAATGAACTTGAACTCTTCTTATTATGAATCCATGCTTCTGTGATGCTAACGAAGGAAGGATTCATGGGTTGGGAAAGAAGGATAATCAGTTTTGAAAATCAGTTTTCTTGGTTTCGAAGTAGCTATACCTTACAGGATTACCTGTTCAGTAAGGTAACTTAGTGGGTAAACCTCTAATGAGGCACTACTTTACCTCCAATGGGACCCTATTAGACTCTGCCGTCCGTCTGTCTGTCTGTCTGTCTGTCAGCGGACTGTATCTCACGAACCGTAAGAGAAAGAGAGTTAAAATTTTCACATAATGTGTATTTCTACTGGCACTATAACAAAAAATAATAAAAATACTAGAATGACCGCCATTAAAATAACAAAAAAAATATTGAAAAGTGTTATTTCTTATTGATTCCTTTTTACTTGTACGGAACCTTGTATGGTATGGAACCCTTCGTGGGCGAATTGGATTTACATTGGATTTACATTACACATTTTTTTACCTTTCCATACTGTCCAGTACCTACCTATATGATGGTATTTATTCTAAAGTACCGAATACTCAGATGCGATTCAAGAACTAGCCACAACAAATGCATGGTACGGTGGCATTTCAAATTAAACTAGTAATATAGAATATAGCTGTGAGAATAATAATTCAGGATTCGAGTGAACTAGCCATATTAGAGTTCTATTTACTCGTAGCAAAGAAATAGCCTGGTACGTCTTAGTTATAGCATGCAACTACAAAATAATATAAACTACTCATAATTTATTTTTGATATTCTTCAAAACTAACAAATCACCCAAGTTGCAACAAACCGTCAAAGTTATAGTAAAATGTTAGTAAATAATGATCAACACCACAACAATACCAATTATTTCCATTTCCCGGCGAAATGTCAAGTTCTAAATATAGCCGGTGAATTTCGGAACGTAATCGCGCCTTAACACGAAATAACCTAATTAACATTCTAACTGAAATAAATCCTGAAACTTTCAGCGCAATTACCAAGTTTCTATCACATTTTAAACTTGTCCAATTTCCACAACGCAAATTAGTTATGGTAAGCAATGTGAACCGTATAATTGCTGCATCGATTAAGGTCGCGTTATACCCACATTGCATTTACCTAATAGATACCTTCGTAAAAATTACCTTCCCCTACCTAGCATGCTCCCGGTATTTAACTACAGTCTGCAGTTTAAACAAAAGAAAACATATCAAAATCTTTATTTATTTGTGGCTCTTTATGAGCCAATTTGTTTATTATTCCAAGCCATTAACAGATTTTTTGTTTATTTTACAGTCTACCAATATTTTTACTTCTTCTTCACTTAGGAGTTGTGGGACTAGCTGCTTCGTTGGTCTACTTGATCATGATGTCAATCCTGGTCCGCGTATTGGACAGTGAGTGAGGGAATAGAGAATGCACCTATGATTATGCACACACAAATGCCCTTTAACATCTTCTGCGTAGTTGGGTAGTCGGCCAGGAATTAAAGGCACTCTAATTAGAATAACTATTCAAAGGCGGAACTTTTGCATTACATTTTCACCGTGACATTGTAGAATGTCAAACCCCCATGAAACACGCGATTCCACTAAGTAATGATGTTGTTATCTATGTACACATCCGCATTTACTTTTTCAAGGTTTGTTTGAGGTGTCTTTTTGTCGGTGTTAGCTTTTTAGCATTATTCCAATTTCATGCTGTACAGAAGAAGCTGCTATTTTTTCCAGGGTTGGAGTTTCTAAAATAAAATTGTCACAATATCATGTGATAACACAATCTAAAAGTAGATATGTATGTAAAAAAAAAACCTTTATTCGTGCAAATGCAATGCGCATCGTTCATATAATTGAGTTGAAACTTTGTACATTTGTTGTTGGTACATTCGTTCGTACTCCACCGTGAGCAATTCCACCCTCACCACCTGGGTGCCTGGTGCACTTTAACCGCCCGTTGTGCCAGATCTTTTTCCACACACATGCAAACTGTGGAATCAACTCCCATCGGCGGTGTTCCCATTAGAATACAAGATGGGGTTATTCAAGGGGCGGACCAACAAATTCCTGAAAGGTCAGCAACGCATCGATGCGCGGCGCGGTGGTTCTTCTGGTGCTGCAAATGTTCATGGGCAGGTGACCCCTGCTCTGCTCGTTATGGGTTTTTTTTAATAAAAATATGTAGGTAGGTATATTAAACGAACTTAGCTATGAATTATAATATGGGTCACTTCATTCGAAGATCGAGCTGTTTCCATGTAATTTACTCTACTTTTTGATTTATAGGTACAAGTACAATATTACTTTATATGAATTTAATGTCGTATATTTTACAATACTTAATATTATTAGTAAAGTTTGGTTTCTTGGAATTTAAGAATACCACAAAGCTATCAATCTTTGGACATAAAAAAATATGCGCTAATAATATTATAATTTTACGCGTCCCGAATGTTTGGGGCAGAACAGATCCTGACAGACATTTGGAGATGAAAATGTAGCTTTGGATTACATGAAAATGTGGTTAATTCTTTAGTAGGTACTTGCCTCACAGCCCTAAACTGAAATGATAGGTCTAATAATATTGCTTCTATTTCATTATGATCCCTGTGGAAAAGGCTACCACTAGATGTAGACCTGTCAACTTAATTTACTTTAGGGAATGTAATTATGAGAAATTAGCCATAATATTGTGATGAGTTGAATTTTAGTATAGAAGCAGGCGTTATTTTGCGGAAGTCCATGATATACAAGAAACCAAAAGCTTAATTTACTATAATTTGCCAAACCAAAGAAATCTGTATGGTGCAACATGCAGCATGCGATATGCACCGCCCGCCCTTCCACTAATAAACATGCAGGAAAAGCCAGCCACCAAGCCAGCCATACGCACCATCACCACGCAGCACCACACAAATCCCAAAACCACTCGACGCACGTTTCTCACCGACACCGGAGCATAATCAGGAGATGTAGACCTTACAATGCCTAATTTCGCCCCGACACCGGAGTATCCTCAGGAGATATAGACCTTACAATGCCTAATTGCAAAGTCACAATTTAAATTTTAGCAACAAGGTAGCGAATATTTTGAAGCATACCTATCTTTCTTTCTCTCTGTAATGTAGAGCTTTCCAATAATATAAGCACATGCCAAAACCTCTTGAGAAATTTTTGTGCATGTATCCCAATGTAACCCTACCTTAATAATCTTAATAAGTAGGTGTGGAATCCGTTTTATTTTATTATTTTGTTTCCTGTCCTTTAAAATGCCTTCCTTTAAAAAAAAAGGAACCGCTTTTAGGATTGATTATGGACCATAAATTTTAATACATACTTACCTAAGTTTTATTCATAACTAGAGGATGCCCGCCACTTCATCCGCGTGAATGTAGGTTTTGAAGATCCCGTGGGAACTGTATGGTTTTCCGGGATGTCAATGTCAATAACATGGACGCAGGCTACCTCGGTACCAAATTTCATACAAATCGGTTGAGCGGATGGGTCTTTAGGAATCCCGTGGGAACTCTTTGATTTTCCGGGATAAAAAGTAGCCAATGTCCGTCCCCGGGATATAAGCTAACCCTGTACCAAATTTCGTCAGAATCGGTTACACTGTTGGGCCGTGAAAAGGTAACAGTCAGACAGACAGACAGACACACTTTCGCATTTATAATAATAATATATAATATTTGAATAAATATGAATAAATAATAATATTATAATTTGAATAAATATGAATATGAATAAATAATAAAAAAAATTGAAGAAATAATAAATAATAATATATAATATTTTATAATAATAATATATAATTGGCCGTGTGGCACCGGCAGAGTAGAATGTTGCCACCCCCTCTCATCCCGTGGGTGACGTAAGAGGCGACTAAGGGAACTGGGGAACTGATTAACATCTAAGTTCCCCAAAGCTCGGCGCGCTGGCCGCAAACAGCCTCCTCGGGGACCTGAGTGGACCCCGAGTGATGTAACCACCACTCACCCCCCCCCCCCCCCCCCTTTATATGATGGATAACAAAACAAGGAATGAGCGAATAGGGCCGCTGCCTGGGGGTCGCCAGGGCGCGCCTGGAGCTGGCGCTGGGCGTAGCAGCATGCGGGCCGCCAGTGCCACCAGTCGACCGGCGCTGCCACCTAGCCGGTCGATATATCCATCATCCCCACCAGATGGCTTGGCTCCGACAGGGTCCACCAGAGCCCAATCTTCGGCGCCCGCCGCTGGTGGTGTACGCCGCATGCGCTGGACTTCTCTCATGAACGAGAATGTCATGCGTGCGTACTACAGGGCGACAGGAGGGGAAACCGGACGGACTGGCTACCGAGCGGCAATGTACCGCGAGTTCCTGCTGCTCGAGCCGAACTTAACTGTCACGGAACAAAACCTGGCAGACCGGGCTCGGTATATTCAGCGTTCTAACATCTTCAACGCTACCGAGCTCGAACGATTACGACGTGAGGCTGTTCCGGAAGTCTCAGCACCTACCGCAGAGCAAATCGTCTCCCAGGCGGCGCCTGTCCGCGAGGAGACAATTACCACGTCACAAGATTTGCCTGTGGAGGAAGACACTGAGGGAACAGTCTCCCTTGATATAGAGCGGATGAGAGGGATTCTAGAAGAGGCGATTTCTGAAATCCGGAGCGCTCCTCTAGAGAATCGTCCGCGGCTCTCCCGACTTACACTAAATGTAGCGACGCGGGATGTCATTGAGGCCATAAACAAAATGCTGCCACAACATCTGGAGAGCAGCACTGGCCTGGGTGATACGGCTTCTATTATCTTCGGTGCGGCGCTAGCCGTGCACCGATTCATCGGTGCCAAGACTCCGGGACCGGGGCGTGCTGCTGCCACAAGGCGCAGCGCGGAACCGGCCTGGAAGAAGAGAATAGAACACCGTATCACTCTGGCCAGAGTCCTCATTGGCAGACTGCAAAGCTTCAGGTCGGGCAACACTAGGCCAAGGATTGTGCGCTCTGTTAGAGTTGCGTTTAACGGGTGTGGGGTCAGGTTGGACCAGCCTGACATTGCGCAAAAGCTAACAGAGCGCATCGACGACCTGAAGCAGAAAATCGCTGCATGGGGGAACCGCATCCGACGATACTCGGCAAGAGTCGAGCGATTTCAGCAAAATCGTCTCTTCTCGAGTGATCAGAAAAGGTTCTACAAAAGACTGGAGTGCCCAGCAGTCTGCTCTACCTCTCAACGACCGGACCCGGCCGACCTAGTCGCTTTCTGGCGGGGGGTGTGGTCGAGAGAGGTGGAGCATGAGGAGGGGCCTTGGATTGCGGCGGTAGAGGAAGCATGTGCCAGAATAGAACCGATGAACCCGGTCGCCATCTCTGCGGAGGATGTAGCTGGTGCAGTAAGGCGGGCTCCGAACTGGAAAAGCCCGGGACCCGACGGACTGCATCACTACTGGCTGAAAGGTTTTTCGGTTTGCCATGCGACCTTGGCTCGACAATTCCAAGAGGCTCTCGAGCAGAGGGCACTCCCGAGCCTTTTCACTACCGGGATCACTCACCTAACTCCAAAGTCCACCGATGCCACCGACCCGGCTAAGTATCGTCCCATTACGTGTCTTACTACCATCTATAAGACACTGACATCCGTTCTGAGCCTCAAGATCTCCCGTCACATAGACGAGAATAACATCATGTCTGGGGCTCAGAACGGATGTCGGGGCGGTGGTCGTGGTACTAAGGAGCTCCTTCTCATCGACTCCGTTGCGGGCCAACTGGTCAAACGCAACCGTCGGAATTTCTCCGCCGCCTGGATCGACTACAAAAAGGCATTCGACTCGGTGCCCCATTCATGGCTCTTAAGGGTCCTTGAGCTGTACAAAGTTGACAGTGCAGTTCGAGACTTCCTTGAGGCATGCATGGGGCAATGGAGCACGATCCTGTGTCTCCATGGTGAGCGGTTGGCGGCTGCCGATGACCGGATAAGGATAGGACGGGGTATCTTCCAGGGTGATTGTCTGAGCCCGCTATGGTTTTGCCTGTCTCTGAACCCACTTAGCACCCTGCTGGAGGGCTCGGGGACAGGCTTTCAGTTTCGGAGAGGAGGTACAAAAGTACCTCACCTTCTGTACATGGATGACCTCAAACTGCTGGCACCCAATGCCACCCGCCTGAGGGAGCTGCTGAACATCACCACTGAGTTCAGCAATTCCATCAGGATGGAGCTTGGACTGGACAAGTGTGCGGTCATACATGTGGAGAGGGGACAGGTTACTCATTCGGCCGAGATTAGTCTCGAGCCATCCAACATTAAGACCCTCTCCGAAGCTGAGTCATACCGGTATCTGGGCATGTCACAATCTCTGGGTGTAAAAGAGGCGGACATGAAACAGTCTGTTTGCGAGGCCTTTTTTGGCCGTCTGACAAAAATCTGTAAAAGTTATTTGTCAGGCGCCAATAAGGTCCGAGCTTATAACGGCTGGGTTATGCCCGTCCTCATGTACACCTTTGGCGTGCTCAGTTGGACTCAGACCGAACTTGACGCCCTGGACAGAAAAGTCCGCACGACTATGACTCTCTATCGCATGCACCATCCAAAATCGTCTGTGATGAGATTGTATATCCCCCGGAAGTGTGGAGGTCGAGGCGTATTAAGCGTCAAGACCATGCATAACCGGGAGATATCCAATCTCAGAACCTACTTTGAGACGATGAGGGGGTCCCCCATGCATAGAGAGGTCATAGAATGTGATAAAGGACTCACTCCACTATCCTTAGCCAAAACCGAGTGGCAGAAACCGGTGGTACTTAGCACTTCTGACCGGAAGACCGTATGGAAGGAGAAGGAGTTGCACGGACGCTTTTTTAAAGCTCTTAATGAGCCACACGTAGATAAAAAAGCGTCCGTGCAATGGCTGCGCTTTGGTGACCTCTTCGGGGAAACTGAAGGGTTTGTCTGTGCGATACAAGATCAGGTGGTTAAGACGCGGAACTACCGAAAGTACATTCTGAAGGATGGCACTCACGACATCTGTCGAGCTTGTCGCCATCCCGGCGAGTCTCTCAGACATGTGCTTTCGGGATGTTCGGCGCTTGCCAACACTGAGTATCTGCACAGACACAACCAAGCAGCCAAAATCCTTCACCAAGAGCTTGCTCTGAAGTACGGTCTCCTGGATGAGAGGTTGCCGTATTACAGGTACACTCCGGTGCCGGTACTCGAGCGCGACGGAGTCCGGCTCTATTGGGACCGGTCCATCATCACAGACAGGACTATTCTAGCAAATAAGCCTGACATTGTGGTGGTGGACCGGGCACAGTCGAGGGTGTTTTTGGTGGACATCACCATTCCATATGACGAGAACCTCGTGAGAGCTGAGACGGAGAAAAAACGCAAGTATCTTGATCTGGCTCACGAGGTTTCCGACATGTGGCATGTGGGGTCCACCGAAATCATCCCAATCGTCATATCTGCAAACGGGTTGATCCCAGTCAGCCTCGCTCACCATCTGAGGCGACTGGGGTTCCGTGGCAGTTCGCTCGCAGCCAGGATGCAAAAAGCGGTCTTGCTAGACTCGGCTAGGATAGTCCGCCGCTTTCTCAACCTGTCGCCCTGACCCCCGGCCGTTTGGTCTCCCCTGCCGGGGCGTAATCCTCCGCCCGGTACAAATATGTATTTATGTAAATGTGTATGTAGGTTTATTTATCTTTATATATGTAAGTATATTATATTATCTTTGGCTTTTATATATATCTATTTTGTAACCGGGCGTGAGAGTAAGTTATATATATAATAATAATAATATAATTAGTATGGAAGTATGGATATATTCTCTGAATACTTTCAAGCCTACATACCTACTTGAGTACGTACTATTGTAACTTGACTCAGCAATTTTGCGTTGCTGGATGTTATGAAAATATTGTGTTTTTTTGGGGAAAAGTTGTTGAAAACAGGAATTCAACACAATTTCCTAATTATTCTATCTGTAGCGTGATAAAATAATTTTTCGATAGTAACTGCGCGACTGCATATTTGCATCTCGAGATAAATATTATAATATATCTCTGTTGCAACTAAGTAAAACTATTGCAAATTATAGCCGTGCCGAATTTATAGACGCGATTAATTTATGTTACACAATTCGATATTTGAATGCGTTGAAAAATGTAGAGGACATCAAAGAACACTCAAATCCATAATCTACTGAAAAATGCGTTCACTTCGGCTTCTTTAATAATGTGCGATGAAAATGAAATTTTATTTATTTGCTGAATATCAGTAGTTGAGTTCAAAATTATAACTAAGTAGCGAGCTTCATATTCTACTTCATAAGCATGCAAATATTTAATACTCATTAGGAATAATCCGTACAAATAATCCTGACGAGACCAAAACTTAACTTAGAGAACTTAAACATTTAATTTGTTTGTTCTCAGAAAGTGCATAATAAGGAAGTGAGTATCACATTCATAAAGTTCTTTAGGTACCTATTAAGCAAGAAGGTACCTACGTACTTTGCAAAATAAACTTCAGGAATTTTCCGTAATACTGGGTCTTTCCAGGATGATTCCCTTTTGAAACAGTTAGGTACCCTTTAGAACAAATACCTATACATTCAAGTAAAAAGGTTTTGAATAACTACCGCGATAGTTCATAATAATATTTTGTGGTTACAGCAAAAATCAAGATTGAAAAATTTAAGTCGGTACTTACCTAGGTAAGTACTAAGTACTTCTAAATTGTTTGCCAACTAAGTATTAGATTTTTATTGGTGGTTAAATTTAACCGTTACCATACCGTAACTTTAACCATTGCACCAAAGTGCATTCTTCAAATCCCAGCTTAACTGTTTTATCATTAGTGTAACTTAAAGTAGGTTAAAATTGCCACTCACAAGTGTTAATGGCATAGATATACAAAACTAGGAAATGGTAAACTTGCGATTGCGATAAATTGTCCTACTACTTATTAGTAAGACAATCTTGTCGCAATCGCATTACTTCTACTACTTAGGAATGCTGAGGACAGGCTGGTGGGATCTAAATAGAACTTTGACTTTGCTCATACTTTTAACTTTCAGTTAAACCGAGACAGATTTATGTCAGCTATATAATTTTATCTCGTTCTAACAGTGTCTTAAGTCTGAATAAAGTCAAACTGCGCTTTAGAGCTCATTTCAACCCAGGTGTAGTGTGTTCCTTTGAAAAAGCAGCAGTCCACAGGCTCTTCATTTCTGCTCGCCTACGTCCTTTGCTGAACCTAGGTCTTTCTCAACGAGCATTACTACACTTAGATCACCTTTCTCTCTTACCATCACTTCTTTACACTATCGTCGATCAAATTCACTCCACATCACATTTACGCGCTGATTTCCACTCTAGAACTTTCCAGCACCACCAAACAGGCCATGCTCACTGCCACTTCTGCTTGCTGATGGTCTGTCTTATGCCAGTGACCTTGGATCTCTTAATTTGGATCTTATCCATAGAATACTGTCCATCAATCATCCACCCAGACCATGATATTAAATCGTCTGTTAAAGTTAAAAGTTCGTACCTGTAATTTCGACCTTATAAACTAGTTGGCAAAGCTCTATCTACTTAGGGGTTTTAAATTCTTACATTCAAGACTCTTATACATTTTTATTCTTTACCCATCATTGTCGTAAGTATATGGTCACCCTAACCCGCAAAAGCTGTTGTTATCAGTGACGTGAAGGCAATAAGGAAATAGACTGATCAATTTGTGATGAAATTGCCCTTGATGGTGTGAATGAACTGACTTATATCGATTCTGATTCTTGTTAGATTAACCTTCAATTTTAAAGGAGCTTTGATCGCTTCACATAACCATGCAAATGACTTGGATGAATAAATACTCAGGATGGTATGCTCCGAAAAGTCAAATGAAGCAGGGGAACTGTCAGTTGATGAGTATGTGTGCGTTATGGAATGATACCATTCACATATGAAAATTTGCCTATTTTCCTATTTTTCCCTATTTTTCCCTTTCACGATGATTATTAAAAAATGAGATCTCATTAGATTAGTCTTTATTATGATAGTTACAAATCAATGGATGTTCGATGATAAAAATAATAATAATAGATTGCAACGTATTAAAATTTACCTACTCTGTTTTTACATAACTTTGAATTTTACAGTATAGGGCCTCTGGCCCTATTGAAAATCTCTGCTTAACAGGGTGCCCATCACCATATATACAATATAATCGTATCCTGACAGTTAAAAATTAAAAAGTTAAAAAGTCAAATATAAAAACACAATATATTCACTAAAAATATTTAATAATAATCCAAGTATGTACCAGTTGGCGATTTTGTTTAGCGTAGCTCGCAGGGTTAGTAGACTATTCACTACTTTTGGTGTTATACACCGGGCAAGTTTACATCCTTATATCGTAGATCTCTTACCAAATTACACAAAGCGGCTCTTGGGTAGCGGTTTTTTTTTTCTCTAAGCCAAATTCAAAGTTATTTATTCAAAATGGGTTCATATTTTATTTGTCTTGTGTTTTCTGACATTTATGACCTTAAAAAAATATCTAAATAAAGATAAATATTCTAGCTATCCGTATAGCGTCCCATCTTTGACCACATCACGCGTGACGAGTCCTCCGTTCGTCGATAAGGTTGTTTTGGTGGGTGCCTACTACCTATCATGGACTAACTATAACTAAATAATATTATTAATGTAGTAAGATTTTGATTACCTATTTATTTATTTCTTTATTGCACACACAAACATATACATTTACAAAAAACATAGAAGACAACATGGTAAGTACGTTGGACAGATAAAAACATACGTTTTTATCTGTCCAATTACGTAGGTACCTAGGTACTTCATGATGAATTTGGCATGCAGCTATTATGACGGAGACTGGTATATTAAATGTACTACAATCTATCTATACATATAATAAAATTGTAGAAAAGTGGTGTCTGTACAATGGAAATATATAAAAAAAAAGTAGCAGGGGTTGTTATTATATCGATGCCGAACCCGAAATTGTAATTAATTTTTTTTTGTCTGTTTGTCTGTGTGTTTGTGCACGCTAATCTCAGAAACGGCTTATTCGATTTAGATACGGTTTTCACTAATATATTGTAGTAAGCTTCACTTAGGATTTAGTGTTTATTTCATGTCAATCGGTTCATAAATAAAAAAGTTATGTCAATTTAAAGAATCACGGCGCCTCGCGCCTGAGCGTCCGTGGCTATTCCACGCGAACGAAGTCGCGGGCACAGCTAGTTTAGTAATAAGTTTTGTTTTAGTTAAATTTCAATATCAATTTAAAATCTTTTAATTAACAAAACAGCCCTTTTCGCTTAATTATATTATGATTGTCATCAAAAATAAAATATAAATTTGTCTAAATATAATGAAAAAAAAAATTGCTCATTTTTAGGCAAAATTACCCCATTTATTTTCTGACAACCCTAGACTTCAATTTGAAGTTGTGTAATTTGCACAGCACGATTACGATACGATTTAAAATTAAATTATTTCATTGAAGTGTCAAACAAAAAAATATAATCACTACGTTGTGTCAAATGCGTATCGGAAGGTGTTAAGTGACCAGTTTCGTAGAATTTATGTTGAGTTTGTGTGCGTGACGTGTAATTACAGAGATTTGGTCGATAGTGGGTCGATAGTTGTGCTTCCTTCGTTTGTACGGCGGGGTCACCGGTTGGCAAATGATCAGAATTCAGAATAGGTAAGTATAGAAATGGTAAAAGGACGAGGTTATGATTTTAAGCTTATTTCGTGTCAAACCACTTTATAAAATAAAATAAGAAAAAAGTTAAAAGTTAAAAAGTTAAAAGTTTGTCTGCAGTTAAAAAAACTGCAGACAAACTAGCATCATATTTTTATGATTTTTTGTACTGTATTTCAATGCAGTTAAATACATGTAACCTATTAAACTTAACTCAAAAGTATATAGAACTGGAGGATGCCCGTGACTTCGTCCGCGTGGATTTAGGTTTTTAAATATCCCGTGGGAACTGTTTTGTTTTCCGGGATAAAAAGTAGCCTATGTTCGTCCCCGGGATATAAGCTAACCTTGTACCTTTCGTCAGAATCGGTTAAACTGTTGGGCCGTGAAAAGGTAGCAGACAGACAGACAGACACACTTTCGCATTTATAATATTAGTATGGATAAGTAAGCCCACTTCTGCGAATGCGGGTGATTCAGTCTATAGTCTCTTCATATTTTATGCATTCATTATACTGTAGCTATCTATACCTTCTTAGTTATAGATAAATAGAAAAGTATTCATTAGACTTCGTGTGCGGCTATCGTCAACCGTTATGCGAATACGTGGATTGAATTAATTGTTTCTATTTGGAAATAAGGAAGTGGACTCTATTATTTTTCCATAGAGAGTTATGATGTTACTGGAGTAGCAATGTTCTGTAAAATTAACTCTAGTCTAACTTGGAGATTGTTCTGAGCAATAAGGTCGCCTTTGCATACATACAATTGTTTTCAGTGTTTAGTTTCTTTGTTTTGTTTTGATTATTTCATGTTTTGTGTGCAATAAAGTTTTCTACCTATCTGTCTATCTACTTGACTGGAGTAGAACGAGCTTTTTGTGGTTCAGTTTATTGGCGCCGGATCTGAGTTTACTCTGTCAGTAGTGTATAATTTGCTTCATGGTCACATTAGAGTCAATATTTCATACAGTTGATCGGCAACGGAGACGCCTAGTCTCTAAACAGAGCAATCCTGCGAAGTCACGAGAGAAGCGAGACCGAAAAGGGATTATACCGATCGACAGAAATCGCTAGAACAAACTTTAATTATTTTGCTTGGCAATGGGCAGTCGTTTGGATATGTAATTGTAGGTGCTATGGGCGTATTTTTCTGAGCAAAGTAAAAGTGGGTACGGTCACTTTCAGTCTATGTTATCTCAGTATAGGTCATAATATGGGATTCCTATTTTTCAGCATAGGGTATAATTGAATAAAACTATGCGTTGAAAATTGAAATGATGAAAATTACTGTTTTTTTTCGAATAGGTAGGTAATATATACCTTATAGTACTTTTAATTTAATTTTTGAGTACCTAAAATTTAATAAACGCTTCGCTTCTTCTTCACATTTCCGGTAAGTATTCAGTTGATTTGAAGTGAATAGCGAAACTCATACAAACATTTTCTTCTTTTTAAAGCCAGTTAAAAATAATAGCCAAGTTCGCTAGCACGTTTCCTTAAATTATATTTTCTTAGGAATCTAGGTCCAACTTCTAAGGCTAGAAGTCGTGTACCAACTGAGATAACTACGGAACCAATATGGACACAGTAATGAGCATTCGTAAACCTTGTGAGGATATACGTTTGAATATGGACACCGTAGAGTCGAAATTAAAACTGTAAAATTTCTCGTCCGCGTTTGGATCCTTCGTATCTACTCGTAGCTCTAGTGAATTTATCATCATCGTCTCGCATAAATAATATTGATCTAACAAGGGCCATCTTAATTGAATAAATGATTTTCGGTTGATGCGATCTCGCAATTTCAAAGACCCAATAGCTCTACGACCTAGACGTGGATTGAAATTCGAATTGTCTCCAGCTCAAATCCCACCCTGGAGACAATTTTGTTTTGTTGTCGTACCTACTCCTAATCCTATATAGGTAAGATATTAGGTAAGCTAGATGCTTCGTTAGAAGTGTTTAGCTGGAAAATATCCTTAAACAAAATATTATGACGGATTGCAAATCTTGGCAGATTCATTTCGTATACAACCTTTGCCTTTTTTTTTAACGCTGGGAAATGCTTTTACGCATCCCTCCCATGGGAGGGGGGTACGAACTCGCATCGCTCCCTCATTACTGAGAATCGTGGCTCCTTTCCGATAACAGGCTCCTGATAATATTTGTTCAACGTAGCATATTCTCCGCAGTGCGATAACCACAGTAGATGCTAGAATCAAGTGGTCTTCTTCAGCCGGTCCATCTAACATCTTGGGCTATACCTAAGTCCGCGTGGCCTCCTGCCTTTGATCTACTTGTTAGCATGGGGTTTTTATGCTTGCCGCATCTTTTAACTGAATCAGGTACTTATTCAGTGTTTTACAACTAAACTATCATTTTGTGTAAATAAGTTAATACCGTCTACCATTCAATCTATCATTTTAAAACTTTATAAAAATATTACATAGAAATCTATTCCACGTTTTTCTATGTCCAATTGACAGAGGGCGAGGTCATTCACCCCCGATATCAATATAACCCTAACTGTTAAGGTCCTGGTAATCTTCGAATCTCACACGGAAGTTAACTATTCGTGACTTTAGGGCATTCTGAATGGGATTAATTAGAAATTTATTGCTTTTTCTCCCGGTTGCGGCGCAGGTAAAAGATATAATGTTTTAGTTGTAGGTATTGTTTGAGAGACTTGTAATATGGAAAATCAGCCAAGTGCGAGTCAGACTCTCGCACCGAGGGTTTCCGTACTCCGGGTATTTTTCCGACATTTTGCACGATGAATCAAAAACTATTATGCATAAAACAAGCAAGCAGCAGAGAAGCAGTTCCTTGAAAGATCCCTATGTCCAGCACGCTGACGATAACTATTATTATGAATATAATATTACTTTTATTTATTTACTAGGCCTTACTTATGCCCTATGTTGTTAGAGGTTACTTCTAATGCTACTCGCGCGTACAACAACTGTTCAAACAAGTCAGTCGGGTGAACGATTTGCAGATGCATGCGTGACGAACGGATATACAGACTAACATGAAATTGTATTTACTATCTATACTTACTAAATAAAAGAAGTAATATTTATTTATAATATTAATTAAAATTATATGTTTTACAACGCCATCTCTGAGACAAGCATAATATCACTAAGTGAATGTACTTGGCATTAACCTCTTTCCCGTTTAAACTCTATTTTTGTTTTTCAGTCTCAGCTGTGTTGGATAGGTGGCGCAGCACTTCGTGAAGAAAATTGAAGAAAGTCCGCGAACTTAATTGTCGGGAATTTCTTTTGCAAAATAATTCGCGGGTTGACTTTTTTGATGATGCCGGCAATAAAACATTTTCTTAGGACCACTATATTATTAGTCTTGTGGTACCATTTTTGTAGATATTATAGTACCTACCTACCTATGGATTTTCATTTTTTTTTAATCTATTTTGTGGGCCATCTATTTATAAATTAGAGCTATCAAATGAAAGAGCTTTCTTGTTTCTAGAGCTGATTCTAACTTTGAGCTAATAGCCTACGGATCGAATACATTTCTATATTTTTAGCTTCCTTTATAAAATCGGTTAAAAAAACCTAAGTTCATCATTATAATTATTTTAGCCATAGTTTTTATACCAACTTACACCAAATCATTTGCATATCCTGAATAACTTAATGTCATCCTGAAAGCAACTCTGAAAATATCACTATTTTTTTTAAATAAAAAGTGGATTACAGAAACCGTGGATTGAAACTTACTTTTACATGGTTACCTAGGTAGCTATACCTAGCTATTGGAACTTTAGGAGTCACAGGTTATCAATTTTGTAGTAGTATTATACTTAATAGGTATTTACACATTATCAGCTTCAGACCTCAGTTGAATCAAGTCATTAAAAAAAAACTTGGCAGACTGAGACTGCGAAATTATTAAAATGATCTGTAAGTAGAGTTGTGACTTATTAGTTGTACTCACCTACAATAATATAACTTTTTCATCATTTGAAGACAGTGGTTGTGAACTAGAGTGTATTCTAGCGATAAAGTGTGTGGTGCAAAGAATGTCTACATTTAAACAAATAGGTAGGTATCTACCCACGAGAAAGCATTATTTTACGACCCAACGATAGACCTCATAGGCGTCTTCTATAAGTATATTAGTAGGTACCTATCAGATTTGAGAGCATCATTTTTAGGTCCAACAATAACTAGGTACAATAATATTCAATCAAAGTATAAAAAATCACTCTGTCTCCCTAAGATTTATTTGAGGATATTGAATAACATTTTTTATTCATTTTTTAGGTTTTTATAGGGCGGCAATCTTGAAATTTTTAGTATTAAGTAATTGGTGTTATAGCGGCAATAGAAATTCAAATGCTGTAAAAAACTCAGGTCTCTATCTATTATGGTCTATTATCTTAGTAATGGCGTCCTGTTGGTACCCTTTGGGTATGGAACCCAAAAATGAGCACTATGCTATTTAAACTAGAGTATTTTTATGGTAGTTCTATGACCTGCACACCACTGCTATTAACTAAGCTGGAAATTCTATTTGTCTAGTAAATACATATACTTACGGGAAACTTCTAGGTATGTACAAGAAGATGAAGCGGATTTTACTGATCTTTACGTCAATTTGGAAAATCATCGACGCCAACAGTATCCCAAATGGCATGCCTTATGGAAACCCAATTGTAGCAGTGTATCCTTGTAATGATTCAAGAGATATAGTTGTATGGTATGATACTACCCTGCCACCGAAAGAAAGGAATCAGTACTACTTGTATGTAAACAAAGCATTGCCTTTACACGCTTCTATAGAAGTTAAGTTTAATGCCGATGTGAATATTATTATGCAAATCAGAACGGTAAGTTGAGTAACGGCTGAAACTATATAATAATATCAATCCGATCTGAAACCTGTTCAATAACTATGATGATAATATGATAAACAAGTTTCGGTTTTTTAAAACCCCGTGGGAACTCTTCGATTTTCGAGTATAAAAAGTAGCATCTGTCATTCCCCAGGATGTAATCTATCTCTGTAGCAAATTTTGACTGTGAAAAGCTAGCAGACAGACAGACACACTTTCCCTCTGTGGTATAAACCGATTCCAAGTCCTTTATCTCACTTTCTATGGGCTAATGTTATGTAATCGAATAAAAAAACTATACCTACTTACTTACATTTCAAGTTAATTAATAATTTTCTTTTAAGTAAAATCAAAAATATTAAACTACTAGTCTATATCCGATGGATAGTAACTCTGTACCTACCATGTATTTTAGATGATGTCCGTGGGCTTAGGTGTTGTAAAGCCCGTAGAAACTCTTTGATTTTCCGCAACAAGAAATAGCCTATTTCCGTCCCCGGTATGTACCTACTAAGTCTGTACCAAATTTCGTCATAACCGGCGGATGAGCCGTAAAAAGCCAGCAGAAAAACAGACAGACACATTTTCGCATTTATAATAATATTAGAATGAAATTCTGGATAATATTTTATTAGAATTTTAGTTTATTTATTCAAGGCAAATAACACGTTCACGACACTTTCCATGAGAAATGGTACAAATGTATCTCAGCAATATAGGACAACTGATCCGTATCACATTTTCTACGGCTACAAGGTGAAGGGAACTGCTCCCGGAAGGATCCCTTATGTGACCAGCGTCAAAATCAATAACGTAGAATACTGCAATCAACCGAATTTGGTAAGATACCTATCTTCCTAAAACAATTTTCAGTATTTTGTGTACTGCGTTTGAATAACAGACATCGCAGCCTTTGTTAACAGAAAGTAGCTATATTTGTTGCAAGTTGAAAGCAGTTAAGGTTTACCTTTACCTGCTTATAAAGTTTCATTCAATCAATCAATCAGCCTGTTTCGTCCACTGCTGGACATAGGCCTTCGCGAGAGTTTGCCAACCCACACGCGTTCCTCGTCAACACACTTCCCGCTACCTTCTTAAAGTTTTCAGTTCAGTGGTTTGGAGGTTGCCCCACACTGCGCTTGCTGGTACGCAGTATTGACCCCAGAACACGTCTGTTCCGATGGCTACCAGTTCTCCGACCGACATGGCCTGCCAACTGCCACTTCAGCTTGCTAATTTATTGGGCTGTGTTGGTTACTTTGGTTCTCCCACGGATTTCCTCGTTACGGACCTTGTCTCTCTGAGAGACATGCAACATAGCCGCTCCGTATCACGCTGAGAAAATCTGACTTTGTGGACGAGGCCAATTACTCTGTATCCACTTTTTATTGAGGATATTTAGAAAATTATACTTTTAGCTGTTCGCCTTTCTGAAAACTAAAAATAACATTTTTAACATAAACTACCGTTTAAGTAAACCTAGGTCAATATTTTTTGAATATTATTAACTAATAAACCAATTAATATAAACCAACTGTACAGTCTGTCATCGACACAATTATCTCCTTACTGTACTCCTCACATTTCAGCACTTTCTTGATGCATACGCTGCGGACACCGTTGACGATAAGACTCCCCAAAATTGCGGTAGACGCAAAATTGGCCATGTCGAACTGATAGTTAATGGCGCCCAAACAAAACCAGGCGACTGGCCGTGGCATACGGCAGTATATAAATTTGACTACCCATCTATTAAATATATCTGTGGTGGAACTCTTCTCTCCAAACATTTTGTTTTAACAGGTAAAGAAGTTACAAATTCCATGACCTGCTATTTAACTAGGTCATCTTTAGTCCCTTTTAATAAAACATTACAGTTTCTCTACATTAGTTTATATACTGTACTGTTACCTAACCATGTTTTTTGGGATTGCAATAAACTGATTCTATGCTTATTTATTATTTTATACCTACAGCTGCTCACTGCGCTAGTGTGAGGGGAGTCTCACTTTCGGCAGATATTCTGAGCGTTGTTCTTGGGAAATACAATTTGTTTGGAGGCGATGTCGGATCTCAAGAAAGAGAAGTACGTATGTTCTTTAATTTCTTCATTTTACTTAAAATCTAACTAAGAGACACGTGAACTAGTTGCGACAGCATATAATTATCATATCAGTGATTGTGCTGGGTAAGCAACGTTGTATCAAATTTGTACCTGGAAGGGTAACTGAATTTGGAAATCCGAATTCGAAGTTTTCTTTTTGGAAATTGGACGACCTATTAGTAACAGAGATTAGATTTGATAATAGTAATAATAATCCCCTAGGATAAGTTGTATACGGGGGGGATCTGGACGTCAACTGCACTACTATTCCAAGCAATCCCGTGCTATTTATTACGTGGTTACTGGAAAAAGATGATGACCCTTAGGAGTGTATAATAGATATGAGAGCTGAAACATCACAATTAATTTTTTTTCGCTTAGATTCACAGAATAATCATCCACGAAGAATTTCAATATCGGTATTTACATAATGATATTGCTCTTCTGAAGATGAAGACTGAAGTTGTATTCACAGACTACATTCAACCAGCTTGTCTATGGTATGATAAAGCTAGTGAGAAATTGCTGACTGATGAAATTTTGGGCACGGTAAGCTTAAATAACATTAGAGTAAGTTATGAAAACGTTTCTAATACACGTACGAATCACTAAGATGTAAAACGC
This sequence comes from Maniola jurtina, assembly GCF_905333055.1. Lineage (NCBI taxonomy): Eukaryota > Metazoa > Arthropoda > Insecta > Lepidoptera > Nymphalidae > Maniola > Maniola jurtina. The sequence goes on from NC_060033.1 coordinate 6,803,931, forward strand.
CCTTCCAGCCCCGGTTTTTCCGTTGTGTCGAACTTGAGTACCTACCCTGATTTCAAAGGGAAGAGGCGTCTTCCTTAGCAAGCCCAATAATCTGTCCCAACCTAGCCGTTTATTAATAAACATGATTGTAATCAATTGCTTATACCTGATAAAAATCAATCTTATCTCACTTAAACATATATATAAATTATATGTTTTATTTGAAAAGTACCCATAAAAATAAAGCGCATGAGTACTAATTCAACCGTCCTGCCATATACCATCAGAGCACCATAATGATCTATTGTAACCCAAACCATGTGGTTTAGGTTACCATGTAGGCACAATATTATGTCTGCAAAATTCCAACTAATTGGAAGTAGAAAAATATGTTTACCAATTTCGACGAAATAGCAACATTATGAACAAGTCAAACTAAAAACTCAAAATTTAACAACCCCCGACACAAAAACCTCTATAAGAAACTAGAAAACAGCTGATAACTTTCAAACGGGTGAACCGATTTTCTTCGACTATAGCTAAGAACATCCTTGATCAAGCCACCTTTAAAACAAAAAAAAACTAAATTAAAATCGGTTCATTCGTTTAGGAGCTACGATGCCACAGACAGATACACAGATACACAGATACACACGTCAAACTTATAACATCCCTCTTTTTGGGTCGGGGGTTAAAAAGATTTTAAAACGATAATAGCCATTGATTTTGGAAGCACCACCCCCTAGCTACATTGATTTTGTTACAGGTTGTAGGCTGGGGTTTTGACAGCAGTGATACCTTATCACGCACCATCAGACAAGCGCAGATGCCCATCGTGGCAGATAGTGTTTGCATGACAAGTAACCCGAACTTCTACACTTCAATTCTAACCGATAAGAAATTCTGCGCTGGTTACCGAAATCGTAAGATATTTTCATTACAATATATTCTAATAGTATCAGGTACTATCACCTTAAGGTTAAAACCACTATGGGGTCATTTTTAATGGGGTTTCATGCAAATGTAACACATAGTGTTATGTGTTGTACGATGGTACAGATTACGGAACTCTTCATGTGCGACTCCAACTCACACTTGACCGGGATTTTATGATTTAGCCTTTTTTCACTACATAGGGTCTGCAGCATATACCCACCTCTAGCCTATTCCGAGTGATGATGCAGTCTAAGATGGAAAAGGGTTATTAACTTGGAAGGGGTTTGATGGTTTCTTTAAACCCATACCCTTGATCGGCTTCTACACGGCATCATACCGGAACCTTGACCGGAATAAATCGCTTGGTGACACGGCTTTGCCAGTAGAGTGAAAACTAGCCACGGCCGAAACCACCCACCATAATATACCACGTATAATTTAATTAGTTATAATATTTGACAGAGACTTCAGCCTGTAACGGTGATAGTGGCAGCGCTTTCCAAGTCTTCATTCCAGACATGGTGCAGCGAAACGTTGACACACGCAATCCAGGGACATGGCTTGTTCGAGGCATAGTATCACTGACAGTTTCCCGGGAATACGCCGCTATATGTGACCCAGACCAGTATGTGGTGTTCACAGATGTTGCCAAGTATATCAGTTGGATTCAAAATTATATATTGGATTAAAAATAGACCTATAGGTACTAGTGCCGATTTTGATGACACTTTTATATACCGACTAGAATATATTTTTTCTGCTAATGCAATTTGGAAAAGTAAAAATAGCCTTTGAAAGTTTGAATCACACGACCGATATTTGAGAGGCAGCACTTACCTACCCACTGCTTTTATTGAAGTATACTTAAGGAGAACATACACAAACTAAGTCTTTTGATGGTTTTTTAGCTTAGCTTTAACTTTCAGTGCCAGTCTTGCCAGTCGTGTTAGATATTTACTCTTTTTTAACAATGTAGAAAAATAAAATAAATATCATATTATCAATCAATAACGTACTGCGATTTTGTATAAAGTATAAGTAGCCTCGGATTCAAATCGGACATAATATGACTAGAAATGTTAAAGATGTAGACTAAATAGCATGGATTTGGATCAGAGATTGGTGAGATTAGAGCGTAAGCAAAATCTGAATTCGGTCCGAGTTTTTTATATCCGTATTTTCACAGATTCGGATCGGATGAGTGCGTAATCGCTCTTAAAGTTGTGATTTTATATCTCTTTTTTGGCACATAAAACTTAAAGCTAGCGTTATCTAATTACTATACAAAACATGCCCGCGTGGAATTGTGCCAAGAATACTGGCTGCATTTCCACGCTAGACAGCCAGACTGATCCGTTGGCACATTAATATTAATCCGTTGACAAAAACCTTGTTAACAATATTAGAAGGGCTCAAAAGCCGGAGCCACCTATTCATTAACTTCCGACCCAAAAAGAGGGGTGTTATAAATTTGACGTGTGTATCTGTGTATTGTTGTTTGTGGCATCGTAGCTCCTAAACTAATTAACCAAATTTAATTTAGTTTTTTTTTTTGTTTGAAAGGTGGCTTGCTCGAGAGTGTTCTTAACTATAATCCAAGAAAATCGGTTCAGCCATTTGAAAGAGCTATCAGCTCTTTTCTAGTTACTTCCTACCTAGGTTTTTTACCTTCACTTATCGGGGGTGTTACAAATTTTTAATTTACACTTATTCTATAAGTATTTTAGTAAGACAGCATTGGTCGCTGTATAAAACTTGATCATGCTGGTAGAAGCGACGAGCGGACGGCAAATCGCATACCATGCGAGTCTTATCTTGCTGTGCACGTCTAACAGGTTTTTTAGATTGCCGAGGATGAGGAAAATACACTAAAAGATTAATTTTTTTATGTAAAAATTAATATTAAATATTTAATTTGCGTCATTTCAATACCTGTTGGTATTGAAATCAATAACCTGTGATACCCCTGTACTATTTAAGGCCGATTCATACCAAGCACGTACACGTGACACGTGCGTAGTGACGCGCGTGAATCCGTAGACATAACTGCACGCTTTATGTCTACGCGAACGTTAACGCCACGCAAGCGGTATACCATGTCTCATACAGTTCCATACATTACAAGTTACAACGCAATGGTACGCGCTACGTCTACGCTTACGCAACGCTTACGCAGCCTGTATGAACGAGCTGTTATTATGTATTCTGAGCCCGTGTTTATCTTTGGTTGTCTAAAGCAACACACAGTGTAGCTGAGTGTTTTGGTGAATGGAAACCACAAGTAAGTATCGAGAAATATTTATTTTATAATTTAATATTATATACTTCAACATAATTAAATATTTGACTTTATTTTTATTATTATTTACAGATTAAATATCAACAGTTTTGGCAATAATGATAATATTAGCTAGATAATATTAAGACACTTGTAAAAAAAAACACGTTGAAATTGATGAAAATAAATGCAATATTAAATAGTTTTGTACAAAATAAAATTGAAACTAATAGTAATGAAGCAATGGATGATAATACTGCTAGCGATTGCTATAGTAAAAGTCAGCATTCAGCAACAGTCAATTTTGATTAATCCAGCAGTCTCATATACGCCATGTATTGGCGACTATGATATTAATGTAAATTATGAACCTGGCTTGCCTCCAGAGGAAGAAAATAAATACATGCTTAGTATAAGCAAAGATTTTCCGTTGCATACGAATATAATAGTAACGTTCGACGCCGATGCAAGCATAACGCTGGTAAGCATAATATTTTTATGGCACTTATTTTTTTTTACGTGGCTACTCTTGTTTATGTTATTGATGTTGAAACTATCCCTTTAATTGTAGGATTTAATTTTCTGTACCCAAACGTTTGTGCTGCATGAGGTAGCATTGCATATGAAAAGTATCTTTTATAATATCGTAAATAGAATGATGCTCGCGTGGACTTAGGTCTACAAATCCCATGTGGAATCTAATTTTTCGGTATACAAGGCTCGCGACTTCATAGGCGTGGTTTTTATTTTTTTGGAATAATCCACTGGAGCTCTTTGTCAAAGTAATAAAGTAGCTTATCTCCTTCCGCGGTTTGCAACTTGCAAGCTATCTCTGTACCAACTTTCGCCAAAAACGAATGGGGCGTGAAAAGCGAGCAGACAGACAGACACCTGACTCACTTTCGCATTTATAACAGTAAAATAATATACTAGTATGATTTGGTTTTCAACACATATAAACATAGGTATTAATAGGTACCTTATTAAAGGTACCTAAAGTAGTCTAAGTACACCTAGGTAGGTGTACTTAGACTGTAATTGTTAGAGGTCTAACTGGTAAAGAAGTATATTGACAGTGTATTTCATAACGCACCAAACTGTGACGTAGTAGTTTATGTGGATATGTGTATCATCACATACCTACCTAAGTACAAAGAAAAAAGTTTCAGTGACCAAGCCAGTAAATGAATTTTACCTACGTCAATCATTAGACTAAAATATCTATGTAACAAAATGTGTCCACATAATATTTTGTTCCTTATAAATATTCATAGTATTCATCTTCATATTGGTTTATTTGCTGCATAAACTATTAGTTTTATTGTTGAAAGAAGGGTATAGCTTATCAATTTCGATTAGCAATTCGATTTCTATACAAATGTTTTTGATGTTACCTAACCAAAATATGTATTTATGACTATAAGTATCTATTTATGTAATAAATATGTATGTTTATGTAAGGTTATTTTAATATGTATTATATCTTATATAATATAACATAATATCTTTTAAGCTCATCTCATGAATACCGACTGTCTTTGTTGTACCTATTCTACTCCCTTTACAACCTCTCGCACTGCCAAGGATCACTAAAAGAGATCTCTTATAGAAATAAGTAAACAATTTTCTTCTGTCCACTTTTACTTTCTTTTTTCTTTTAATTATTACAACATTCTGGTACAAATAAAAAATTAAAACACAAAAATGTCATAAATTTTATTTTTTAAATTTTCGTTTCAGGAGGACAAAAGTTTTGCGAGAGTGTCTCTCAACTTTGTCAATTCATTCACAATACGATTTTTTAAACCACACAATGGAATTACATTTACTGTGAAGGGACTTACACCGTCCATAGTTCCTTATGTAACAAGCCTTGTGATTAATAATGAGGAATATTGCAATAAACCTTGGCCGGTAAGTTCTTCGTCCTAGAATGTTCCTGAATTTCAACCAGAGGTCGCTTACTGTATTGAAACTTCATTTATCAATTAAGCGCGTTGGGCAATTTTGGGATGAGTAAAAACTTCAAGGTCGCTTATTTTAATAGCTTTTAAATTTTTTTTCTTAACGCAAACTTAATAGTTTAACCTTAATAGGTTAAATTTCTAGGGTTCCGTTCTCAAAAAGACGGGGCTTAGTAATAGGGAGCCATTGGCACCCTTTGGATACGGATCCCTGAAAATAAAATATGGGCATATCTTTTTTCAGGGATATTTAGACTCGTACATACAAGGATTTCAAGATACAGCTGAAAGTCCAGATAGGAAACCAAAGGGTAACTGTGGTAGACGTCAAGTAACGCACACCGAGTTGATCGTCAATGGAGCCGCCACCAAGCCAGGAGACTGGCCCTGGCATGTAGCTTTGTATAAAATTGATCATGCCGATATAAAATACATCTGCGGAGGAACACTGGTCTCCAAGAATCATGTACTAACAGGTCTGTAATTAATAATAAATAAGAGCCCTTAACTATTAGTTGCTTTAACTGTGAAGGAAAATATCGTGAGGAAACCTACAAGTCTAAGAGTTTAAAAAAAAGAAAAGAATATTAGCCATGCTAATCATGAGCACTTTCCCCTCCAATTAAGCGTAAAGCTTGTGCCAGGAGTAGGTACGACAATTATTAGTGCACCCGTTTCACCGCCGACCTTTCAGAATTCAGTCCGCTCCTCAACCGTTGAGCTTTCGAGGCTCTTCACCATAATGTTCTCAAAGGTGTTCGAGATCTGCTAATTCGCACTTGGGCAACATGGTGGGCTGTGGCGAAAACTGAGAGGAGACCCGTTCTCAGTACTGACCCGGTGATGACATTGTGTTTCGATGCTCAAATTCTATCAATTTTGGTTAGATGTAAAATGTTATACTAAGCAAACAGTTTTTAACCCCCGACCCAAAAAGAGGGGTGTTAATTGTTATAAGTTTGACGTGTGTATCTGTGTATCTGTCTGTGGCATCGTAGCTCCTAAACTAATGAACCGATTTTAATTTAATTTTTTGTTTGAAAGGTGGCTTGATCGAGAGTGTTCTTAGCTACACATCAATGGCTATAATCCAAGAAAATCGGTTCGGCCGTTTGAAAGTTATCAGCTCTTTTCTAGTTACTGTAACCTTCACTTGTCGGGGGTGTTATAAATTTTTAATTTACGCTTGTAGTTATTTGCATCTATGCCTTTCCAATCATTGGTTAATTACTGAAAATCGTGGTTATAGTGAGATCCCAGCCTCGAGGTTTCTATTGTCCTCTATCGTAGAACTTGTATGAATTGGACTCCCTCAGCTATTCAGACCATCTTGTTTATGTAATTAGTTCAAGTTATTTGAATAAAAAACTGTTCTGTTCAATAGTTCACACAGATAGGTAATTTATCCACTGACCTTTGACAAGAACGCCAGCCTTGCTATTGTTGATCTGTGTTTGAAGCAACTGGAGTATAACCAATTTGGCGGAAACTATTTGACTCAAGGTGTCAATTCTGATTACCGGTATGCGCTCGGTGAGGCTGTGCATTAGTGGGGTGTTTGAATCGGCAAAAGAAATAACTGTCGTTTTGTATGGCGTATTTAGCGTACTTAGTTGTATATGTTCATATCTGGGTATTTATCGCTTGAAATTAATAAGCAATCGTTTTATTTACAGCTGCACATTGTGTTACACTAAGAAGTGTACCTGTATTGCCAGAGACTATCAGTGTTGTACTCGGGAAATACAATTTGATTGGGGGAGATACCGAATCCCAAGAAAGAGAAGTAAGTTACTTTGAAAAACTAAACGTGGTAGCATAAATTGATGTGGACTGATGCATTGATGGATTTTTACTTATTCGAACACAAAATGAATATCCAGACCAATTTTGACAATTTTCTAATAACAGTGAACAGTTATTATTAATGATCAATGCATCAAACAAGCGAAAAATCTATAAAATTATTCCATAAATGTTTCAGGTGTACAGTTTGAATATCCATAAGGATTTTAATCACAAGCGTTTAGATAATGACATCGCTCTACTAAAATTGAAATCTGAAGCAGTTTATAATGATTACATACAACCAGCTTGCATATGGTACCCGAAAGCTGTTGACAGACTGTCAAGTTCATCCGATATTTACGGAACAGTGAGTATTATAATAACTACCTAGTTAGAAGATATTTTCAGTAGTGTAGAAAAAACAAAACCACGGGCTTTATTGACGCTAGTTATACCTAAAAAATTAATTGTGTATTGCAATTAATTTTTAAGAATTTTCAAATTAACTTCAGAAGTTCTGAAATTTTTGTTTACTCTGACAAATATGTTCAAGAGTGTGTTTAATCATGTAAAAAGTTATAAAACTTTTATGGCACAATACGCACATAATATTTTTAGTTATATTAAATAACACTTGTCCACACTATTAAAAAATTGATAGCCCGCTACTTTTTTTTAAAGGATTACCCCGTTTCTTTGCAGTTAAGGGCTTTACTTGTATTTCAGCGAATAAAATTAAAAAATGTTAAAAGACCATGAAAGTTGTAAAAAATATATATTTTTAATAAATATATCTATTAAAAATATAGTTTTGTAGCATGTTACATGGTTATGCTATTAAAATATCATACTTAGCATTGTACAAAAACATTGACTAACCTGGTTAGTTCTGGTTAAAAAGCTTCAATTTTTAAATAAAATCTGTTTCATCTAGTCAAAAATTATAATTTTTCAGATTGTGGGATGGGGATTTGAGAACACAGATGCTCTAGCACCGCAGCTTCGCCAAGCCAAAATGCCCATAGTATCAGAGAGTACTTGTATAAAAAGTAACCCTCTCTTCTACGCCAAACTTCTCACAGACAACAAAAAATTCTGTGCCGGATATCGCAATGGTAATTTTAAATTCAATTATTATTTATCGCTATCTGATGCCCGCGACTTCGTTCCCGTGGATATAGGTTTTTGAAAATTCCGTGGGAACTCATTGATTTTCCGGGATAAAAAGTAGCATAACACATACCTATGCTACTTTTTATCCCGGAAAATCAACGAGAAAATCAATCAGTGAAACAAACACCATCAGGTGTAGGTATTTCATTCAATTTACTAATGGGATCGATGAATTTCAACTCCTTGTTTTAGTCGTGCAGTCTTTTTTGTATGAACCCTCATCTTCACTTTTTATTTTTACGGTAATTTTTTTTTTCTTTCGTCTGGCTTTACACTGATTAGCCAATGTCAAGTTTGTAGTTATTTACAAGTTAGGAAAACTATATGTATAAGTATGGACTTCGTCTGTGCCGACACCCGCCGACATACACGCGGCGCCCCTTTTGAGCGCTTCCCAGTCAGTTCCACCACCAATAAACACCAGCAGAACACAAAAACCGGCCACTTCTAACAAAAAAACACTCCAAAAAGTCACAACACGCGCGCCAGCAAACGCCACCACAGACGAAGTCCCACGGTCATTTTGGATGTCACGAATAATGTGAATAATTTTGCAGGTACCTCAGCATGTAATGGCGACAGTGGAAGCGCATTCCAAGTGTTCCTTCCAGATAATGAAAGAGATGAGAGTCCAGATGCCGTCGGTGCTTGGTACATACGAGGAATCGTATCCGTCACATTGTCCAGAGTTGACGTAGCCATATGCAATCCAGATGAGTATGTAGTTTTCACTGACGTTGAAAAGTACAAAACCTGGATCGATAATAATATTAGCAATATGTGATACTTGACTATGTTTTTTAGGTTTATAGAAATTATATTTTGTATTTAATATACTTTTTCTATTAAATATTTTATTATTTTTAGTTTTAATTTTATTGCCAAAAACTCCATGCTGCCCACGACACATCTATGTGAACATAGGTTTTTTGTAAATCCCACAATTTTTAATTTTTGGGCATAAAAAGTAGGTTATGTGTTAATTCAGGGTAAGCTATCTCCGTTCCAAATTTCAGCCCAATCAGCCCCCAGATTGTATAAGAAAAACGTATTCATGGTTATCGTTATTTTCAAGAAATTCTACCCTTTGATTGGCTGTGAAAAAAGGTAAACAGCAAATGAACCAATCAAAGGGCAGAATTTCTTGACGTTTTAAGGGGCAAGCGACGGGTCTGCCCGCGAAATTTAAATTTTACTTGGTTTTTCGCATATATAAACCTGTGAGAATGATACTGCCATTGCCGCAATTAAAGTGCCATAAGCCTACGTTGTCGTATTAGTTTACAAATTGCGAAAAACCAAGTAAAATTTGAATTTCGCGGGCAGACCCGTCGCTTGCCCCTTAACGATAACCATGAACACGTTTTTCTTACACAGTCGGGGGGCAGTTCAGTTATTGTGGCATGAAGGGGTAACGAATATCCAAACTTTCGCATTTAAATAATATATGTAAGATTAGAATTAAAATAGAAAATAATAGTTATTTCGACAAGATTTTTAAGTAGCTTCAATTTAACTCAGCATTACGGATGGACAGACGGACGGGCGGACGGACGGACGGCCGGACAACAAAGTGATTCTATAAGGGTTCCGTTTTTTGAAATATTAAACTTTTTGTTGGTATTAAAATGATGGAAGGCGTTGTAGGAGACGTGTTTAATTGGTGAAGGCTTATGATCGACTCTTCTTATGGACTAATATTAATTATAATGAAATCTTACATGCTATTGTTTTAATAATATTTCTTAATCTAACCTAAATAATTTTGTATCGCCTTTTGTTCAAATTCAACGCGCAAGCAACCTACATATTACATTTTCCTTTTAAGGTAAGGAACCCTAAAAATAGCTGTGATCACTCGCATACCTAATATATAAAGCCGTAGTCAAAACTAATTTTAAATAATATACCTACACAAAATATTGAAACTTAGATGATACTTTTTGGTAGGCAGACCAGACTTTCCTGTAGATAATATTTGGCATAATTCAATGAACTTGTATACCTATATCCTCTTTAAAGCCTTAAGTATTTTATATTCTGAAACCGGTCTTTCTTGTTCACAGTCTAGTTATTTGTGTCGTAGTAAATAAAATATGGCATTTTGTATTAAGTCTTGATTTTATTATTGTTTCTAATTTAAATACTATTACATTTTGTTATTACTAGTGACCCACCTGGTTTTGCACGGGCGGAACTTTTTCAACTAAGGATTTTCTAAAATGCGTGTAGATGCAGAAAAATATTATGAAGAGAAATGAAAAATTTCAAGATTCCACTCCACTGGTTTAGACTGTGCGCCAATCAGCCAGTCATTTTCGTTTATATACTATTTTTAATTTTATTGGAATTGTACCAGAAAGTTGTAACAATAAAAATAAAAAGAAATAAAAAGTGGTCAAGGAAGCACTTATGATAGATCATAATATAAAAGGTCTCTACCTTTCACATAATAGAAATATATAATACAAATCACATATATATATTAAGAGACCTCTACCTTTATTATATTATTTAATGTTTATAGAATGGAAATGCTTAAAAAAGATTTTTCTGGTGCAGTTCAATTATTTATTTTTCTACAGTTTTACAACAACATACGACCTTTGATCTAGCTCAATAGCTGTATACATACTACCGAACCACAATACTAACAAATTTAATCAAATGTAAAACTAATACCAGTTAGTATTCCGAGTACGTTATTGGCACATTATTTTGCCATTAAATATCATAAAATCATATTTGTGCCATTTGCAATATTACGATATTAGTGAGTTTCATTTTTCACAGTTTAAGTAGGCGTATAGATTCATGTTAGTGCAGTTAGTGTTATTGTGGAAATAAGTATTATGGATCGATTTCGACGAAATCAAAGTCAATAGGATACCTACTTTATTGTACACCAAGAAACAAAAGCAATTAAAGAAGAAAGAAGAAAAGAGAATTTCAAAAACGAGAATTGCTAACAATATCATACTATTATTATAATCGTACTAATGTTAGGCAATTGGCAGGGCACACATTCGCAAAACCGATAGACGTTGGGGTCCCAAGGTGCTGAAATGGTGACCTCGCACAGGAAAACGCAACGTTGGAAGACCCTCCACTAGGTTAACGGACTATCAGGCCAGTAGTAGGGAGCCGCTGGATTCAGGCAGCGCAATACCGTGGCGTGTGGAAGTCCCTACAAGAGACCTATGTCCAGCAGTGTACGTCGATCGGTTGTTGATGATGATGATGATGAATATTATGAAGGGAAAAGTTTGTATGTGTGTGTTTGTGGGTGCCTGTGTATAGTGTTACTCTTTGAAGAAAAAACTACTGGACGGATTTGCTTGTGGAATGGAGATAGATTGTAATGGGCTACTTTTATCCCAGAAAATAGAAGAGTTCCTAGGGGATTTTTAAAAAACCTTTATCCACGACAACGAAGTCGCGGGCATCAGCGAGTATAAAAATACCAGTAAAAGTAACAGTATTGAACTATGTTACTCAAGTTAGACTTGTAGAAGAATATGAGTCTGGTTTTTTTTTGTTCCAATAAATACGTGTAGAACTAAATATGTAAATATACCTATCGTTTCACAGCCGTTAAGTTTGTTTACATAATTATACATAGTTCAGTTAAACATAGAGATAATATCCAGGAGGTTATCACAAAAGTTCTATCCATTTTCTGGTGTGTTTTCATATATTTTATTTAAGCGTAACAGAATACTTACGAGTTTATGTTCATATTTAAAAATTAAAGTAAGCGTAAGTACGAGTACTTAGAGCATAGTGTGTTTGTGGACATGCTTGGTACAGTCAGAAAGCAATGAAGCAATTAATAATAATCCTTTTGGCGATTACTATAGTAAAAGTGACCAGTCAGAAAGACTGGATAGTTTTAATAAATCCCGTAGTCGGATTTCCTGCCTGTAATGATAGCAATAGTGACATTTTCATTGACTATGAACCTGGTCTTCCTCCAGAAGAAGAAAATAAATACAACCTTAGTATAAGCAAACAGTTTCCATTACATACTAGTATAATAGTAAAATTCGACTCTGATGCAAGCATTACTTTGGTAAGCATATTATTTTTCTAGCAAAATTTAAACTGATCATCAAAACCTATAGAGCACATCCAAGATATCGCGCAAGAGAAAAAATAAATAGATACGTAAGTCCCTATCTGTATTATATTCTGCTGAGAGCAAAAATTTCATTAATCACAATAGTTTAATAATAACGTTGTATGAGTTTTCTGGAGTAAAGTAATACTAAATTTATAATAATTTCTAATCTGTAATCATAGAAACATGTCATGAAACCCTTTTACACCCGTATTTACAAACGTTACTATGAGGTCTCACAGTGCGCTCGAACGCACAGTGCAGGTTCCACCAATCAGATGACTGATCACGTCAATTTACAATGATCTGATTAGTGGAACCTACACTCTACGTTAGAGCGCACTGTGAGACCTCATAGTAATGATTGTGAATACGGCCGTTAGAGTACGAGTCCAACGCTTTTCTTCCTTGCCTAATACCTGTATTATGCTACTGAGTGATTATTAACTTGTTTAGATCACAACATCCTTTGCTTTAGGTTATTTAAACATTTAAACATTTAAATGGGAATGACATTACTGTTGGTAAAGGGGGACACACTGACTGTTATAATATTATGCCATCAAACGATAAGTGCGTAGAAAATTATCTAATTTTTTCCAAGTCTTCATAATGTCTTATAGGTATAATGTGGAATCAAGTATGGACAAAAATAATACATTTTGCATATTCATCTTATAATCACAGCAAAACATTTATGTCATTGACAACCAATTTAATGGAAATCTACAACCGGTATTTCATTTTGTGTTTTTATTGTCGTCTTACAAGTTTTGCTTGATCAAGATCTCGCTATACTTACTTAGATTGTAAAGTAACATGTAAATGCACTGTAGAAGTGCAATCTGTTTGCTAAATTATAGCCCAGAAATATGAGCTGATCACTAAGCTACATACTTGAGATGACTTTACATAGTAAAATTTATTCCATTTTTAAAGAAGATTCTTGAGGTTTTTGTTTGGAAGAAGACAAAGAAAGATTCTTCTACACATTATATCGGCTAAATGTATGTCAACCGCTTATTGATTACATCAATAATTTATCCCATGTAATTAAAATTATATCAAAATGCAAATAAGGACTATTATATCCCAAAAAAGTAGGCCCTGAAATCATAAACAATATTTAGGTTAACACTCACTTAGTCAATACAAAAGAAGGCTTTTTCCATTTCTGTTCACTTTTGCAGCAACACAGTGTATTTTTTCCTTTAGTTCTTGTTCAGAGGTCGTGCAGGTTATTCAATCCGTACCTACCTAGTACTTATTTGTTTTTAAGTTTCGATTTATTAATATCCACTGGATCTGCTTTAGTGCCATCATTTACTTACCTACTTTTTTAGTTTTGTTTGCAAAGTTTTTAAAAGTTTTAATTTAAGTGAAGTGTGTTGAGAATTAGTAATCAATGGGAATCTTCGTTAAACAATAATTGCAAAAATAAATCTTTAAAAAAAATCAAAATATAAATAGTCGAAGAATTTGGTGATCTTAGTTTAAAAAGCAGATAAGTTGTTTCCAAAATAAGTTACCGTTAGCAATACCAACTTAGCAATTTAAATAAAATTTATTGCTTGATTAACATTAATTTCACATAAACATAAAATATAAAATACTAATAAAGTTTAGGCGAATTGAAAAAATACAGAGACTTTTGAAATAAATGAATAGAAATTATAATCAGACGGTCGGTTTTGATTTTAAAAAAAGATTCTCGTGTTTTATTTTAATTTTCACGAAGAGAAATTTATGTAGTGAACAAAACATTGAAACTAACTTTTAGATAAGTTTTACGGTGTTTTACAGAAGAATTTGCTGACATATCTAATTTAATTTATTAACGTTGTTTAGAAGAAATAAAATATGTGTTACTAGTAGAGTATACTAACGAAAATGAAGCAAGTGTTTTTATTAGCATTTTTTATAGTAAAAGTGTTTAGTGATAATGATAGCGGATGGCGTTTAGTTGGAGTTCCTCTACTTGCGGCTTATCCTTGCAAGGACTCAAAGGATATAACACTTTCTTACGAACCTGGTTTACCTCCGGAGGAGGAAAATAAATACGGGGTGTTTATAAGGAAGCAGTTCCCTATACATACTAAAATAACATTGAAATTTGACACCGATGCACATATTGCGCTGGTAAAAAACTTTATATGTGTATACCTACGTTATTATAAGCTCTATGTTTATGTGAGAGCTAAAGTGTAGTACAATTACATTTTGGGGTAACATTCATAAATGTGTGTTTAGGACTTGTGTCATTTTATGTCGGTAGTGGTAGTCTTAACCGTGACACACTTACGGCTGTGCTTACGGCCAAAATCAATGCTCAATCTATCTTTAACTTGTCGATAAGTAACTTAGCAACGCTTTTATTTGTCAAGAAGACTTTTGACGAATAACGACATTGCTAAGTAACTTATCGACAGATTACAGATAGATTGATTATTATTAATTTCGGCCGTTAGATCACTCTGACTGCGATCAGTATTCAGTTCGAGATAGATGATCTATTTCACACTGCAGTGATTCGAATATTCACGTACCTACACTTTAAATTCAGCTAAACTACCTACCTATTCTATTCTCAATATTAATTTTAGTATAGTTGTAATAATATGTAGTTAATTTTACTTGAACTTGAGCGTAAAATTAGTACCTATTGCAAAAATCACCTTATCCGAAATCAATACGTTTTTGTTCTAGCAAGATCGAAGCTATGCAAGAGTTAATGTCAACCCAGATAACTCATTTTATATTCGGTTTTTTAAAGCACACGATGGTATTGCATTTACTGTAAGGGGCCTTATATTAGGAATTGTTCCTTATTTAACAAGCGTCGTAATTAATTCAAAGGAATATTGCAGCAGGCCGGAAGTGGTAAGTGCAATTTATATTTTAACTAGCTGATGTCCGTTACATCATCTGCGTGGGTTTAAAATCCAGTGGGAACTTTTCGATAATCCAGGATAAAAATGACACTCTCCAGGTCTCCAACTATATACATGCAAAAATCACATCGTTCCGTTGCTCCGTTGCGACGTGATTGAAGGACATTCCAACAAAACAACAAATTAACAAACACACACACACTTTCGCATTTATGATATTATGAGTAGTGATATGGGTAGTAACTATACATTTGGAAAAAATCTGAAAAAGCTTAAATTGTATATTTGCTAGCTGTATAGAACAATAAGATTAATAAAATGTAAATCATTAATTGAGACATTAAATTTCAGGGAGTTCTTGACTCATACATACTAGGATTTAAAGATACGGCAGAGAGTCTAGATAGAAAGCCAAAAAATCATTGTGGTAGACGACAAGTAACACACACAGAGTTGATTGTCAATGGAGCCACAACAAAACCAGGAGATTGGCCTTGGCATGTCGCGCTATACAGAATTGATCATTCAATTATTAAATACATCTGTGGTGGAACGCTTATTTCTAAATACCATGTGTTAACAGGTCTGTATTAATAACATCTAAGAAAGTTAATAAGAGATTTATTACTTGTATGTTGAATTTTTTTACTTTCAAAGGTGTATCATCATAAAATGTCTTAAACCAGAAATGTCATCGTATGAGAGTATAATATTGTTAGATGACATTTAAAGTATAATTTGATCTACACTAAGTTCAAATCCTTATTTTACCTCCTTAGGGGTTGAATTTTCAAAAAATTGATTTTAGCGGATGTCTACGCCATAATTATAGCTATCTGCATAGCAAAGTTTAGCCCATCTCGTCTAGTAGTTTGAGCTGTGCGTTGATAAATCAGTCAGTCACCTTTCATTACTTTTTGTCTGCAATTAGGTATGTTTAACTCTATTTTTTTAAATAAAGACCCACCTGATGATAAGAGATCACTGCCACCCATGTACATTTGCAGCACCAGAGGAACCGCCAATGCGTTGCCGGTCTTTCAGTAATTCATATTATCATCATTGTCATAGAACTCTTTCTAATAACCAATACCAGATCCAGAAGATAAAATTCGCTATCCTGAAGGGCGGTTTAGATAGTAAGGCTAAGTACAAATTTATACCATTATTTCCAAATAAGAAAGTATATTTTTACAGCTGCACATTGTACTACAATAAGAGGCATCTCAGTGCTGCCAGAATCTGTCAGTGTTATTCTTGGGAAATTCAATTTAATTGGAGGAGACACTGAATCCCAAGAAAGAGAAGTAAGTTAAGCTCACTAAAAGTACATATTTAAGAATTTACTACCAGCTGTTTCGAGCACTAGCTCGAACAATCTTAGCTAACAAGCAGTAAGGAAAAACCCCTTTAAATTTAGTGAATGAGGAATATTAACTTATACAGAATATGAACCCAAATAATTTATGAATATTTTTAGGTATACAGTATAATTGTTCACGATCAGTTTGATCACAGACGTTTAGAGAATGATATAGCTTTAGTTGAACTGAAAACTGAAGCAGTATTTAACGATTACATACAACCAGCGTGCTTATGGTATCCGAAAGCTGTTGACAGTCTGCCGGGAACAGAAATATTTGGAACGGTTAGTGAATCGTTAGTCATTAGAATTACAGTTACAATAACTCATAATTTAAAAAACCCCCGACGCCAAAACCTGTGTAAGAAAACTAGAAAAGAGCTGATAACTTTTAAACGCCTGAACCAAAAAAACCAAATTAAAATCTGTTCAATCGTTTAGGAGCTACGATGCCACAGACAGATACACAGATACACACGTCAAACTTATAACACCCCTCTTTTTGGGTCGGGGGTTAAAAACAACAAGTTTTATTAATAGGTTCTGTAATAATTTCTGTTACAATTCAGTCTGACTATTAGTGTTTCTTTATTTTCAGATTGTAGGATGGGGATTCGAAAACACAGACAACTTAGCACCTCAGCTTCGAAAAGCCAAAATGCCCATAGTATCAGAGAGCACATGTATAAAAAGAAATCCTCTTTTCTACTCAAAGCTTCTCAAAAATAATAACAAATTCTGTGCCGGCTATAGGAATGGTAATGTTCATTTATTTATAGACGCTTGATTATAAGTTAAGTTGCAAAAGTCAGTCATTCAGATTGTAATTTAGTTACAGCATAGTAATAATTGAGGAGCTGACGAACAAAACAATGTAACTGCATGAAATAAAATTTTACAGGACGAGCAAAGAAACTGAAAGAAAGCTGTTCCAACGTTGATATAATTGTTTAATATTTGAAGAGTTCTTGTAATATATTGTTTTTTCAAAAAAATCCTGTGATCAATTTTCCAGGAACATCAGCATGCAACGGCGACAGTGGAAGCGCGTTCCAAGTATTCCTTCCAGATAACGCAAAGGACGACAATCCTGACGCTGTCGGTGCTTGGTATGTACGAGGAATCGTGTCTGTCACGTTGTCAAGAGTTGATGCAGCCATATGCAATCCAGAAGAATACGTAGTTTTCACAGACGTTGAAAAATATAACACTTGGATCGAGAACCATATTAAAAATAAATGATACTGACTACTTTATAACATTAGGTTTTTACAATTTACATATTTTCTTGTATAACTCCATATGCGACAAATATAGATAAGCATTGTAAAAAAACACATTTGCGGTTAATAATAAATATTTTTTAAAATATTTTTTGAAGCAGTAGAAATTATAAAGATTTTTTTATTTAAAAACACTCAATAGGTACGAGATAATAATTGTTCTGTCTTATTTTAAATACAAAAAACTGCAGATTAGTATAAGCAGGAATAAGTATAAATTAATAAAAATTAATAACACCCCTGACAAGTGAAGGTTACAGTAACTAGAAAAGAGCTGATAACTTTTAAACAGTTGAACCCATTTTCTTGGATTATAGCTAAGAACACTCTCGATCAAGCCATGTTTCAAACAAATAAAACTAAATTAAAATCGGTTCATTAGTTTAGCTCCTAAACTAATGAACCATGCCACAGACAGATACACAGATACACACGTCAAACTTATAACACCCCTTTTTTGGGTCGGGGGTTAAAAATTACAATATTATTAATTTATGCAAAGACCTAAGTTAGAAATAAAACTTAGGGTACCTAATTATATATACATTTACTATACAAGCTTTTAAGACAGTCCTTTAAATAAAAATAAATATTTGCTTATAATTTTCCTTCAAAGGACGACGACCTTTACAAATATAAATTAGTAAGTCTATCAAAACAACATAGTATACTCGTAGCTATATACTTGTACCTAAATAACTAATGACGGTTTTATTACCTCTAGATATAATCTCGGAGTAGTTCATAATTTAGTTCTTATCGAGATATTAAGGCTCGAACAGGTTTTAAAAGAACGATTAGTATTCTTTTATTGGTTAGTAACATCCATTAAATAAAAGAGACATCCTTCGTTGGTATGGGATAAGCAATTATAAATGCTATATATATGGTTTCTGATCTCCATATTTTTTATATAAGTTAAAATCTGTGGTCAAACAGGATCGAGCTACTTTAGGCAGATCACGTACAAATCGCTTAGATGGCATTGGGTTTTAAAAGGAACAAGATTTGGTGTATGTGTCCAGCAAAATTTTAAAGTGATTATTTTATCCAAAAATATAATTAAGCGTTAATAAATGTGAATATTGGAATTAGTTTTGGAAGTAAAACAAGGATATTATTTAAAATTTAAAAAATAAGCATAATGAAGAAAGTGATATTAACTTTACTGTTCCTATGTTACATAGAGGTTAAATGTGTAGAAGAGTCTAAAATTGTTGTTCCCATATATGATACTGAGCCCTGTGATGATTCCGATGATATCAAGATTTCCTACGACTCTGATGTAGAAGAAGGAAACCAATATCTTCTAACAGTAAATAAAACAGTAACAAAGAACATGAAAATGATTCTTACTTTTGATTCTGACTGCATTGTTACTTTGGTGAGTAAATATAATGAATATATTCCATCACATTAGTTAATCTTATTGCAAATGCATGATTGCTCAGTGAAAATGTTAGTGTTTATCGTGAGATAGCAAAGTAGCGTTAATTTATTATATTTATTTAAAACTTTGATTATGTTTTTAAATTAATTTAAAATTATGTGATAGTACATAGCTTTTATAATATATTGCCAAGTGTTATTTAGATGTTATCATTCGAGTAAGTTAAACAAACTCTTTGGCAATAAATTTAGTAAAATTCTGAATAATATTTTGCAGAAGGATAAAAGCTTTGCAAGGATTTTTCCGAGGAAAAAAAATACTTTTGATGTAAGGGTTTTCAAATTGAATAATGGAATTGAATTCATTGTAAAAGGACAAGTACCGAGAACTGTACCACAATTAAAAAGTGTGGTTATGAACACAAAAGAATTTTGCAAACAGCCAAAACCGGTAAGTTGCTTTATTCGATATTTAAAAAAAATACATAATAATTAAAATTACGTATCAAACATGTTTGTCTTTAAGGTTCTCCTTAATTTTTGTGTGTTTATTAATTTAAGTTGTGTGAATATTGTCAAAAATGTGTATTAATTACAGAGATACCTTGATGGTACTTCTTGGGATAACAAAGATTATTCTGGAAGCGTGATTAAGGAGTCTAAAACGACCTGTGGAAGGCGAAAAGTACCAAAGACTAAGTCCTCATACAATGCTGCCTCTACAAAGCCAGGCGACTGGCCGTGGCATGCGGCGGTATATAAGCACGATAACACAGAAATTAAGTACACCTGCGGTGGAACCCTGATTTCAAATAAATTTGTATTAACTGGTAAGCTCATTTTTTTTTAATAATAATAATAATAATAATAGTAAAAAAAATAATAGTTTTTATTGTCAGGCATAAGAAAAACCCATATACAAATAAAAATTACAACGGAATATACGTTACATTAAAATTATTCACTTACATTAGATTAACTTAAGACTAACTGAAATGGTTAAAAAACTCATTTCAGATGTCACAGGTCACAGGTATTATTTTCTGTTCTTATCCTGGTGTACAGACAACCAATAATTAAAAATAGGGCTTTAAGCAGATCCTAAATGAATTACATTCAAAACTAGAGGATGCCCTGGTTTCACCCGCGTGGAGTTTGGTTTTTTTGAATCCCGTAGGAATTCTTCAATTTTCCGGGATAAAAAGTAGCCTATGTCCTACCCCGCGATGTATCCCAAGTCTGTACCAAATTTCATTAAAATCGGTTCAGTGGTTGGGCCGTGAAACGTAGCAGACAGACAGACAGACAGACAGACAGACACACTTTCGCATTTATAACATTAATTATGGAAATTATGGATTATGGATTAATGCACCTACTTATTTAATATTTCTTTTTTTGTACAGCTGCTCAATGCACGTCTTCGGAAGGTACATCACTTGTACCTGAAACTCTGAGCGTGTTCCTTGGAAAATTTAATTTAATAGGAGGAGATGAAGGATCACAACAAAGAGTGGTGAGTTTGATATCATTACGAAAATTATGTGTATTTATTTAAAGGATCTGTAATTTTTTTTTTTAGATAGAATATTGCTTTTTTACAATAAAATCAACTTAACTTTTACAGGTGAAACAAATAATTATGCACGAAAACTTCCGATACCAGAATTTAGAAAACGATATATCATTACTTAAACTGAAGACTGATGTAGTTTTTAGTGACTATGTACAACCTGCGTGCTTATGGTACAACAAAGCACTTAATATTCAGTCGAGAGGTGAACTTTTTGGAACAGTAAGTTTATTTTACTTTTAGTGCCTCCTTTGTAATATTATTATTGAGCGTGTCTTACGTTCCTTTTGTCTCGCAAGAAAGTTACGTATAAAGCTAACCTTGCTTACGTTAGAAAGATTCTGATTTAAAAAAAAAAAGAATATTAGCCATTTTTAATCATGACTAACATTCCCCTTTCTCCTCCAACTAAGTTTTAAGCTTGTGCTAGGAGTGGGTACGACAATAGTGCAACGGGTGGGGTTTGAACCGCTAACCTATCGGATTTCAGTCCGTTCCTATAACCATTGAGCTATTGAGGCTTATATTATTGAGGATTTAGATTTTAGATGCATTATAACTCTCTTTGCAATCTTATGTCCTAGGAAGGACATACGATTGCAAGAGAGAGTAACAACAGGTTGTTAGAGAATGAAAAAAAAATAAATTAAATTGAATTTTTATTTTTTCAGGTAGTAGGATGGGGTTTCGACACTACTGACTCTTGGTCACCGCACCTTCAACAAATTCAGATACCCATGGTACCTGAAGGCAAATGTTTGCAGAGTAACCCTCTCGTGTACTCCACTTATCTTAACAGTAATAAGTTTTGCGCTGGTTATGGAGTGAGGGATGAAAAGACACGCGGCTTTCCGGGACAAGGTATGTACAGTCAATGGCCGTAAGTCGTTTAGCACCTTAATGATTATATTCGCGTGGCACGGTTATGCACATGCGTTAGGTGTGGGTGGCGTGTTTGAAGGAACAGGTCATAAGTGCGAAGCTTTTGATGCATTCATTCATGCTACTCGAATTCTGAGGCCGACCGTACGGTAGTTGCCTCAAGTGATAACTTACGAGTAGATATATATATAACTTCTTTAGCTATAGATATTAGCTTAAAACGCACATAACAGTTAACACCAACAAGTTAGAGGTGCGTGCCCAGGATTGAACCCCCAAATAGAAGGCGGATCACCATTTTTGCGTTAATTGACTATTTATATTACAGAAACACCAAACTGCAATGGCGACAGTGGCAGTGCCTTCCAAATCTTCATTCCGGATAATGCAAGAGATAAAACTACTGACGCTTCTGGTGCATGGTACGTCAGGGGAATAGTTTCTTTAACTGTTTCTCGGCCTGACTCACCATCGTGTGACCCACAACAGTACGTCGTGTTCACTGATGTGGCGAAGTATGGAGACTGGATAGATTCCCATCTGAAATATTAAGATTAAATTACTAGTATTAGAACCAAGAGCAATCTCTTCTACCATTATTATCGTCTAAGCAAACTGCATTTTAATTTCAAGATAGTTTACCTATGTAATCGAGATCAGTAATATCAATGTTAGATCATATTTTTAAGTATATCTAATTGTAATTTTTACAAAGATGTGTGTGCATTTATATTAAAATAAATTATTTGAATCTGATTAATTTTGTATTTTTTCTACTTTTTTACCTAACATGGAGTTTGTTGCTTTTCTATGTACAAAAAATCTTAGTGTATTGTCAGCCTGTCATGTCTCGTAGAAGATAAGGTGGATCTGACTTATGATTCAAAAAAATTATTAACTTTTCTGCTTTTTCTGCAAGTATATAGGTAGGTATGTAGCTATGATAGTCATAGTTTTGCAGTGAAAAAGTGTCATCAGGAAAACTTGAAAAGAGTGCGTGATAATTACTGGTTTTTTACGTCTACGGGTTTTCCCAATTGAACATATTTTGATAACATTATACACACGTCACAAAAGTCTTGAACTCGAAGATAGCCTTGTTTACTGGTAGGTCCATCAAATTTTTATCGGCTCTTATTGTCCTGTGTGTGTATGTATGTATGTTTTTTTATTTCGTACGATTTGTTATCGAACCTTGTACCTAACTAGCAACCTTGTGGAAACTCCATAGGTAGCATTTGGATCACAGGTCTTGCATCGTATCTTGCTAAGTTATAGATACGATTCCTTTTACATAGGTAAACATTTATATAATCAAAGCCAGTGAAAATTGGGTTTAGATTATATTGCACAAATATTAGAAATTCTCAGCCTCGTATAACAAAAAAATATGATGTTGTAATAATATGATAAGTATATAAAGATAAATATAACAATATCTTACTACGTCACATAAGTAACATCAACAACAAGAAAACAATAACACCCTAATAATCACAATAGTTCCACCTTTGAAATTCTTAGCTCTGAGAACAAAAAATGAGCCACAAAACTATCCGTGAATTTTTTTTCTCATTTAATTTTTTTTCTATTGCTTTAAAAAGTTTTACAAAAATATGTGTCCAAGATTAACACAATATCAATAAATAAAAATTATTTTTGTTTTCTTTTATAAAATTACTAATTTTTTAACAATATTTATGATCTTAAATGGCACGACTGCTCGTTATAAACATTCTTCGTAGGTCAATTACATCTTGATTATAATAATTAAGCAATAAATGAAAAAAAATCTAACACTACAAGAAACGATTTGTTTGCTCTAATAAATCAGCGATATAATGAGAAGATATAGGTAATGAGAAGTTAGTTTAGCTCCCGCCGCAGCGCTACCACACAAACGTAGTAGTTTGGTCTTCATTCGAATAATAATTTGACTAACAAAACTCAATGAAATGCAGACACGTTCTAGAAATAAATAGTATCTGTGTCTATAGTTTTCCTCATTTCTGCAAAAAATAGTTTTAAAGTAAAATAAAAATCTTTGTACCTTTTCAGTTACTAAAGGTACTTTAATATTAATATCTTCGTTTACATAATTTCTATTGTATATAATTACCTAAATAGCTATGCAATATAGATATATTGTAGTCAAGCAGGCGTAAGGCTCTATGCTGGTTACAATTTTGGATGGATTGTTTATGCTTTTTTTTTTTAATTTAAGCATCTTTATTTCTCACGTTCGCAGTTTTAAAACTTGTATTCGTTTATCTTACAGATCAGCTATGTCTTTTTGTCGATAACTGGTTTTTGGATTGATTATAATATTTGTATCTGGTGGTAAGGACCTTGAGGTCAAATAAAACACGGTAACAATAATAATAATTTGATTAGATTTATGTCTAGTTTTAAGAGTTTGGTGCAAATTCATAAAAATACTTATATTAAAAAAACTTGTTTGTCTTGATTGATTATTTCATGTTTTGTGTGCAATAAAGTTTGCTATTATCTACCTAAGTATCTTGTTCTGACTGACTGACTGATCTACAGCCAAAACCATGAGCCTAAACTTGAAATTTTGACGGTAGATTCCTTTTACAAGGAACCCGTATTTTTTTACGATTAGTCCAAATCTGGAAAGATATAGAAGTTGCTATTGCAGAAGCTTCCACTGGAACTATTTCAAGTTCTTATAAAGCTGCTAACTATAGAATAAAGGATATATAGATTAAATAAAACATCCATTTTAATGTAGTAAAGGCATATAATATGTTTTTTAATAATATTATAATTAGACAACAGTTGAGTTTCTATAATTTGAGACTTTTATAATAACACCATTGAATTTAGCTCATATTATTTAATATCCAGTCTCTGTATACGGCCACATCAGTAAAAATTGTGTATGCACTAGGATCACAGATGGACGCGTCAGATCTTGCTAAGCTCACTGACACAATCCCCTTCACATACCACGCGCCATCGATATAATCTTCTAGATAATAACTACGATCTAAATCATCTTGCACAAATACCATGAAGCCTCCGCCACTATCGCCATTACACGCTGCTGTTCCTACAGGATAAAAGAAACGATACAAGTGTAAATTAAAAATTTATAACACCCCCGACAAGTGAAGGTTACAGTAACTAGAAAAGAGATGATAACTTTCAAACAGCTGAATCAATTTTCTTGGATTATAGCAAACTAAAAAAACTAAATTAAAATAGGTCCATTAGTTTAAGAGCTACGATGCCACAGACAGACACGTCAAACTTATAACATACATTAAATTGCAAAATCCAACTTACCATTTCCATTTCCTGCACAAAATCGTTTTCCATTTAAAAAATTGGAGTAGAAAACGGGATCAAATGCTATGCATGTAATATCTGGTAATTGAGGCATGGCAGCAGATTTTAATTTTGTTGATAATGTATCTGTGTTGTCAAAACCCCAACCAACTACCTGTCAAGAAAAGTAATGTACCTGTTAAGAAAAATTACACATAATATATCAAGAAAACCAAAAACTTGGGGATGTGGCTTTGGGAAATATAATTAATATACCTACATGCTGAAATTTTAATGGCTTTGAAAGTTTTCCCGAAGCGAAATGATTCTGTCATGGTATTATATCATCAAAAATCATGCGATCTCTCCAAAGGTTCTCTAAATGTTTACTAGCTGTGTTTAGTCAGATTTTTATTATGATAGCTTTTTGAAATCAAAATATATAAAAATAAAAGGTTACTGACTGACTAATCTATCAATGCACAGCTCAAACTACTGGATATGCACTGGATGGATCGAGCTGCAGATACGGATATGACGTAAACATCCGATAAGAAAGGATTTTTGAAAATTCAATCCTTGAGGGGGTAAAATAGGGCTTTGAAATTTGTGTAGTCCACACGGTGGACAAAGTCGCGGGCATAAGAAAGTTTATTAATAAGTAGAGACCGGATTATATGCAATTTTTTATATGTATATATGCAAATTTATTTAATACTTTATACTCTTGCGTATTTGCATATGCAAGAGTATAAAGTATTAAAAAATACACAGTAGGTATAATATACTGTAACTGTACTGTGTTAACTAATAATAGTAATTTTGAAACAAAAAATACCACAACTTTTTATTATTTAATTAATGCATATTTTGACACTTTTCGTGCATATTTTAAGCATTTTCCATGCATATTTGCATGCATATTTTAAGCTTTTTATGTTGCATATAATCCGGTCCCTATTAATAAGAATGTTTTTGCTTACCGTGCCTTTTATATCGTAAGGACCAAGGTGATCATAGATACCATCGAACCATATACATGCAGGTTGAACGTAGTTATTATAGATTGCTTCAGTTGTTAGTTTCAACAAAGCGATGTCATTGTTAAGAGTTCGGTGGTTGAATCCATCGTGAACTATTACTTTGAATACCTGAAAATTGTCGTACTTATTTAAAAAGGTTTTAAAAATATAATTAAAATAGGTTGGTAATTGTTTAAAGTTTTTATGTACCTTACCAAATGTGGATGAAAACTGTCCAACGTATTAAGTTGATTTCATACTACGGAATATAATATAATATATAAATATCGCTCACCCTACTTTTAAATGTCACTGTTCACACTGTTAGATGTAATAATATTACATCTAAGATCATATATTTCCGTAGTTTGAAGGCAACTTATAAGCATTTTAAGATTTATCATGACCAAATTAACAGGAATAAGTAACAAAAGATAATAAAAATAATTATTACTAACTTCTTTTTCTTGCAGAGCTATATCTCTTGCTACTAAGGTATATTTTCCCAATACAACATTCATAATTTCGGGATTCACTGGTATACCATTTATTGTCGCGCAATGGGCGGCTATAGAACAGAACAATAGTAAAATATTGATTTTGGGTTCCTAGAGGATTTTTAGAAACCCTAAATATACGTGCCTACTAGATTCCAATTTATAATTCCATTACATTTACTTTATTTTATTTTTACTTTGGTTTCGTACCAAATCGGTAAAAATGGAATCCATAAAGTGCGACTTTTTCCGTCCATTCGTCCGTCCGTCACAGTTGATTATTTCAGTAATTATTAAAGCTATGGACATGGGAATTACAGTTTTTGATTTATCCTGCAAGATGTCGAAAAAAATATTCCCCCCTCCCTATTTTCCAATTTTTTTTTAGCAAGACCATCATGTTTGAATTGGTGTGTTTCAGCCTGTATGATCTATGACCTTTGCATGTAAGCTTCAGTATTTTATTGTTTTCTCGCAAATGGGAGTAGCACTATACAAGTCTCAGCCGAAATGGCAATTACCGACCTCTTTTAGTTTCAAAATCACATGAGAAGTCCTCAGCTTTGGCTCAGCCTTCCAATATTACTCGGCCGATAATAATTGCCTTATTTCACTGACAGTAACGTCCTTACTATTAATTTATTCAGTGTTCTTACCCGTTAAGACTAAGTATTTGGAAATGAGTGTCCCTCCTCCTATATACTTTATACTTGATTTTTGAAGTCTCATTAAAGCGGCATGCCAAGGCCAATCTCCAGCTTTAGTTCCAGATCCACTAACTATTAGTTCGGTAAACCGTCTATTGATTCTTCGTCGACCACAAAATTTATCTGGTGCTTTTTCAAATAATTTTGCAACTCCTGTGTATCTTTGGAAATATGTCTAAAACAGGTCAGATATTACAATTTTTTTTGTATTTAACAACGTATAATACAGAGTATTTGGTTATTTTTTTTTGATTTAGGTGCACAACAGCATTTTGCAAATAAAAGAATAGTAGGAAAGAAAATCATACCCGATTAGGTTCCCTACAATTTTCTACACCATCGATTTTTAAACTTATCACATAAGGTGAATGATTTGGAGCAGATCGACCTCTTACAACAAACATTAAATTATCGACATCTTTGACTAGAACGAAAGTAAAAATATTATTGATGGTATCCTTATCAGCTGAAAACCTTGTGTCATTATTCTGTAACAAAAATTAACAATAGTTTTATTATGCCATACAAATGGGACATAATATAATTTTTTAACGTATAATAATATATATTATTTATAGTAGGTACTGTTTGATATTTAAAGATGATAAATTTACTCATGATTGAAAGACGAAATATTGTTTAGTACCTAGTAAGTACCTACCAAAAATTGTACAGCGCATCCAGAATCAAATTGCAATTTTATTTTAGTCATAGCAAGCAATGGTTTGTTTATAAAGATACTATAGCCTTCGGAAGAATAGTAACCGAAGGACGACAGAATATATTCGTTGCCTTTACAAAAATATTCCACAAATCTTGGCGCCCCATGTGATGGCGTATTATGAACTTCTGAAGTAATCGTGACAATGATGAGTAGTTTTAACACTCGTAACTTCATAATTATTATTGAAAAACACTTTACGTCATTCAAATTGTAAGATTGATTCACTACTGTTTTATCACAATAATATTATAATTAACTAATAATATAAAGAGGAAAGATTTGTTTGTTTATAACAGATAAATTTAAAAACTACTGAACCAAGTAAAAAAAATCTCAACGAGTGACATATGCTATATTTTATTTTCAAAAAATTTGAACACAAAACACTAATAACGAACTTTAGCCGATGCTCGCGGCTTCGCCCGCGTGGATTTAGGTTTTTCGAAATCCCGTGGAAACTCTTAGATTTTCCGGGATAAAAAGTAGCCTATGTGCTAATCCAGGATATTATCTATCTCCATTCCAAGTTTCAGCCAAATCCGTCTGGTAGTTTTTGCGTGAAGGAGTAACAAACATACACACACACACACACACACACACACACATACACACACACACACACACATACAAACTTTCGGCTTTATAATATTAGTGTGATTATTGTAAAAAAGTAAAGGTCATGGTTTACAGTTACCCAGAGTTTATCATACAAAGCATTACCCACTGACTTGCGATAGCCAGTGTTTTTATTTATATGTACCTATTACTATTTTGATATCGTAACTTTAATTTTTTTTGTAACTAATAATATTAAACATAGTATTAACTAATATGTACCTACTTAATTTTTATTAACATCTCACCATAATTATACAAAATACCCTTTTCTCACACACTTAGCTACTACTTACTTTAATACATAATGTAAAACCAGTTTTATTATTTTTCCTTATCCATACTAATATTATAAATGCGGAAGTGTGTCTGTTTGTCTGTCTGTCTGCTACGTTTTCACGGCCCAACCGCTGAACCGATTTTAATGAAAGACTTGGGATATCCCGGGGAAGGACATACGCTACTTTTTATCCCGGAAAACTAAAGAGTTCCTACGGGATTTCAAAAACCGAAATCCACGCGGGCATAGCCGCGAGCATCCTCTAGTACTTTATATAAGATTGCGTCTATAGACCTGATAGGTAGATAGATACAATATAAATAGGTATTGTGGTTATTTACTTTATATATCATGCTTAACTAAAATAATTTCGGACTCCTATTTGTTGAAATAATAACTAGAAGAGTTTTAAGCCTTTTTTTAATTATTTAAAACCGCGACAGTCATCATGCTAAATACAGCGCCATCTATTATATTGGTACCATATGACTTTATACCACTGTTATAAAAAAGTACTCAAATACTTGGACCTTATCAGGTACTGGTTTGGTGTTGGTTGGTTGATGTTGTTTCTTACAGTAGGCAAAAGATGACGCAGATGAAGAAGATCTGCTCATTTGCTAACAGAATGGTCCGGGAGTCCCTCACACTGAGTCATGGAAGTAGGAAGTACTAATCCATACTTCCATACTAATATTATAAATGCGAAAGTGTGTCTGGCTGTCTGTCTGCTACCTTTTCACGGCCCAATAGTTTAACCGATATTGACCAAATTTGAAACAGAGTTAGCCTATATCCCGGGGAAGGACATAGGCTACTTTTTATCCCGGAAAATTAAAGAGTTTCCGCGGGATTCCTAAATACCCATCCGCTTAACCGATATGCATGAAATTTGGAACTGAGATAGCTTGCGTCTCTGCAATTGACATAGGCAATTTTTTATCCCAGAAAATCAAATAGTTCCCATGGAATCTTTAAAAACCAAAATCCGCGTGGACAACGTCGCGGGCATCCTCTAGTTCTTAATACATCTGGGGCTCTACCGCGGTAGTTTGACAGCTACAGTGTGACTGACGATCTCAATCACCGCTGATTTTTACTTACCGCGCTTACTTTTGGCAACAATACAATATCAAGGACCAACAGCTGAAAATGCTCTCCATGGCACGGGAGTGCGCTAACTTCCCGTGGTTAAATAGGGGATGATGGGAAATCCCATTGGGCGCACTGCTAGTATTGTCATAACTTCATAAGTCATAGCTGAATATGGGAAGTGTTTTGCTCGATAGCAAACTTTATTACGAGTCAGCGTGTTTCTGAATTCAGCTGTCTCTATTTTCCGGTATATTTCAAGTCTCAAAGGACATGTTATGTTCGAAATATCTTGCCCAATTATGCTATTCAGATACAATACTTGCAGGTAACATTTTATAACGTAAACATAACGTAAACATTCTAAACATCCAGCTAGAATGAACTTTTGGAATTTCAACCCCTAAGGGAGTAAAATAGGGGTTTAAATATGTGTTGTCCACGCTGATGGAGTTGCGGGCATAAGCTAGCTATATCTATACTAATAAATAAAATTGAAGTAACTGTCTGTTTGAACGGGCTAATCTTCGGAATGGCTGAACCTATTTTAACGGGACCTTTTTCACAGACAAGTAGAAGGTTAACCAAGGAGTAACATAGGCTACTTTTTTAACCGACTTTAAAAATGAAGGAGTTATGTTTTTCTACCCATGCACTGATATCTCCGAGATTTCTGAACCGATTTGCGTAATTATTCTTTTAATCGATAGAGGAACTTTCGACATTGTTCCATAAAAAATTTGGATTCCAACTCCTCAATCCTGATGCTGCAGGGGATCTGACCAAGCCACGCGGGCGAAACTGCGGGCATCATCTAGTTTAATAATATTAGGTGTCGTGTTCTTTAACATAGGATAGTCAGAGTGGATGTTTGGTATTTTAAGGGTTAAATGAAAAGAGAATCTGCTTCTTCAGCCGCAACCAGAAGTGGTTCGAGTCCCATTCAACTTTTGCAAAGACTAACGATCACTTCAATACTGTCGGATGCAAAACAACTTTCTCAACAACTTTCAGTTACAATAGAGTTTTCCTCACCTCCGAATAATGTATACTTACGTATATTTTGATAACTTTTGACCATTCCACGAATCCAGTTTAGGTATGATAATAAAACCTTGAATTTTAAGTGCACCACAAACCTTGAACCATCACAGGATAAAGAATTCAGACTTTTTTTCTGAATCGTTTTTCTCAACTTTAAGGTTCGTGGCTTCCCTTAAATCTCTCAACAACTTTCAGTTACAGTAAAGTCTCTGCAGAACCACCAAAATATCACAACCTCTCCGATTACGTCTACAGGGTCTCTTTCCTTCTATTTTACTAGTTTAAAGTTTTAGTACTGCTGAATGCTGATGTTTTCCTTGTGATGTGACTTCAGTAGGTATTTAATCTTCTTTGTAGGAATAAACTATATTGATTATGAACGAGTTCATACTCCAACTTGCACTTGGCCGATTTTCGGTCGCCCACAACCTTTTTTGAGAGCTGGATCCGCGCCTGGATGAAAAGTTGTATACGGACTACGAGTCTATGCTGATGTTCCACTGCGTTAAGAGGGGTCTCTCCGTCACTCGCTCCATACAGACGTAGTTCGTCCTCATTGGAATACTAACCATTCATACTCAATGGAATTTTGTAGAAACGTTCTGGGAACTAATATTTCTGCCTGTGGTTTTCCAGATTTCCGTTAAAATATTCGGTTTCAAAGTTACGCGGTCTTGAAAATTCACATACAAATCTTTGAGCCCCTGTAATTTTAAAACTACTTATTTTTAGAAAAATGTAAAACACCACCGGCACAGTTATTAGTTTGCTAGAATAGGTATGTCTGCAGAATTTCATGGACTTTGGTTGCTTAATATTCAAATGAAATTGGGACTACGATTGTATGGAGTAAGTGACGGAGAGAGCGCTGTTAACCCGTGTTTAATTACCTTTGGTTCTCTCACTCTATTAATACTTTTGTAGAGCAATTTTTTAGGCATCTTACTCTAATCTCGCTATCTATTTGTTATTATCAGCCCTCTGATATATAGACGTTATTCGAAACCAACAACGTTCGTATAGACTTTAACCGATAGTGAAAACTTTACTAAGCCGTTAAAGCCACAGTAATATAACCCCTATAAGCCTTCGCACACGGGCTTAGACAGTGTACTCAATAGCTTTGTTGTCTGGCTTTGCCGTACAATGCAGATTATGAAGTTATGTATCTAATGTTGATCGCTCACTAACCAGAAGTCATTGCACATGATGCCGTAGACTTTGCATGTTCTCTAAAGAGTTAATGATATCGTTTATATAAATGATATCATTAGTAAGTACATGGAAGGCGTTGAACGCATGACCTGAAATAACGGTTCGTGCTGACGACGTCATCCGGGCAGATAATGTTAGTTTAATAACTAGCTGATGCCCGCGACTTCATTCGCGGGCATCAGAATATAAGTTTTTAAAAATCCCGTAGGAGCTCTTTAATTCTCCGGGATAAAAAGTAACCTAAGTATGTGCTAATCCAGGATATTATCTATCTTCTAAATTTCAACCAAATCCGTCTATTAGTTTTTGCGTGAAGGAGTAATATACATACACACAGATACACAGACAAACTTACGCCTTTATGATATTAGTGTGATAATTTTTCTATCAATATCTGCACGTAATTTGTTGGTACCTGGTGTTATTATCACATGAGAACAAATTCCCAAATTGTCGCCTTTCATGATTCTAGATCAACGGGAAGTTTCCTGGAAGGAACCCTGTAGGTTTCTTGGCAGACACGACAGACTGACAACGAAGTGATCCTACCTTTCCTTTTTTCATTTTGCGGTGTGGAACCCTAAAAACGACACAGTAAGGTTTAAGCCCGAGCGCTCACTTTGATGTATCATCTCGATCCCTAGTTTACTTAGTCTTAAGGCGAGTGTGCAAGAGTTACTACCAATTTAGAAGCGCAGTAAAAAGGCATTTCCTAGCAAGAAAGCAAAGTGTTGTGTAACTATAAGAAACCTTATACACTTTTTTTAGCGTTTGAACTATCGTGAATGATTTCTATAACTGTAGTTTATTCCGGCTGTGCTCACGTCGAATCAATGTAAGCCTGAGTAGTTTCAAACCCATCTGGGGTCCTTTTTACAAGGGCTCTGCTCAACCGACACAATCGCGGCACGTCGCGAGCTGAGTCCCTGTGAAAAAAAACCGGCCAAGTGCGAGTCGGACCCGCGCACCGAAGGTAGGTACCGAAGGTCCGTACTTAGGTATTTTTTTCAACATTTTGCACGATAAATCTAAAAAAAACTATTGTGTATAAAAATAAACAAAAATCTGTTTTAGAATGTACAGGCAAAGCCCTTTCATTATGATATCCCACGTGGTATAGTTATCTTACTTTGAAAATTCCAACACATTTTAAATTTTTTTTAAATGATGTAACCACAAGTTCATGGTTTTCAGATTTATTCCTTTACTTGTGCTATAAGACATACCTACATGCCAAATTTCATGATTCTAGGTCAACGGGAAGTACCCTGTAGGTTTTCTTGACAGTCACGACGGACGGACGGACAGACAGACAACAAAGTGATCTTATAAGGGTTCCGTTTTTCCTTTTGAGGAACGGAACCCTAAAAAGACCCCGGATGGATTCGAAACTGTCGGGCTTACGTCGATTAACCACGTGAGTACAGCTGCTGCTGTAATAAGCTATACCTTATACACTGACTGATTGTAGATGTAGAGTTTATAAGTGTTCCGTACTCAAAAGTAATGCCGTATGCTTGATAGCCTAGTGGTTAAGGTCAGCCTCCTGTTCGGAGGGTCCAGGATTTGATCCCGGGCACGCATCCCAAACTTACTCACTTAACTTACTTATTTAATCAATTAATTTTAAATTCGCTATGAAATTTCTTGACATGAAAGTTTTTTCGAAACTAGCGTTTATAATAAAATCAACTTTACAAGTGTAAATTAAAAATTTATAACACCCCCGCACAAGTAAAGGTTACAGTAACTAGAAAAGAGCTGATAACTTTCAAACTGCTGAACCTATTTCCTTGGATTATAGCTAACAACACTCTCGATCAAGCCACCTTTCAAACAAAAAAAAAAAAACTAAATTAAAATCGGTTCATTAATTTAGGAGCTACGATGCCACAGACAGATACACAGACACACGGATACACACGTTAAACTTATAATACCCCTCTTTTTGGGTCGGGGGTTAAAAATGGCTAGCGTCATTACCAGTTGAGCTGGAAAAGGACAACGGATAGACAGAACCAGTTTATTTTTTGTCTACAGTAAACAAGTGTGTATGCCGCTTATGAAACTGCAGGGAGCAAAGAAAAGCATCTATTTAGCGTGCAGTAAAACGTATGGCTTCTATAAAACAGCGTCTTCCTCGACTTTCTGTATTGATCTTAATCTTAGAAAACGACTAAAGCCTGAATACACAGCGCGCGACGGTGGCGTGTCCAACGCGGCTTATAGAATTGTAATCCATACTAATATTATAAATGCGAGAGTCTGTCTGTCTGTTTGTCTGTCTGTCTGTCTGTTTGTCTGTCTATCTTTCTGTCTGTGTGCTATTTTTCACAGCTCAACACTTTAACCGATTTTGATGAAAGGTACGGAGTTAGCTTTAGTCCCGGGGACGGACATAGGCTATTTTTTACCCCGGAAAATAAAAGAGTTTCTACAGGATTCTTAAAAAAGTCCATCCGTTTAACCGATTTATATGTTTGGTACAGTTTGCGTCCTGGAAATTGACAAAGGCCATACATACCACTTCCAAGTTGGCCTGCTTTAATTTTAGGCTGAATGATCACTTACCATCAGGTGAGATTGCGATCCCACCTGATGGTTTTTTCTATTCTGAAACAAAACTGACCCAGACAACAAAATACCCAGATTTGTAATTCAAGGAAAATAAATAAATCACATTGCAGCTCGCAAGTACTATTCTCTTACTTTATATAAATTCATTATATTACTAGTTAATGCCCGCGACTTCGTCTGCGTGGATTTAGCTTATTTAAGTCCGTGAGAACTATATGCATTTCCGGAATAAAATATAGCCAATTATGTCACCCTCGAGATCTTTAATTATACCCATGCAAAAAATCACGTCGATCTATTGCTTCGTTGTGACTTTTTTTTGAAGGACTTGATTGAAGGACAAACCAACAAACCAACAAACACACTTTTGCATTTATAATGTTGATAGTGATTTCTTTTTACCTTTTTATAGTAAGTATGTGTATTCCAATCTAGTTAAAATGAATTTATAGACGTTATAAAAACAACCTGAGCGTTTACAACTTAATCACATCTTACTACAACTATTACCTACATAGGTACTTTGTTTCTAATGCCACAACGAAGAGCGTAAGTGCTGATATTCTTCTTTATATTGCACAGTCTAGTAGGTTTTAGTAGGTATCTTAGAAATATACAACCTTACCCGTAGAACGGTTAGTGTTTTGTTCGCAATGTAAAAGTTAATTAGGTGTAAGGAATGGATACTTACCAACTACCTTATAAAAGCTTATTTTCATTGGTTGATGGAGGAAACACTTGAAACAGGTACTAGAGATTTCTAAAACTGGCAATTCAAAGTGGCTAAGTGAAGAAGAAAGCTATATTAGAACAGCTTACTAGACTTTTATACTTATTAGACTTGAAGAATAAGATTGAGATCTAAAGATCATACTTTGGCATTGCTTAGATAAAAGTCTGAACTTAGAATTAAAATGAGGCATATAAATTATATAAATCTACTAGCTGATGCCCGCAGCTTCGCCCGCGTGGATTGGTCAGATCCCCTGCAGCATCAGGATTGAGGAGTTGGACTCCAAATTTTTTATGAAACAATGTCGCAAAGTTCCTCTATCGATTAAAAAAGAAATGACGCAAATCGGTTCAGAAATCTCGGAGATTTCGGTGTACATAGGTAGAAAAACACAACTCCCTTTTTGAAAGTCGGTTAAAAAAGTAGCCTTTGTTACTCCCTGGTCAATTCTCTACTTGTCTGTGAAAATCCCGTCAAAATCGGTTCAGCCGTTCCCAAGATTAGCCTTTTCAAACAAACAGACAGACAGACAGACAGACAGACAAAAATTTAAAAAACGTGTGATTCGGTTATAGTATCGTTCAAATAACCATATGACCTTAATATGCGGTAGTTATTTCGAAATTACAGACAGACACTCCAATTTTATTTATTAGTATAGATATCAAACCCCAAAACCTAAAGATACCTTTGATGACGTATGGCGCTGAAACGTGGACACTGACAGTTGGCCTTGTCCAAGAGTTCAAAATCACTCAGCGTGTTATGGCGCTGGCTATGTTAGGCGTCTCTTTGTTGGACAGAATACGTAATGAGGAAATAAAGTGACCGACATAGCTCAACGAATAAGTCAGCTGAAGTGGCAGTGGGCAGGGCATCGTGTTCTGGAGTGGAGACCACGTATCAGCAAGCGTAGTGTGGAAAGACCTCTAACCCGTTAGACCGACGACCTTAAGAAGGTAGTGGGAAGTGAGTGGATGAGAAAGGTGGAGGATCGTGTGTGGTGGCGCACTCTTGGTAAGGCCTATGTCCAGCTGTGGACGCAAACAGGCTGATTGATTGATTGATCTTATTTTGTTGAGTGTTAAATCTGAGCAAAGAGAAAGTACCTCTTTCTATCCTTCAGTTCAGCCTAAGATTCAAAATTGTGAGAAATCGGCAGGAGAACCAAGGTCATCAACATAGCCCAAATTATCAGCAAGCTAATGGGGGGTTTCCATGTTTGTCATAGGAACGGTACCTACCCGTTGGATTCGGAGACCCGTTGGATTTGGAGACCGCGTATTAGTAAAATGGGGGTGCACTCAATATCGCAGGTGGTGAGAACCGAGTAGTCCACTGTCTTCCACGTGACTAACAAGATAAGGTGAACCTTGATTTAAAATGCACAAAGCTGCATTATTTAATTTAAACAGCAAAGTGCACTATGCTTTTTCCTTACTTTAAAATGAAAGTAGGAGATCAGTTGTGAATATCTAAACACCCTTTTTCTTTATCGGTAAGAGTACCTATCTATTTCAAGCTCGTAATAAACACCATTTTTTTCATTAATCTCATAGTCTTAAGCAGTAAAGTATAATGTACGGATATCATCTGTAATTCATAGATAAAATTAGTATTACAATAATTTCTAGTGCATTTAGAACAACAAATTAGTATGTCGTTAAATGTAGACAAACAAACAGATGGTCATAAAACGATATCTCCCCTTAACAAAAGTAAAAGCAGCCATAAACTTGCTAGCGAAACACTTAAGTGCCACTGCTCGAAATAAAATAATCACAAACATTGTATTACTAGCTGAAAACCGCGTCTTTGTCCAGGCGAGATTTTTTAAATTCTTGGGTCTGAAAGGATACACTCCGTGTTTTCAGGGTTCATGTATGTATGTGACTTTCTTTATTCCACCCATATAGCTGATTCCACCATAACTTCTAAATGCCTGAATAGAATGATGTATTATGTATCGTTATCGTTGTGTGTATGTGATGTATCGTTAGAATGCTTATAGTATCCCAAAAGACACTTAAAAGCTATATTTTTTTTGAACTAAATTCAATATAATTAGCGGCGCCATTTTGAAATGTGAAAACTTTTACTTTTTGTTCGTTTTTTGGTAGGGCAGTCGAGTTTTTTTTATTTTTGTAGACAACTACAACTTGTTTTCTTTCTTTTTTAATAAAAATAGCGAAAGAACAGGCGGGTCACCTCATGTTGTGTGATTTGAAAAGTTTCATAAAAATAAAGCAAATAAGTCCAAAGATCGTATACCTATTATAAAGATTGTTGTAATAAATAAATAGGCATCTACACAATATAATATAGACTTTCAATACGGACGGATGAAAAAGACAAAAAATAGGATTACAAATAATTTATTCAATGTCAGATGAGAAATAAATTCAATAAACAAAACTCAGATGAAGAGTACCAAGTTACTATGTTTTGTATCTTGTTGTGGTTCTGTACTTATTTATTTTATTGAAACAAATCTAGTATGCATCATATTATTAGTACTGAATAATATTTGATAGAGTTTTGCAGTTTTTTATAATACCTATCAATCTGAATTATCATCATCAAGTTTAAGTTTTAACTTGTAGGTAAGAATTATTTCTGAAATAGTAGACTTTGATTGGCCTTCGATACTTTCACAATTTCCAGCTCTCTCCAACTTATTATTATATATCTTGGTTAGAAAACTTCCCTTGGTTTACAGCAACACAGCAACAGTAAAATAAGAAAACTCATATTTTATCTGCGCATGTACGATAGAACCCTAAAGAGGAAGAAAAGTTGTTTTTTCGCGTCGACGGCTAATTTCGTCTCGAAACGCGAAAGTTTACGAAGAAAATATTATTTTTCGCGTAACGCAATATCTTGCAGACGTTAATCAATGCGCCCCGTTTATTTTGAAATATATTTCTTCTAGAATTAGTTTTTCTGACAGATAAAATGTGCGTAAACAGCAAAAGTAACTATTTAATTGTATACGTACCTGTCTAACCCTGTGACCCGGCATGATAGGCTATAAAATTTTATTGGTTTGAATTTTTGTGGGTGCTGTTGAAATATCTACTTAATTTCACTACTAAAGTCTAACTAATCTCCATATTAATTTATAAGAATATCCAATAAGCCAACCACAAAAGGAATATTATAATACATTCAACCATTATGATACCCAACATGATTTTCAAGTATTAGAAAAGTTAGCAAGATTTATCAAGCCATTCTAAACTACATATATATTATGTCAGTGTATTAAAATTATACTAATAGTTTTTGAAAAAACGAGTGAAAATAGCACAAAACTGCAACAATTGACGATATTTATAACTATTCGTATTTAAGCGTAGGCGCGATCTTTTACTGGTATATAATAAAGGAAATAAAAGACGGCACAAGTTCATCAGTGGTGTGGAGCCTCCAAATCTGAACTTTACTGCCATCAGCAGTCTTGCGTTTTATGAGCCAGTATGTCCCGCCTTGGCGTGTGTCCCGAGACATAAGTTTGAATATTTTGCCTGAAAATACGATTACCTACTTATACAATCATTTTGCATTTATTTTGTCATGTCATCATTAGTTATTTTCGGGATAACCCTTTTACCAATGACACATATTTTATACTAAAAACTTGTTATATTCATATCATGGTGTGATTAATTCGTGCTCGGTCATGAGTAAGACAGAAGATAAAAATGCATGAGAGTAGAAAAGATAGCACTTTACAAATGTGAATGTGTGTGTGTGTGTTAATTGCTTAAAACGCACATAACTGAAAAGTTAGTGGTGCGTGCCCGGGATCGAACCCCCGACCTCCGATTCGGAGGCGGACGTTCTAACCACTAGGCTACCACAGCTTTTTACATAATATATAGTAACTCTAACTATAGGTACTTATGATAAAATTGTAACTAAACGGAACCTGTACATTCAATCTTGGGTTACTGTTGATGCAAAGCTCAAAACAGCATTTTTTAAATTCTCACTCTCTGTCAGTTTTACTTTTACTTTACTTTTACTTTTACTCTGTCAGTAGGATGAATGAATCGAGAGTCATTTCCTTTTCTAAGTAGCGTTTTCTTGTAACTTAAACCAACTACATTTGGTTATAGTTGACCTTCGTGCCAATCTGACCAATAAAAAGGGGTTTATGTGAGAATTTCGAGTGCTTTTTGCTTTGTCCACTTCTAAAGAAGATGGCGTAATATCATCTGCATCGTTACGAACAGACGTTGTTTATTTTATCTTTGCATTTTTTTATTTACTGATGCCAGTGACTTTGTCCGCGTGGATTTAGTCCGGAATAAAATATATCACTGTACCAGGATGAAACTTATCTCTTGGCCAAATTTCGTTACGTTCAGTCGTTTGAGCAGTGAATGCTCAAACAGGCTAACACAATTTCGTATTTATAGTAATAAGTATAGATCGGTGCGGTGTTCCCATTGAAAAACAACGCATTCAAGGGGCTGCCCAACTAATTCCTGAAAGGTCGGGAACACATTGGCGGTTCCTCTGGTACTGCAAATGTCCATGAGCGTTGGTGACCCGCCTGCTCGTTTGTTCGCTATTTTATTAAAAAAAAAAACCAGCCAAGTGCGAGTCAGATGCGCGCATCGAGAGTTCCGTACTCGGGTATTTCTTCCGACATTGTGCATGATAAATCAAAAACTGTCATTATCCGGGTTTGCGCGGATTACTGTCTCGGTTCTTATCTTGTCACGCAAGCAAGTTGCTTACGTTCCAACGTTTAGCGTTGTCCTTTTCCTGCTCAGACCTCAGTCCTACCGCCCACGCAGACAAATGAGAGGACAGGCCGGTGTTCCGGTAGGAGTAATAGGTCATTAAATCAGTTCGCTTGAATTGAGTGTCAACGTGTGGACATTACAGCAGTAGCCGCAATCAGTTGTGTATTTTACATTATATTCAATATATTTTTAATAATAGGTATAACCAATTTTATTAGAACCATAAACATCCTTCAGAATCCGTCGAAATGAAAATTATATTACACCATTTTTATCGCTTTTAAGGCTACGTTTCGGGAATAGCGCCATAAAAATAACTTAAGCGTAGATTGTTACAATAATTTGATGTTATAAAACTGTATCCTGGTAAAGGTGCTCTATTTAAAGAAAATACGAGTGCGATGTGATTTTATAGAACATGTCCTAGTTTCAGTTATGCAAATTATTATTGTACCTACTAATCGAAATTCTAAATACAGGTAGGTACTTAGGGCCGTACTAGGTCATGCCTGCACTAAACTGCCCCAACCTCTACGCCCAAAGGCTGACAGGGTTGATTTTTCGGGGTGAAAAATGTCCTATGGCCATCTCCGGGATGCAAGCTGTCACTGTACTTCGCCAAAACTGGATAAACGGATGGGTTATGAAAGATAACAGAGACATATTATAGGTACGCATATGGTTTAGTATGGATTACGGGGGCTGTGAATTCATATTATTCAAATAAATATGAACATGAATTTAACTTATTCCCAACTGGTTCGCAGTTAACTGCCACTGGGTACCGGAACGGGTCAGAACTCAGAGAGCAATATTTCGTAGTTTTAAGTTTATTTAGTAGTTTTACAACTCCACGTTGATATAATGCTTAGTTCTCTACACAATTAAGTAAAATATATTTCTGTGACTAAAGTTTTTTGAAACTGCAGTTAGCATCATTTACCTAAGTAAAACGTGAGATATCGTGGGATTCCCGACAGAAACGAAGCTTCTTATGTATTTTTATCCCCAGACCCAAAAAGAGGGGTGTTATAAGTTTGACGTATGTATCTGTGTATCTGTCTGTGGCATCGTACCTCCTAAACTAATAAACCGGTTTTAATTTAGTTTTTTTTTGTTTGAAAGGTGGCTTGATCGAGAGTGTTCTTAACTATAATCCAAGAAAATTGGTTCAGCCGTTTGAAAGTTATCAGCTCTTTTCTAGTTACTGTAACCTTCACTTGTCGAGGGTGTTATAAATTTTTAATTTACACTTGTATATAATGTTTTGTACCCTGCCTCACTCATTATTATGGGAAATAATAAGCGATGCCCAGCCAATGAAGTGCATATGGTGAGGTGCGTTGGTTGTGCCTTTTTATTTTTGCTAGTTAGGTGCCAATCCCAACCGTCCGATAAGAAGATTCACTACAATACCCCAGAACGCTAGACCTTTGTCACAGGATTGATCTCTGACTTTTTATTTTTGTTTTTTACTAGGATATGTAGGTATATAGCGAGGTAAACGATCAGGTGGACCATCAGTGATTGTGCCCATGAACATTTGCACCATCAGAGAAACTGTCAATACGTTGCTTTTCAGGATTTTTTTAATCCGTAGGTTGAACAACCCCATGTTGATTATGTAGTAATAAGTATTTTTAAGAAATCGTAACAACAAGTAAGATTTTATCAACAGGATTACCTGATTGTCTGAAACTCAATGAAAAGCAACAATACCTTGCAGAAGTTGGCGAACAAATTAATCCACTTTCTTTACTCTAAGTACTTAAGTAGGACGTGTAGGTATACGAGCAGAACAACTTGCGGGAGTTTCGGCGCCAATCAACTCTGTAATAATAGAAGTTCCCCGTGCGAGTTATGAGGCGATAATAATTTAAGAACTTCTGTGAAAATCAGGCTCCACGACTTTCTACATGTTAGGCCCTAAGTATGGCCTAGTTTTAATACATACTTTTTTTTTTAAATTCATATACATGTTGGCCCTTGACTGCTATCTCACACGGAGGTAAGTGACGATGCAGTCTAAGATTGAAGCGGGATAACCTGGAAGGGGTATGGCAGTTTTTCATTAAAAACATACTCTTTTGGTTTCTGCACGGACGGACGGACGGACGGACAGACAGACAGACAACAAACTGATCCTATAAGGGTTCCGTTTTTCCTTTTGAGGTACGGAACCCTAAAAACAAAGTAGTTAAATAAACGAGTTATATTTAAAGATTCTTGTAAAAATAGCTCTCCATCAAAGTAGATGTCCAAACTCGCATCCTCGTACCTAAGAAAGGGACGTAAAGAGAATACTTAACAAGCACTTTAAAATTCAGCTCGTGTAGTTCTGTAAAGGAATTTAAAACTAGTTGCAACTGATCGTTCGAATATCGCTTAGCTATCTATTTCAATTTAT
This sequence comes from Maniola jurtina, assembly GCF_905333055.1. NCBI lineage: Eukaryota > Metazoa > Arthropoda > Insecta > Lepidoptera > Nymphalidae > Maniola > Maniola jurtina. Next base: position 6,846,514 of record NC_060033.1, read on the forward strand.
TTATTTTATTTTAAATCAAGAATAGACAAAAAATGTCTTAAGAGGGGTCTCTCCGTCGCTCACTCCATACAAACATAGTTCGTCTCTCATTGGAATACTAACCAATCATACTCAATGGAATTTTGTAGAAACGTTCCGGGAACTAATATCTATGCCTGTGGTTTTCCAGAATTCCGTTAAAATATTCGGTTTCAAAGTTACGCGGTCTTAAAAATTCACATACAAAACTTTGAGCCCCTGTAATTTTAAAACTACATATTTTTAGAAAAATGCAAAGCACTTATCTGTTTTTAATTGTTAAAAAGTAAATTGAACTTTATCTGCTACTTTTAAAAGTACTTTGCGTGAAATGAATGCGCGTGTTAATCGATCTCAACTCCGTCGTAGAGACATTTGCTACGCGCAATTAGAAGAGGAATTTAGTATACTATACATACTTAGGTAGGTACTAAACATACTTAGGTAAAACGCGTTATGTGCCTTGAACACATTTTTATCTAAGAAATGATGTCAAAATTCGGTAGACCCTGAATTCATTACAAGCACTGAAAACACCAACCTTCAGACAAATATACTCCAAATCAAATATAAAACGACTCGTAGCTCGACAGGAAATAATATAATAAGAAAATGTCATGAATCAGAATATTTCATGAATTTTTAAAACGTGCTATTTCTATTTTGAGACTGTATTCCATTTGAGGAGTTGACTAGCCTATTGTACATCACTTATATTTGCTTTACTCCGTTTACATTAAATCAATCTGTGAAAATTAAATGTGAAAAGGAATAGGTGCGGACTAAAATCTATCTCTATTATAAAATGGTAAAGTTTGTATGTTTCTTTTTAGGGGGTAATCTCTGAAACTGCTGAACCGATTTAGAAAATTCTTTCATCAGTAGAAAGGTACAGTATTCCTGAGTAACATAGGCTATATTTTATTTTCAAAATGTAAGAATTCCCTACGAAAATTGTAATAAGCTACCCGTGCGTGTCTCTAGTATCACACTAATATTATAAAGGCGAAAGTTTGTATGTGTGTGTGTGTGTGTGTGTGTGTGTGTGTGTGTGTGTATGTTTGTTACTCTTTCACGCAATAACTACTGAATGGATTTGGCTGAAATTTGAAATGGAGATAAATAATATCCTGGATTAGCACATAGGCTACTTTTTATCCCGGAAAATCAAAGAGTTCCTACGGGATTTTAAAAAACCGAAATCCACGCGGGCGAAGCCGCGGGCATCTTCTAGTAATATATTAAGATTATGATAGTCTTTCTTTTTTATCAGCCTATATTTATCAACTGTTGGACTAAGAACTTCTCATCTCCACGCCATTCTTGCCAGTGTTGGAAGAGTCTCTTCCAAGGTTTTCCGCAAGCTTGGCGATGTCATCAGACCGACGAGATGGTTGTCTTTTCGCAACGTAACGCAATGAAAGTTTTTTGTCTATGACTGATTTTTATCAGGCATCCGTCGACGTCTTTAGTTCACAGTCAAACGGTGGCCGATATTACGACGATTCAATGTACATTATAATTTATATTGGTATGTGTTTACTAATAATATGTTCTGTTTGCTCGTCGGAAATTGGATTGGGTCAAAGAGCTATCTTAACATACCTACTCTTAATTTTGTAAAACCCAGTAACGATCATCTGGTTATAAAAAATATTCTGTTGTGTTCTTTAATCTGTAGTCTACGACAGATGTAAACGGACTTTACAAGCTAACTGTACAGTCGTTAATATTTCAAAGTCACTCGATTGTCACAGTTTCAAGCGACAGACATGTATGTCTCTCTACTGAATGGATACTTCACTTTTGCAACTGTCCGATATATCAGTGCTAAAAAAGGTACATGTCGTGAATAATAAATAGAGCTCTATGCTTCTTAGGCCTGTTTCATTTAAGAGGGGTCTCTCCGTCACTCGCTCCATACAAACGTAGTTCCAGTTTCATTTAAATATTAAGCAACCAAAGTCCATGAAATTTTGCAGACATATTCTAGAAACTAATACATATGCCTGTGGTTTTCCAGATTTCTGTTAAAATATTCGGTTTCAAAGTTACGCGGTCTTAAAAATTCACATACAAATCTTTGAGCTCCTGTAATTTTGAAACTAGATATTTTTAGAAAAATCTAAAACACCACAGGCACAGATATTAGTTTCTAGAATATGTCTGCAAAATTTCATGGACTTTGGTCGCTTAATATTCAAATGAAAATGGAACTACGATTGTATGGAGTAAGTGACGGAGAGAGCCCTGTTAAAACTAGCCGATAATCGCGAGTTTGTCCGCGCAGATTTGGGTTTAAAATCTCGTGGGAACTCTTTGATTTTCCGGGTTAAAAAGTGGAAAGTAGCCTCCTATTTTTCTTATTAATATGGATGTAGGCACCTGGAAAAGGTATGGCAGTTTTCACTAAACCCATACTCCTTATCTACACGGTATCATACCGGAACGCTAAATCGCGTGGCGCTTTGCCGGTAGAGTGGTAAGTAGCCAAGGCCAAAGCCCCACCAAACAACAGACCAGACCTGGAGAGTATGTCACTCTTCAGGTTCTTAACTCGGTATATCCATGTAAAAAAATCACTCCGATCCGTTTCGCTTCCGCATTTGCACTGTGTCAATTAGTCTTTCTCATCCGAATTATTGTCTGGCTATACTAGAAGGATGGTAACATGCCTACTACGTTTAAGGTGGTATGTAACTAAATCAGTTGAACTCTTTCACGATTCAAGACCGAGTCAATATTAGAAAAAATACATTGTCGCGTTTTCGCGTTTTACATGTATTAGAAAAATAAAAGCGACAAAAGAATTTAGAAAAATATATTGAGAATACAACTAAAAGTAATTAATCGATATTTACAATCTACAAATCGAGACTATTTTCTATTCAAAAATAGCAAGGCAAGTCCTTGCTATTTTTAAGAGCTAAGGTTGGAGGTTCTAAGTTAAATACAAAGTATCCAAAAAGTTAAACCAGTTTCTAATTAGATTCTACTGCCCTACTTTCTATAAGATGTGGTCTCCGAGCCCTCCTCATGTGCCCAACATTCTTTCCAATGTTCGAAAAGTCTCCATGAAGTTTTTCTCTCAAGCTCGGTAATGTCATCACAAAACCTTCTTATCAATAAATAGTTATTTTGCATAAGCAAAACTTGGATAGAGCTCTAGCTGTTGGTGGCATGTAATCTTGATTTCTTTTGTGCAGCATGCCCGTTTATCTTGTTTACTATCCGATCCAGCTCCATGCCGCCCTCGTTTAAGGCTTTGAGGCGAATACATTTTGAATACTGCATGACTAACAATTTATGATCTGAATTCAACCCCACAAAGACTTATTTAAAGTTTGGTAAGGATAACTTTTTTAGTGTTCCGTACCTCAAAAGGAAAAACGGAATCCTTATAGGATCACTTTGTTGTCTGTCTGACTGTCATGCGGTACGGAACCCTCATGCATGTGATATTTTTAACCCCCGACCCAAAAAGAGGGGTGTTATAAGTTTGACGTGTGTATCTGTGTGTCTGTCTGTGGCATCGTAGCTCCTAAACTGTGTTCTTAGCTATAATCCAAGAAAATCGGTTCAGCCGTTTGAAAGTTATCAGCTCTTATCTAGTTATTACTGTAACCTTCACTTGTCGGGGGTGTTATAAATTTTTAATTTACACTTGTATTGCTTGAAATGCACATAACTCCAAAAACTTAGATGAAAATCGTTGAAATTATGGAATTTTCCCATTGGCATGTTTAAATAATGTTATGAAAAGGCTGGGTGTATATTCCAGCCTTTGACTTTTTTTAATGGAAAGCCTCTTTACTTTAGCATCACATGTATGTTGTAAAGTGAATGTGAATTTAATATTCTGTATATAGTCTATATACCTACACAACTATACCTATAACCAATGAAGAGTATGGGTACAATTAAACTGCCATATGCCTCCCACGTTAGCCCGTTTCCATCTTAGACAGCATCGTCACTAACACCATCATCAGTGATTATGAGATCGCCGTCCTTAAAGGCTCATTTGTCATTAAATTTAAAATACTTATTGAATAAAGTATTATTCCTCTGAGCCAGCGCGCGATGCCTACAGGAGTTAAGACGACAATTAATCTATCAAGTGTTGACGTGAACACGGCGCTTCGTCTTGGGCGCTGCTTAATATCGAGCTCTGAATATTGACAATGATTTATGGCTTACCAGTACAATGTTCAATGGGATTTGGATAATCCTTAACAGTTAATACGGAAACCATAAAGCTGCGGCCTCGATGACAGCGGTGGGCGGGGCGGGAGCGGCGGCGAGAGAGGGGCAATGATACAATACGCGTTTATTTATACGGTGTCGTTTGGTCTACGTCATCACTCTTCATCAGGATGATGACAATAAAATTATAAAAAGGAGAGATTTGTTTCTTTGTTTGTTTGTAATCGATCAACTCTGAAACTACTGAATCAATTTTTAAGGGGGTAAAATAAGTACCTGAAATTTGTGTAGTCCAGAACATAAGCTAGTCCACTCAAAGTTACCAACCGGTGTAATAGGAAGTCACTAAATAATGCAGGCAAAAGGTATTCGCTTTAAAAGACCGGTGAAGAAAATGTAGACTTTTACCTTTCCTTCCTTCCGATGTTTTGTTAGTAAAAAATATACGAAGTGTCTTACGTTTTCAAAGGAAGCTGTTGTTTCTTTTGTTTTGTGTCTTATTTGTTAGATAAGAAAGAAACATCATTTTGTGAGAGAAAATGACGAGATTTGTTAGTTCGTAGATAAACTGAATAGAATGAAAGAAAGGTCTTCTTTCAATACATTTTTGCTTGCTCAGCGTCAGAAATCTGCTGGTTATTTATGAAGAAAGTATACTACAACTAATATATTATTTACACATAATATATATGATTAACAATATTGCCGCTGAATTCTTACACACAATCGTGGGCGCTGATGTCTTAGTGGGAAGCCTCGGGTTCGATTCCCGGCTGCCTAATTCCATAGTCCATTTTAATTTAATTAGCTAACAAGACGACTTCCTTTGCGCAGATTTTCTAAATTGTTTCTGGTGTGGTCTGATGGAAAGCTTCGGCCGTGGCTACTTACAACCCTACCGGCAAAACCGTGCCGCCAAGCGATTTAGCGTTCCTGTACAATTCCGTATAGAAACCGATTAGGAATATGAGGGGTTTAATTGAACTGCCATACCCCTTCTAAGTTAGCCCGCTTCCATCTTAGACCGCAACATTACACAACATTCAGAAACACAAAAAAATCACCCGTACTTACAAACATTACTATGAAGTCTCACAGTGCGCTTGAACCCGCAGTGTAGATTCCACCAATCACATTATTGAATAATGACATGCCACGTCTATTTTCCACCAATCAGATTACCGAAATTGGACTTAGCACTTCATTATCCAATAATCTGATTGCCAGTTCTACGTGGCATCATAATAGATTGGTAAAACTATATATCCGTTTCTTGCATTTTAACATTCCGGAGTATAATCTAATAAACCACGGCACTGCAGCGCGTCCGCAATGTTTGCGGATGTGCGTGTGGTTGATTTCTACGCGATCATGCGCAAACGTGCGGCGTCTATGATAAGCAGAATCGTGACTAGTACCAACTCCCTCCTCAGCGCGTAGGCATGTAAGCTGGAAGGCCCTCTCTGGAGGACCTGGAATGCTGCACATGTAGAAACGAGGGCACCTAAAAGGTAGTTCTATAGTTAGTAAGTACTAACATAGTTTTTAAGTTATCGTTACTAACACTTTGAACTAGGTTTAGCTACTAATATAGGATTAAGTAAATAATGTAACTAACACATATATGGACTATGTATAATTGTCTGAAATAAACTTTTCATTATTATTATAATCTACGGCCTACAAAAAAAAAACAAATTCTTTAAGCTGATGCCTACTCATTTTACCATACTGAAATGAGTGCAGATGAATTTGAATTTCGAATTCAGTATGGGATTATTCAGTCCAGAACTGCAAGCCTTTTGGTTCTGATGTTGATGTAGGTACCATTAATACTCAGCCAGAATTAAAAATTTAAAAACGCTTCCTCTCAAAATTAAATAAATCAATATTGTTTTAAATTTTTCGTTAAGTACATGTAGGATAGGTAACTCTCAGTTTTCATACGTCACAGTTTAGTTTAAATGTCACACCTAATCTACTAATCGTTACTGAATGTCCACGAACACGCGGGCTAAAAACAATTTAAACTTTCGCCGGAAGGCTTGCCTCATTCATAATAAACTTTTAAATGAGCCCTCTAATTTATAAAAGCCCCCTAAAACCCCGAATAAACAACAACTTCTAAACAATAAAGGAGACAGTAGGATGGCGCTGACAGAGATATGAATTTACTCGTACACCAGTGACTTAATTTTTAACCCCGACCCAAAAAGAGGGGTGTTATAAGTTTGATGTATGTATCTGTCTGTGGCATCGTAGCGCCTAAACGAATAAACCGATTTTAATTTAGTTTTTATTGCTTGAAAGGTGGCCTAATCGAGAGTGTTCTTAGCTATAATCCAAGAAAATCGGTTCAGCCGTTTGAAAGTTATCAGCCCTTTTCTAGTTACGGTAACCTTCACTTGTCGAGGGTGTTATAAATTTTTAATTTACACTTGTTTCCATTCAAAGAAGTTCCTTGTCAAAAATCGTAATGACAATCGATCGATTTACATTTTAAGGCTATAAATTTTTTGAAGAGAAATAATTCTATGCAAACACGTTTCATTAAAAAAGCGGGTTTTGTAAAGCTTGATTTAGGCTATTAATAAATCTTTATTTTTATACAACTGCAAAACTTTGGTTGCGTATTTTTGGCGTGTGGATCATGCGAAATCTACAAACAGATTGATTGAAGTAAGGTTTACGTACTTGAAAACATAATACGTAAGTAGTTTATATAACTTTTTTTTTTAAATCATAATCAATGTTATCTGAATTTTTTTTTTTCTTTTTTTTTAATGAAAATATTACAATGAAACTTAAAGCTAGCCTTTTCTTATCACTTTGCTAGAATTTAAAATGCAAATGGAATTGAATGGAATTTCGCGTGAAAGGAAAAAGGAAACGTATCTAATATTAATTAAACGTTTATCCCATGCCGGATAAAACAAATCAAAGTATTTATAGGGTGTTTTTGTAGCTCATTGTACCCACACCTACTCGTGTTGTAAAGAGTGTAAAGTTGGCAAATAAAGTACAAGCAACATCTATTAACTTAATTGCTTCCTGCCCCGCCGTTTGAAACTGAAAAATGTGGAGCGACTAGTGACAGTGCATACGTTAGACAGGGTTTAGAAGAGTTATGATGGAAAAATATGGGACAAAACCATTATTAAGTATAATAATGGGTTTATTATACCTGTGTTGTGGTCTACGCAGATCGGTTTTAAAATAAAATACTCTGTTTTTCCTATAATTAACTTTTGTAGTTGAAAACTGGTTCGTAATGAAAACCTTGAAAGAAACTCTGTGGTTTCTCTTTTCACAAATTCGAATTATATTGTAAAAAATTACCATCAGTGTAGGTTACTGTACTTATATAATAATTAATTGCAGGCATCACGTTTTACGTACCTATCAAAGTGATAAATAATATTCATCTATACATACCAATAATGTAATAATGCACCTACTTTTTATGAACATAATTTTATTATTTTTTAATGTTTATATAAAAAAATACAATAAATTACTTTATGAGAGAACTTCATTAATTGTTTTTTATAATAATCCTAGGCATATAATGTTGGCAACACCTCGTTCTCACGTTCGGTGTTGCTTGGTGTTGGTGGTTATGCTGTGGTCGTGACGTCAGAGCCCCCTCCATCGAGACGAAAAAGATGGCGCTAGGGCGAGGACGTGGCGTGGAACGAGAAGCTTCAGTTGCTGTTTGCGCTCCGACCGATTTACATTGCATTATACGGGTTGATTTTACTATCTGAGAGTTTAATTGTTAACATCAGAAGTGTGTAGTAACTTACGCTTTGAGGAAAAATCGGTCGAAACGCAAACGTACTTTTCCACCTAGAGGTGCCAGGACACCGTCGGCCGCGATGGAAACGTAATAAGGTATCTCGTAAAGATACCGAAACTGTGAGTACTTTGAATAATTATTAAAGATTAAGTGAATATGGTTTAAATTACTTAATTGTATTCTCAAACTTTTGTATAGTCAGGTGAGATAATTCGTTACTAAACTAAGTTGAAGGTATCAGCTAAAAGTCTGGCACGATTTAATATTGCGTACAGTCTATAAGTGGTCCTTGTGGGAATAGTGATCGGTAAACGAAATTGTCTTTTAGTTCCAAATTCAAAGGAATATGTTTTTAAAATGGTTAATTTTTAGTTAGTTCGAATTTTATTTTGGAACTAAATGTTAAATTCACGTTTGTCTCAACTTTTTTCGAACAAAGTATTATTTAAATTATAGTGGGTCAATTATTATAGTAGCATCAGTAATATACGTCCTTAGAAGATAATAATTTAAAAACGTGTGACGATTGAGCTAGTTATTTACATAGAAGTTTTTATAATAAAAATATTAAACATGTGGGTAGTATACGTGACGAACAAGTTAAAATGTTATAGTGGTAGTGGTAAAAGTAATCGAAGAATGTCTTAGGTTAGTCAAACTTCACAAGTGAAATGTTAGCTCAGATATAAATCATGATAACCAATCCCGAACTCGTATACTGAAATGAAATGAAATTTATTTATTTGCTGAATATCAGTTGTTGAGTTCAAAATTATAACTAAGTAGCGACCTTCATATTCTACTTCATAAGCATGCAAATATTTAATACTCATCAGGAATAATCCGTACAAATAATCCTGATGAGACCAAAAAGTGAATTAATTTCTATGGTAACATGTCTCTTAATTAAATGTCAATATTAATATTATAATAATAAGTTATTATATTAATTGTAAGTAAATGTTACATAATATATGGGGTTAAAAAGTGTATATTTTTGATACATGTCACGAGGCGTTTATAGATACCGGAAGTAGTTGTCCGCGCATATCAAAATCGTTAGTAAAGGGATTTCAGTTTAAAAACATTTATTTATCAATAAAGAGCATAACAGTCCTTTTAGATATCAGGAATCACAGCTATTTACATTTACAATGGTAGGTACTTACGCACATGATATCAAGTATCCATTTTAGTACTTCATATTATCTACATTGAATAATTGTGTGGGTAAGTAATAACATCCATACGTTTACAATACTAGTTTTTAGGGAAGTTTTCGTAATTGTTCTTCTTTTAAAGCATAATTGGGAGTGTATATATCCTGTTATTATTTTCCTGATAGGAATACAAGTTTGAAGCGCGTACGAGTGACTTATATTTAGAATTTTCGTATCTTTATAGAGGTAATTCTTTATTCTTTCTTTATTTGCATTCATGTCTTACATCATAAATAAAAAAATATCATAATATTACAACATGAAGCCCCGTTGGGGCGTTGCAAAGTAAAACATATGTAAATAATCAAAGGTAATATTACAATTCTTATGAAATATGAAATATGAATAGCAAAAATTATGAATTAATTATATGGTCATTAAATAAAAATAAAATAAAAAGGTCACATATACATAAAGATTATGGGAGTTTTCAAATTATGTCCTATTATAACTAATCAGACTTTTAAAAAAAGTACTTACAAATAAAAAGTGGTTAACAAAGTTATTACAATCTTCTTATATCGTATTATCATATTATTGAGGTATATTCATTCAATAGTTCATGCACACTGTAGTAACATTTTTGGATTAGCCATTTTTTTAGTTTTGTTTAAATATTGTTTCTTTTGTTTCATCTATTATTATTGCTATACAGGTTATTTAAATCAGTAAATATTTAAAAAAGAGCCTTTGTTGCAGTTTTAAATAAGTACTGTACAGGTTTACCTTAGTGCTACCTAAGTTAATTAGATAGATAATAACTTTAAATTATTACAGTAAAGATTATTTACATAATATGAAGTTTTAGTTTTATTTTTTTATTATTGTTCATCGACATAGGCATCCCTTTTCGATATACTATTCAATATACAATAGAATAGAATAGACTAGACTAGAATAGAATATGATATAATAATTCAAGTAAACTTTTACAAATGCTTTTGAATCGTCAAAATAATTTACCATGCATTACAATATGATGTTTGACTAGATCGTTATAATATTAGGGCGTACTTTTGGCATACAAGATGAATAATTTTACGTAAGGTTTCTATTTAAAGATAAAGCTGAATTTTTTTGTTGATACAAGGGTTTTTAGCAGAATTACAAAAAGTTAATAAAAAAAAAATGTGTTAACATTCCTTTTGATTCAATTGCGTTAAGCGAATTTATTTTTACGTTATAGGTATGTACCTATTGGGTACTAGGGAGTAATAACTTGCTTGGACGGAATGTAACAGAGTGATCCGATTTGGTTTATCCCCGAGAAAAGTAATGTAATAGTAGTAGACTCGTATACACATTGACCTCTGAAAGCATTTTAGCTATTTTTTGTCCATCCAAACAGAGAACCGTTTTGTATACATGTACAAGTCGATTAGATTGAACTAGAACGAAGGTAAAAGGATTGTACATTATATTTTAATAAAATAGACACAGACAGACTAGTAACGATGAAAGTAATATTTCTCTTCAGAGTTAGAACTATTGCCTGTAGTCTGTTCAATTCAAAAGTTTTGTTGCATTTGTTGGGTACCTGCTTCAAAAACAAATAATAATTACGGATTGTGGTGTGTATAATATGATAATGAAGCTTTATTTAGTTTGTAAAGTCATAGTATATCATTAATAATGCAAATTAGAATAATATTTTTTAAAAAATAACTATGATTTATGTTGGTAGTTAATACCTAATATTACAAATTTGGGTAAAAGCTTCACATTTGCGTTGAACAAAGAAATATTCTTGTCCGGATAGCTAAGTGGGTATTATTAACTTGAGAAATTCTCATTTAAAAGATTAAAATAAGAGGGTAGACAAATGCAACATTTTTTATGCTCTCAGCTGCAATTCTGTGCTATAATCAGGACAGGCCGAAAATAATAAAGAGTGACAGTAAGAGTATATTGTGCGAATAGAAATATTAGATAGCATACAGTGGCAGTAGATGAATTCCCTGCGCGAATGGACAGATGAATGAGTTAAAAAGAAAGCCTTGGTTTTGGCAGTGGCATGCATCGGTGTCGCTCATAATCCATGACTCTCTGTTTATCATTTTTAATTAGCCTAATAATTATTTGAGATAGCATAATTAATATTTGCATATATGGAATATGAAATACCAATTATTATTATTGTTTGATACTAGAGTAATTCATGAATTAAAATAGTTTGTGGGTTATAAGATTATATTTGGTGACCAACCCTCGTAATTAATAATGCAGTGAACTAGTGAAATCATTAATATAACTGCAGTTAAGATATTGATTAGTTTAAAAAGTGATAGTTTTAGTATGATAATAATTATTTAAAGTTAACTTTGATAGCACCAGCTTTACAATCAAATGATCCGTTTATAATAATAAAGCATTGATAGTTAAAATAAAATGGATGAGATCAAATATGATTCTTATGAGATCAAATACCTTGTATTATGGTGAACTAGGCACCGGTGATCCCTTGCGTGGATGCGCGGTAGATAAAGATAGTGTGGTGATTGCATACGTGGATGAATAGTGTCGGGGCACTGTGTGGGTGCACGATGCTATGGCATTGAGTATGTGTTCAGAATTTAGTAAAGAATTTTGAGATTTAGTAAAGAGGTATGATCTGATTTTAATCGTGAGTGCTAATGCATTGCTTCTTTAAAGAATATTCATGGAGTATTAAAAACCGTGTTGGCAAGGCTACCTTGTGTATTATGTTGAGTAATCTATTTAAAATTAAGTATGTATAACAACATAATTGATACAGCGAGCCGTGATAAAATTTTGGAAGATTAATTAGTTGGAATATTGCACCATGGATATAAGATATCACACTGGGATACGAAGCTTGAACTTTGATAAAATATTCGAAAGATAATTGGGAATATTGTACCATGAATATAAAATATCACATTGGAATACGATGCTTAAACTTGAAGGCGAACTTGGTACGCTTAAGTGAGTGAAATGCTCTTTAAGTGCAAGTGGTCTTCAAGTGATCTTCTACGATGCTTGACCTTGATGGCGAACTTGGTACGCTTAAGTGAGTGAAATGCTCTTTAAGTGCAAGTGGTCTTCAAGTGGTCTTCTATAATGCTTGGAACTTGATGGCGAACTTGGTACGCTCAAGTGAGCGAAATGCTCTTTAAGTGCAAGTGGTCTTCAAGTGGTCTTCTATGATGCTTGGAACTTGAAGGTGAACTTGGTACACTTAAGTGAGCGAAATGTTCTTTAAGTGCAAGTGGTCTTCACCAACTTGGTACGCTTAAGTGAGCGAAATGTTCTTTAAGTGCAAGTGGTCTTGACCAACTTGCTGCATTTAAGTGAGCGAAACGGTCTTTAAGTGCAGTTGGTTTTCAACTACGACAAATCTGGTCCCCTAAGTGTGGCAAAGTCCCTTTAGATGCGGTTGTTTTGTTCTTTAAATTGAAAGCTGTTGTTGTGATGAGTGATAACGAATGGACAATATTCCTGGATCTTACGAGTACACAGTGGAGGTGTCTTGTTAAGTTGCGAGCTGTCGTATGATTGTGAAGTGATAAGTGACAATGAATGGGCAATATTCCTTAGGAAGTTAGGAAGGATCCTTACAAGTAGGTAATGTGAATCAGGTGTTAACGGTTGTTTATTTTGCAGTAATTTCATCCCGACTCGTGGGGTGCCCGGGGCGGGCACCATGCAGCATGGCCGTGTTGGCAACACCTCGTTCTCACGTTCGGTGTTGCTTGGTGTTGGTGGTTATGCTGTGGTCGTGACGTCAGAGCCCCCTCCATCGAGACGAAAAAGATGGCGCTAGGGCGAGGACGTGGCGTGGAACGAGAAGCTTCAGTTGCTGTTTGCGCTCCGACCGATTTACATTGCATTATACGGGTTGATTTTACTATCTGAGAGTTTAATTGTTAACAATAATTTCAAGAAAATACATAATATCACTTTTGTTCATAATAATAATAATTATTATTAACATTTGAATGAAGTGATTTCAAAAAACATTGTTAGGACATCCTTTAAAGCCAAGCAAACAATGAAATCTACAAGGACATTAAAAAATACCGCAGGCCAGTGGACAAAAGAATTATCTTCAGACAGTCTTTCCTCCCGTCTGCACAACGTCTTAATATAAATGCAGACATTGTAGACATTTATTTAATAGTACCCTACATTCCCTACAAGGCCTTCAGGAAAAATAAGGAAACGACAAATGAGGGGATTCCTCTTAAGATGGAATGTCTGAATGCTAAATAACTTTTTAACTTCTCGTCTCTTTCTTCTAATATCTACCGCATTATTGAATTGTTGTGTTTATTTTTTATTTAATAAATCTATACATAGGTAGTATATAAAAAAACTTGTCTTGACTCGACTGAATGACTCACCACAGTCAAGTCTCAGACATTTATTTCGAAAAGTAGAGTTTGCCAAGTATCTTTAAGTGTTATATCTTGTACGTTGGTACGGAATGCCTTTTTATGCCGATTTTTTTATATAAAATAGAAAATAGTATATATATTATAAGATTAGTACTTTTTATACTAGTTACATGCAGTTCAAATTATTTAAATACAGAATTGATTGTAATGGCACACTTTTGTCTAATGGACGGATAGCTTTACTTTAAAAATTCCTCTTTCCTTGAATCTAAGTTAGATAAACTAACTTTCAGCCAACCACTTTAGTGAACGTTTAAAAAGTAAATTTCTTTTTCTTGAACTAATGAAGCATTTTGAATAAGTAGCGGGGCAATTAAAAATAGTAGCTATACCTACATATATTAGTACGTGGTAAAGTTATTCAACAGTGTAAATTAAAAATTTATAACACCCCTATAAGATAAGGTTACAGTAACTAGAAAGAGCTGATAACTTTCAAACGGCTGAGCCGATTTTCTTGGATTATAGCTAAGAACACTCTCGATCAAGCCACCTTTCAAACATAAAAAACTAAATAAAAATCGGTTCATTAGTTTAGGAGCTACGATGCCACAGACAGACACAAATCCGTAGATAAACACGTCAAACTTATAACATCCCTCTTTTTGGGTCGGGGGTTAAAAAGAATTGTAGCCTACTTTATAAACTGATTATACAGGTTGCAACTTTTTACATGGAACAATAGTGCCGTCTGACCTTCCCCTCAAAGTCTTTTTACAGGTCTTTTGGATGTGGATATTAATTAACGTTAATCCTCCAGAACCTTTTACTTTTTTTTCACCGCGTTATGGGTTAGTATATTTCGAGCTATCCTCTCTTATTCCGAAGACTTTTAAGTTTATTTAATCCTTGGACATAGTATTATCACTTACAATGAATACCTAAACGTAAGGTAAGGCCAATCTTAATGGAGACCAGCCTACTAGGTATGAAGTTAGGTATGGGTCTATTATAGTGCACAAGTATGTGCACTATAATAGTCTATAGGTGGTAGGTATAGGTGCATTCTCTATTCCTCTACTCTCATATTCCGATAGGACGGCAATCTAACACGACCGGTGAGAGATCAAGTGCAGGCCAACTTTTCTATAAGCACAGGGGCGTTGTAACAACTTGAGAAAATGCTACTAAGAATTTTATAACAGCAAAACCTATTAATTTCTTTTCGAGCTGACCCGAGGATTTAACCCGGGGCCTCATATCTGCTGAATAACTACTCCACCAATGGGGCAGTAAAACACAATGAAGTGAGATTGCTGTATAGTGAACAAAGAATTAACAAGTGCAAATTAAAAATTTATAACACCCCCAACAAGTGAAGGTTACAGTAACTTGAAAAAAGCTGATAACTTTCAAACGGCTGAACCGATTTTCTTCTATAGGTAATCTATAATAGCTAAGAACACTCTCGATCAAACCACCTTTCAAACAAAAAAAACTAAATTAAAATCGGTTCATTAGTTTAGGAGCTACGATGCCACAGACAGATACACAGATAGGTACACACGTCAAACTTATAACACCCCTCTTTTTGGGTCGGGGGTTAAAAAAACAATAACCCGTAGCAAACTGTAATTCAAGCACACCAGTTCAATGTTGGAAATTTAACGCTATCAGAATGCAAGTAAGCTTTCTGATGTCTAACTTCCACCAGTTCGGGATAAACTTTGGCTTTCAAGTTCTGTACTATTAAGCGACACTTTGGCATAGTTTATACTTTCTTTATCCTAGTATCTTCACCGGAATTTTAACCAGGCTCTACTTAGTATTCCGAAGCGGATTTCGTTAAACTTTTGTCAATAATTCATTCCCTTATTAGGGGCGTTCCTAATGCTGTATTATAGGGGTGTTGAATAAATCTTTAGCTAGCAGGCAAAACTTTTTCATTTGAAAATTTATATGTTTATCTGCAGGTTTTTGAAAATTGAATTTAATTATAAGACAGAGTTTTTTTATAACACTCGAGCGAAGCCAGGGTGACAGATGTGATAAAATTATGGCAAACTAGTTGGTACAAGCGACTTCTTTCGCGTGGATTAAGGTTTGTTCGTGGTGGTTGATAGGTGGTCCCGGAAAATTTCTTTGATTTTTTGGGATAAAAAGTAGTCTATGTGTTAATCCAGGGCATAATCTATCTCTATTTCAAATTTCAGCCAAACTCGTTAAGTAGTTTTTGTGTTACAGGGTAACAAACATACACACACACACACACACACACACACACATACGCACACTTTCAGCTGTATAATAGTGTGATTATATTACAATAGACGCTGTTTTGCAAAGTTCTAGTCGTGAAAAATTAAGCAGCAGTTGGATCTTTTTACATAATTAACTTTTGAGAAGTGTGGTCTAAAGGGCACTTCCGGTGCGTAGTTTTGGTTTACCACATAGTTAGCCTTGCCTTTGGAACAAAAATCTAACTCAAAAATAGTGAACTCCGTTCATTTCACTATTTTCATGTGAGCTTTTGCTGGGCGATGACACGCACCTCATTGCCTGAGCAGCGCATAAGAAATGAACGGACGAGGCTATGAAACGCTCCTCTGGCTGGACAGCGCGTAACTCTTGTCCATAAGAATATGAAGGAGTGATACAGAGGTTGGTAGAAGTAAGCTTCTGTTGGGCTCTCACAACTCTCTCCGAATCATATTCCTCATTTGAAGGTCGTGACCTCTTTTCATTGTTAAATAAGTATGATGGTAGGAGATTTCTTCGGATAGGTAATAATGCGGTCACAATATCATTCCGCATACTTTTACAAGACTTCGACCGTAGGTTTACAATTATTACGAGGAAAGGAAAGACCATTCGCACCTTCAAAGTTGGTGAAATCTAGTTACCGGCTTGGGTTAACGTTGCCTAACAATAGCAATCGATTGATATGCGTTATTTTCCACGTTTTAAGCAAATACTTAAATGCAATTTCATCTACTGGCTCACATAGGCTTTCTTTGTCCTTCGAAATCTATGGGGAAAGTTCATTTTAACCGCTAGCGTGGGAAGAACATTTAAAATTCGAACGCGAGCTATCTATGGTCTATGGATGGTATAGTTAACTTTTTCTTTCTATTAAAAACCAGTAATATAATACGATAAGCAAGATTGTGTCTCTGTCCTTTATTCAAAACTAGCCGATGCCCGCGACTTCGCCCGCGTGGATTTAGGTTTTCTGAAATCCCGTGGGAACTCTTTGATTTTCCGGGATAAAAAGTAGCCTAAGTGCTAATCCAGGATATTATATATCTTCATTCTAAATTTCAGCCAAATCCTTTCAGTAGTTTTTGCGTGAAGGAGTAACAAACATACACATACACACACACACAAATACAAACTTTCGCCTTTATAATATTATAGTGTGATTTGCTAGCATTCTTGCATCTAGCGTTTTCCTTGCTATAGTGAGATAAAAAGTTGTATATTTAGCACGGCTACAAATTTATTTGCGCTCGCATACCTTTGAATTCCTCGCTACGCTCCGGATTGAATTTTTGAACCACTTGCCCCACTCGTGAACCTTAGAATCATTCGCTGGCTCGGAATTCAATGCAAACTTTCGCGCCAAACTAACAACTTTGCAGCCTTGTACAAATAACTATTGTAATACCCATTTTAGTTTTTACATAACATCGGGAATCAAGTTACTTCAAGTAGAAGACGTCGTCCTAGTTTCCTGAAGTCGTCTCGCTACGTAAGTGACACTGTAAACTATCTGTCGAAGTGCTAACACTAGCTCATGCAGCAGTTTTGAAGACAAACTTCGTCGCACCACGGCTTAGAACTTACGAGCAATTAAACGATACCTACTTGGACATAGTTGCTAGCTTTCGGTTTCTAAAGGTGGAGTCACATTAACACATATAGGAGAAAATTGGAAAACTAAAAAGGTAACTAACGAAGATTTTGAAACATAGACTTATGATTTTTATAACGGTACTAGATTTATTTTACTACGCTACGACTTTGTCCATATGGATTCAGGTTTTTAAAAATCCGTGAAAAATCTTTGCTATTTCCAGGTTAAGGACGCTCCAAGTCTTCAACTAATCTATACAAAAATTACATCGATCCCTTGCTTGTGGTGTGATTGAAGGACAAATATAAACAAAAATTTCGCAATTATAATATTATATTATGGGCATGGGTAGTAAGGTAGTGATTCTTCTAAAACTGTGCAGAGTACCTCTTTATTTGTATCAGGTACCTATAGTACGCGACAGGTCCACAGCTTAAGTGTGGCTAAATACTTTCACATGGTGTTAATAATTGCATCGCATAGTGTACAAAGGACCTAATTTTGGCGCTGAAACACTCTGTTAGAAAGTCATGGACTCCAAAATTATGCCTCCGAACTCGATCCGGATACGCCCGTCCCGTGTTATTTAATGCTACGCGAACTGGGAATAGTACTAGACATGGCGATGAAATGCTACCCATCACTACCCATATTATAAATGCGAAAGTGTGATTGTTTCTTGGTTTATTGGTTTCTTAGTTTGTTCTTCAATCACGCCACAACGGAGCAACGGACTGACCTTATTTGTTACATGGATATAGGTGAAAATCTGGGGAGTGACATAGGCTACTTTTATATTTTTTCCGAACTACTAGGACATGGAACGCCGTTCCAGCATCAGTTTTTCCCTCCAATTTTAATATGGGTACTACCTTTATATTAAGAGTGAATAGGCATCTTATATGCAAGCGCACTTTATCTTACGCTGCACGATCCCTTGCCAGCAGGTCTGATTGTACTTAAGTGCTAGTCTATAAATGAAAAAAACAGGTGTGAAAACTAAACCTAAAACTAAAAGATGTAAACTATTTTAATTTAAATTATATACAATTTTAATCAAAACGTAAAGGTTTTTCTGAGATAATAATGCGGTGGGCTCCCAGTTCCATCCGCACAACCCCTATTTAAACATTCTTATATCTTCACCAAAAACAGACTAAGTTAAAACCTTCCACCGCAAAGCGTTGCACGTCGTAATTAATTAAAACGGAACCGGAAACGAGCGGGATGAACGAACGAGTCCTCATACATCCTAGATGAATAGCCCATTTGTTCACTCGCCATTCCACTCACTAAGTTGGACTTTGGCCATTTGTTTGAATGAAAAGACTATTCTGTAAGGAACCAAATAAATGCAAGTGAAACTGATGATTTTGCACAGTGAACTAGCGCAATGGTGAACATCGTTTTCTTTATGTTGTGTTTTTAGGTTTCGTACCTCAAAAGGAAAAACGGAACCCTTATAGGATCACTTTGTTGTCTGTCTGTCTGTCTTTCTGTCTGTCCGTCCGTCCGTCGTGTCTGTCGAGAAAACCTATATGATGCCATTTTCTTCTGAGCCTTGAGTTATATGCGGAAGGTTCTAGGAACCCATTGCATTAGTATCCCAAGAAAACTTCAACCAGTATGTGACAAATGGTATGGGGTCATACCCTCAGCAATGAGGAATACGACTCAGAGAGAGAGAAAATGGCATAGCTCATAGCTCAAAGTGCCCATGACATAATTATATCACAAATACTGCACTATTTTGGTGGGTATAGACCTGTTTGGGAGTTTAAACCCAAGAAGTTCCGGGAATGGTTTACAGGATTTTGTGACCGAGTATACCTAGTTGTTCAAACACAGACCATGCAGCAAAATTCAAAATTCGATTAACTTCGTTAGAACAACTTAGTAAAATATTCATAGCCACTACGCTAGATCAACGATAAAATCTGTACCCTTGATAGCTTTTACCCTTTTCGTAGTAAAAATTGTAAGTACATAATTCCTTTAAAGAATAATTAAGGTTTTATCAAGTTTATGTAATGTATGCTAATTATATTCGTCGCTAAACTATAACGTAATTTAGTTAAAGCGGTGTTTAACGCTAATATTGGCAGCCATTTACACCGGAGCGAAAAAAATGTTGTCATAATAACATTAGTAATTTCCAATTTGTTAAACTAATACCTACAGATAGATAGATAGATAGATAGAAACACTTTATTGCACACAAAAACACATGTAGGTTACATCTTAGGAGTTTACTAAGAAATTTAAAAATCATTAGGTATCTACTGCAAAATAATTGAAATCTAATTCATAAAGTCATTATATAGTAGAATTATTGTATACACCCTAAACAACCATATTTAAATATTATAAATCCTAAAGTTGATATCTTTGTTTGCTTGCATGTTATATTTTTGCCCCTAAATTCACGAATGTAAAGTTACAAGCAAAGACTAGTACCCACTTTCGTCGATAGTAAAAACTAGGATCTTATTTAACTATACAAAATATTCTTTTTTCGCAATTTTAAGTGGAATGTAAAGTGCTAATCGGTATTCTGTCATTCTTTTATTGAAAAGCTGCAAAAAATGTTTTTTGAGTAAATTCTCTTGTTTTTGAGCTAAGTCATCGTCTGTCCACCTAGTAAACAAGTGTAAATTAAAAATTTATAACACCCCCGACAAGTGAAGGTTACAGTAACTAGAAAAGAGCTGATAACTTTCAAACGGCTGAACCGATTTTCTTGGATTATAGCTAAGAACACTCTCGATCAAGCCACCTTTCAAATAAAAAAAAAACTAAATTAAAATCGGTTCATTAGTTTAGGCGCTACGGTGCCACAGACAGATACACAGATACACACGTCAAACTTATAACACCCCTCTTTTTGGGTCGGGGGTTAAAAAGGAGGATGGCAGTAATGCATAAAAATGAAAAACTGCTAATTTCTTTTTCTGGTACACAGGTCCTTTTTTCACAAAACCACGTTAACATTTCGGTGTGATAGACGGAGCGCTAATCCGTGTCGCACACTAATCCGCACTCGGTATTCCGCGGCGGATTTATAGCGGATTTAGCGAAAATAGGGCTTATTCAATTAGCCAACCTACTACTGCAGTCATCATCAACAATCATACCTACTTTATTCATTTTATGTGCTTACATTGGTCTTGACCTTCCCCGACTTCATCCGGGTGGGCTTGCCTATTCCATGGATATCTAAATACAGTGTGGTTTTATTAACTGGGAGAGGAAAACTGTCTTGGAACCTTTAGGTCTTTTTTTGTCATAATGATTTTTATGGACAACTCGCGCTTGACCAAAAAATTGACTATGCCAAAATTGTTTGCACAAAAAAATCTACAGGTCCTACGACAGTTTCCCTGTATCTCCCATGGTTTTGGATCTCCCCATATTGTCCCAATTAAAAAAAAAACACTCTGTTTATCACAGCTCTGCAGTACCAAATTACAGTCACACTTCCACACCTCTTGTATCGTGTTTATAAAATATTCACTTTTAGGTTTTAAATTATTTTAATTTTACTCTTGTTGCAAAGCTGTAAACTTTTATTAATTAATACAAACAGTTCCTAGCTTAAGCATAAAGTAATTAAAACACCCTTTAGTATATATTTTATTTGATTTTCAAAGAGCTTTATTTTGACAAGACTTCCGTCACTTACTCCATATACAATCGGAGTTCCAATTTCATTTGAATATTAAGCAACCAAAGTCCATGAAATTTTGCAGACATATTCTAGAAACTATAATCTGTGCCTGTGGTGTTTTAGATATTTCGAAAAACATGTAGTTTCAAAATTACACTAGCTCAAAGATTTGTATGGAATTTTTAAGACCGCGGAACTTTGAAACCGAATATTTTAACAGAAATCTGGAAAACCACAGGCATAGATGATATTAATTTTTAGAATATGTCTGCAAAATTTCATGGACTTTGGTTGCTTAATATTCAAATAAAATTGGAACTACGTTTGTATGGAGCGAGTGACGGAGAGACCTCTCTTAAACATTATTTATTAATCAAGTGTTTTTTAGTAGGTAGGTACTAGGTATATTAACTAGGTAAAGATAATATTTATTGATGCCACAGACAGCTACACAGTTACACACGTCAAACTTATAACACCCCTCTTTTTGGGTCGGGAGTTAAAAAGAATAATGATAATAATCGTTGCAATTAAATCAACTAATAAAATATCTTATCGATCTATATCTCTCTATAGTACCTACCTCCTTTTTTAGAAGTCGTTTAAAAATGTTATCATTAAGAAAAATATTGCAAAAAAATGTTGCACATACATCAAAGACCGTTAATAAAGTGTGGGTTATGAAACCCATGATATAGCTTCCGAGGCAATATAACGCTACGGGGCGTATCCAATTTATATCATGATATTTTCATGGTGTTATCCAAGAGGTAAAAATTAATAGTCCCCTATGAAGAAGCATTTGGTAGATGCTTTTGACGATTCGAAAGAACTTTGAAAAAAGAAAAAATATTTTGAATTTGAATTTAGCTCAGGTCTGCTTTAGCATACGGTCTGGGTCTTGGCGGATATTGGCTACTATTGAGTGACTAGCTTAAGCACTCATAGCACCTTAAAAAACCAACCAAGTGCGATTCAGACTCGCGCACCGAGGGTTCCGTACATCAGTCGTATTTTTTGACATTTTGGACCATAAATCAAAAACTATTATACATAAAAATAAATAAAAATCTGTCTTAGAATATACAGGTAAAGCCCTTTTATATGATACCCCACTTGACATAGTAATCTTACTTTGAAAGTTGAAGATACTAATTATTTGTTCATTACCACTTTTAATTTTTGTTGTGATGTAACCACAAATTCACGCTTTTCTGATTTTCCCCCTTATAGTATGTGCTATAAGATCTACCTACCGTCCTGCCACATTTCATGATTCTAGGTCAACGGGAAGTACCCTATATGTTTCTTAGCAGACACGATAGACAGACAGACGGACAACGAAGTGAACCTATAAGGGTTCCGTGGTTAAGGTGGTTCCGTGGTTTGAGGTATGGAACCCTAAAGGATTTTGAGCCGACACTAAAGCGCCTCGATCGAAGCCGGCTACTAAAAGCTAGCCACTTCAACTGCTGATTTTATTTCAAGCTTGAATTAATATGCTCTTCTCTGCCTACAGTAGCTAATAGATGACCAGACTGGAGGATATTTTAGGTACACCATGGGACAGTCATGGGGCATGCTACAAAGAGATAGCTGCCTTAACATCGAACAAATTTTTTTTTTTTAAATAACATGCCCGCGATTTCGTCGTCTACGTCTTATTTAGCTGTCTGCATGCTGAATTTCAGCCCGATCGGTTCAGCAGTTTAAGCTGTGCGTTGATAGAACTGTCAGTCAGTTTTTTATATATTTATGTAGAAGAAATATAAAAACTTACATATTAATAAATAACTGAAGGAAAAACTCTTTAGTACTTGAGTAAAATGAAAAAAAGAGTAAAAGCAATAATGAAAACTTTACTTTCTCAATAAAATTCTATAGTCAAAACTTCTTGCTTTCTAAATCTCTTTCTAAAATAAATTCTTAAACTTTGTTCACTGTACCTATCCGAACAATAAGCTATCAGTATTCTTTGGTCCGTATATTCTGATAATTAATTTTGTTATTAATATTATTATCCCATGGTTCAATGACAAAGATGAGTAGGCTAATGTGCTTGATAATATTAATTATGAAACGAGTGGCTCTGGTTGTATTTCGGACGATCAATTGCAATCTAGCGAAGTTGTGGCAATGGGCATCTTCAGGTTGTATAGTTTTAGCAAATGGGTAACTATTAGAAAAACTATATTCATTCCTGGTTTATATATTAGCGTAAGTCCTGATAGCCTCTAGCGCAACAAGCAGTGGTTAGATATGTTATCGAATGTATTAAAATATTTTCGTAATGATAGTAGCATAGTGAGTGATCAATAATAGTGGTTAGTACGGTTATATTGAACTCTGGTTTACCGCGTGTAATGAAATGATGGCTCAAAGTGAAGACAGGTAGGTATTCAATATTCATTATATTATGAAGGCAATTTGTATTAGTCTGTCTTCAATCTACATACCTACCTACTAGGTACTACTTAGGTATGTGTTAGCAATTTCCTCTCCTGCAAAACTTATTGGAAAAAAAAAGTCTCATGGTCCTACTAAAAATACTATCACAGAAGACCAGTTAGTTATTTCCTAAACAAATCTTAATTTGTTAGTTTTGGAAACTTCACAATAAAAGATTTTATAAGAAGTGAAAACACAATGAACGCTCACACATTGATTAAAAATGTTGATTATTTTTCAGGTGTAGATTTAAAATCATCGCGGCCATAGAGGTGACATTTACTAGAGGTAGCGTTGTCTTGCGAAACCAATAAGAGGACTATTCGTGTTTTTTCTCATTTTATAAATCGATACGAGCTGTTTTTACTCAATCAGTTAAAAATATTACAATTTTTAACCCCCGACCCTAATATCTGTGTATCCTGTGTATCTGTCTGTGGCATCGTAGCTCCTAAACTAATGAACCGATTATAATTTAGTTTATTTTTTTCTTAGCTACAATCCAAGAAAATCGGTTCAGCTGTTTGAAAGTTATCAGCTCTTTTCTAGTTACTGAAACCTTCACTTGTCGGGGGTGTTATTAATTTTTAATTTACACTTATTATTATAATTGTATTCATTGATACAGTGGAATGTATTTTGAATTTGGCATTTCCTGAAATATACCATGTTATTGGTGTACATATAAATTAGATTAGATAATATGCTTTTAATTAGATTTTATCCAAATGACAAACTATTGTTGCTCCATTGTATATCTACGTACTCAGATTTTCGCATTAATTGGGATTTAACATGATTGTGGGGGTAACTTTGATTTCTCATTTTTCACACAATATCAAGACAATAATCATGTGTGAAAAGGTGTGAAAATGGTTTGAAACAAGTTTCAGGAAAGTCAGGTCGATCAAGCGTTAAAAATGATGAAGCAATTTATAAATTTACTCCTTTGCGACGGTTGCCATGGCAACGACCCTGGTTCTGACTCAGCAGAACTAAAATGTGAACCTTCGTAAGTACGGTATTGAATGCGTCAGAAAGTTTCATGTAGCGTAGCTACTATAATATCATTACGCTTGTACCTACTAAGGTGTCAGCAAAGCTCATACTAACGACGTTAATAATTTATTTATTTATTTAAACATCTTTAATCATGCTTTACTGTTACAAAAATACAAAGAGTAAGAATGCATGATACACTTAAAAAAAAGGGGCGACCTTATTACTACGTGATTTCTTCGAGGCAACCCTTACTTACGAACGTTATTATATATTATATATTATATATTATATATTTATATATTTATATATCACACTAATATTATAAAGGAGAAAGTTTGTATGTGTGTGTGTGTGTGTGTGTGTGTGTATGTTTGTTACTCCTTCACGCAAAAACCACTGAACGGATTGGGCTGAAATTTAGAATGGAGATAGATTATACCCTGGATTAGCACATAGGCTACTTTTTATCCCGGAAAATCAAAGAGTTCCCACGGGAATTTTAAAAAACCTACATCCACGCGAACGAAGTCGCGGGTATCAGCTAGTATTATATAAAGGCGAAAGTTTGTATGTGTGTGTGTGTGTGTGTATGTTTGTTACTCCTTCACGCAAAAACTACAGGACGGATTTGGCTGAAATTTGGAATGGAGATAGATAATATCCTGGATTAGCACATAGGCTACTTTTTATCCCGGAAAACCAAAGAGTTCCCACGGGATTTCAAAAAACCTAAATTCACACGGACGAAGTCGCGGGCGTCAGCTAGTAATTTATATTATCGTAGTATTACTGGTATTTTAAGGTCCGCAATTTGTTTACAAGTAGTTAGTTACCTGGTTGTAGGAACATAATATGGCCTAGTTGTAACAAAACATTTCAATTTATTACGATATTTAAGGAACCGACTTTAAAGGTCTGAATTTGACCTTTTCATTTCCTCCGTGCCCCGGAGAGCACATTAAGTCGTTGGTATCTATATCACTAACATCTGATTGAGGATCGAAATCTTTCTTAGCTGAGTTGTATGTGGAATCACTATTAATATCAGCATGTCGGTAACGTGACCTTGAAGTTTTAATCGTTCGTAACACCCTACGCACCTAAAGAAATTTTTAATTCAAACTCACCCATTAAATTCGTCACATTTCTCAAGGGTTAAGGCCAAGGGCTAAAGAAGCCAGAATTACGTGCCGTACCTTTATAGTTAAAATTCCCAACTATTTCTCCGGTACGCCGCAAGGGGTCGAAACTTGAAGTATTTTGCATCTTTGGGTCCCGAAACTATTGCTGTCCTTCTGTGCCGCAAATAATATGACAAGAATTTCCGGTTCCAATATTCGGGTGGGTCAAATTAGGTTTTTCCAAAAGGGCTTACTTGGCAGCAAGGGCAAAATGGGTACATATTCCGATACT